>NC_091282.1:896813585-897128168 GCF_032444005.1 Ranitomeya imitator | reverse complement strand
GCAGAACGCTGTTAAAACAGCGCTGCAAGGCAAGAGCAAGGTGAACAGTGAAGAACACACAGCGTTTTGCTAAATTAGCCTTTGGAAAGGAAAATAAAGCAATTAGCTAGCTCAACTGGCCCTCAGTTAGAACACAGCGTCCTGTCCCTAACTGAAATCACAGCAGAGTGAGCGCAAAATGGCGGCAGCGCTTTTTTATAGTGCAGAGTGACATCATTTCAGCAGCCAATCCAAGCCTTGCCAGTACTTACATGCCCACCATGCTAAACAGGATGTGCCCACACTTTCATTCATTCCTCATTGGCTGCTGCGTTCAATTTGAATTCTGGGAACTTCCGATTCCGGTATCCGATACGCGGGAAGTATCGGAATTCAGTATCGGAATTCCGATACCGCAAATATCGGCCGATACCCGATACTTGCGGTATCGGAATGCTCAACACTAGTCACCACTTATATCTCTTGTATATACTTCTTTAATAAATTTTGCATGATTACATTCATGACATGCACCAAGCAAAGATCATGTGTGAAGAGTATATGTCTCCAATTTCAATCTTAAATAGCTGTGCCAGAGCAGAACTGCACAGTTCAGTTGAACGTCTTTATTTAATGTAATTATTTCTTTTTAGGTGTTTTTTTATTCAGATCATTTCACTGTGCCCAAAAAGTACAAGTTAACATTAACAGCCAGGCAGGTGCACAGCTTCCACACCCATATACTGTACAGTCATGGCCAAAATTTTTGAGAATGACACCAAAATTATATTTTCACATGATCTGCTGCCCTCTGGTTTTTATTAGTGTTTGTCTGATGTTTATATCACATACAGAAATATAATTGCAATCATATTATGAGTACCAATAGGTTATATTGACAGTTAGAATGAGTTAATGCAGCAAGTCAATATTTGCAGTGTTGACCCTTCTTCTTCAAGACCTCTGCAATTCTCCCTGGCATGCTCTCATTTAACTTCTGGACCAAATCCTGACTGATAGCAGTCCATTCTTGCATAACCAATGCTTGCATTTTGCCAGAATTTGTTGGTTTTTGTTTGTCCACCCGTCTCTTGATGATCTATGTTTTGTTCCATGTTTCCATGTTTGTTCCTATGTTTTGTTCCATGAGCCATTTAGTTATCACCTTTGCTTTATGGCAAGGTGCTCCATCATGCTGGAAAAGGCATTGTTGGGCGCCAAACTGCTCTTGGACGGTTGGGAGAAGTTGCTCTTGGAGGACATTCTGGTTCCATTCTTTATTCATGGCTGTGTTTTTAGGCAAGACTGTGAGTGAGCCGATTCCCTTGGCTGAGAAGCAACCCCACACATGAATGGTTTCAGGATGCCTTACAGTTGGCATGAGACAAGACTGGTGGTAACGCTCACCTCTTCTTCTCCGAATAAGCTGTTTTTCAGATGTCCCAAACAATCGAAAAGGGGATTCATCAGAGAAAATGACTTTGCCCCAGTCCTCAGCAGTCCACTCCGTGTACCTTTTGCAGAATATCCCTGATGTTTTTTTCAGGAGAGAAGTGGCTTCTCTGCTGCCCTCCTTGAAACCAGGCCTTGCTCAAAGAGTCTCCGCCTCACAGTGCGTGCAGAAGCACTCACACCAGCCTGCTGCCATTCCTGAGCAAGCTCGGCACTGCTGGTAGTCCGATCCCGCAGCTGAAACAGTTTTAAGATACGGTCCTGGCGCTTGCTGGTCTTTCTTGGGCGCCCTGGAGCCTTTTTGACAACAATCGAAGCTCTCTCCTTGAAGTTCTTGATGATGCGATAGATTGTTGACTGAGGTGCAATCTTTGTAGCTGCGATACTCTTCACTTTTAGGCCATTTTTGTGCAGTGCAATGATGGCTGCACGTGTTTCTTTAGAGATAACCATGGCTAACTGAAGAGAAACAATGATACCAAGCACCAACCTCCTTTTAAAGTGTCCAGTGATGTCATTCTTACTTAATCATGACTGATTGATCGCCAGCCCTGTCCTCATCATCACCCACACCTGTGTTAATGGATCAATCACTAAAACCATGTTAGCTGCTCCTTTTAAGGCAGGACTGCAATGATGTTGAAATGTGATTTGGGGGTTAAAGTTCATTTTCTGGGCAAATATTGACTTTGCAAGTACAGTAATTGCTGTTAAGCTGATCACTCTGACATTCGGGAGTATATGCAAATTGCCATTAGAAAAAATGAAGCAGTAGACTTTGGAAACATTAATTTTTTGTCTCATTCTCAAAATTTTTGTCCATGACTGTAGTTGTGGGGTCTAAAGCTGCAAATCGGACTATTAAAACAGGTAAGCAAAATGTAAAAAATCTGCATATTTTTCAGTTGTTTTATCTATTTTTATTTATTTCAAAGACTATCCTACCCATTCTGGCAAAAAGCAGTGAGAGTGATATATTGATTGGTAGGTGCACATAATGTCAAGGAAAATGCTGCACCATTCCAGGAAGGAATTTAATTGCCCAATATATTATGCATTTAATGAAAAGAAACTAATCAGAAAAAAAATGTTTGTGGGATGAAATGAAAAAGAAATGAAATACTTTTTGAGTTCTTTTTTTGGCATTCAGTATATGGAAAAATGACAGATTAAAGGGAAGCTGTCACCAGGTTTGGCCAATACGAGTTACGGCCACCCCCTTTCAGGCCTTATATACAGCATTCTATATGCATTCATCTTCTTATGATCGCTGCCCTTCTGCTTCCTTCATGTGGATGACGCATCCCTGCATCATCCACACAGGCTTCCCAGAATCAAACTCTTACGCAGGCTTACTTATCTGCCCTGTTGAGGGCAGAGCAAAGTACTGCAGTGCCCATGCATCGGTAAAGGTCAGAGAGGCCCAGCACCTGCGCACTGCAGGACTTTGCTCTGCCCTCAACACAGCAGATAAGTATGCCTGCACAGAAGCACAATTCTGGGAAGTCTGTGTCATCCGTCCCTGTGTCATCCACATGAAGCAAGCGGGAGGATGGTATCGCAAGAAGATGGGAGGTGCCTGACCAAGACCAACGATGCCCATTGGACTGGACCGCCCCACAGGTGATTATAATATAAGTTATTTTTCTTCTCTTACAGGTTGGACTGGGGGTTTATATACAGCATTATAGAATGCTCTACATAAGCCCTAAAAAGGGGTGGCTGTAACTTGTTTTGATAGCATGCTATATTATTTTTTGGGGGAAGTAGGTGACTTAAAAAAGTAATTCTACATTTTTAATTTCACAATTACACATCTGTGATACAATTTCCACTGACATGAACATGTATGTCACATGATGAAAGGAGGTTTACTAAGAACTGACAAAAATTCTATATTCTTTATCAAAGTCCTTTCAAATTGTTTAAAAAGGTAAAAACATTATTTAGGTATCCTATACTTTATCGTTAAAATGGTATCTCATTGTTTATGAGTTCTAGTATCTAGAATATTCAAGACTTGGCCAAGATTTGAAAATTTTATCTGATCTGTATTGTAGTCTTCTATGGCTATTCGATAATCCAGAATACTTTATAACTTTAGTTATAAAGTCAGACATAGTTGACAATCGATAAATGCTATATAGATTGATAGATTATAGGACACATAATAATATGCAGTGCTTTACGCTATGTTCCCATGATGAGTTTTTGGTTAGTTTTTGATGTTGCAGATTTTCTGAATGATTTCTGCATCCATTAACCCCTTTACCCCCAAGGGTGGTTTGCACATTAATGACTGGGCCAATTTTTACAATTCTGACCACTGTCCCTTTGTGAGGTTATAACTCTGGAACGCTTCAACGGATCCCAGTGATTCTGACATTGTTTTCTCGTGACATATTGTACTTCATGACAATTGTAAAAATTCTTTGATAGTACCTGCGTTTATTTGTGAAAAAAACGGAAATTTGGCGAAAATTATGAAAATTTTGCAATTTTCCAACTTTGAATTTTTATGCAATTAAATCACAGAGAGATGTCACACAAAATACTTAATAAGTAACATTTCCCACATGTCTACTTTACATCAGCACAATTTTGGAACCAAAATTTTTTTTTGTTAGGGAGTTATAAGGGTTAAAAGTTGACAAGCAATTTCTCATTTCTACAACACCATTTTTTTTTAGGGACCACATCTCATTTGAAGTCATATTGAGGGGTCTATATGATAGAAAATACCCAAGTGTAACACCATTCTAAAAACTACACCCCTCAAGGTGCTCAAAACCATATTCAAGAAGTTTATTAACCCTTCTGGTGCTTCACAGGAATTTTTTGAATGTTTAAATAACAATTTGTTTAATTTTACCAAGGGTAACAGGAGAAAATAGACCCCAAACATTGTTGTACAATTTGTCCTGAGCACGACAATACCCCACATGTGGGGGTAAACCACTGTTTGGGCGCATGGCAGAGCTCGGAAGCGAAGGAGCGCCATTTGACTTTTCAATGCAAAATTGACTGGAATTGAGATGGGACGCCATGTTGCGTTTGGAGAGCCCCTGATGTGCCTAAACATTGAAACCCCCCACAAGTGACACCATTTTGGAAAGTAGACCCCTTAAGGAACTTATCTAGATGTGTGGTGAGCACTTTGACCCACCAAGTGCTTCACAGAAGTTTATAATGTAGAACCGTAAAAATAAAAAATCATATTTTTTCACAAAAATTAACTTTCGGCCCCCAATTTTTTATTTTCCCAAGGGTAAGAGAAGAAATTGGACCCCAAAAGTTGTTGTACAATTTGTCCTGAGTACGCTGATACCCCATATGTGGGGGTAAACCACTGTTTGGGCGGATGGGAGAGCTCGGAAGGGAAGGAGCGCTGTTTGACTTTTCAATGCAAAATTGACAGGAATTGAGATGGACGCCATGTTGCGTTTGGAGAGCCACTGATGTGCCTAAACATTGAAACCCCCCACAAGTGACACCATTTTGGAAAGTAGACCCCCTAAGGAACTTATCTAGAGGTGTGGTGAGCACCAAGTGCTTCACAGAAGTTTATAATGCAGAGCCGTTAAAATAAAACAAAAAATTTTTCCCACAAAAATTATTTTTTTAGCCCCCAGTTTTGTATTTTCCCGAGGGTAACAGGAGAAAGTGGACCCCAAAATTTGTTGCCCAATTTGTCCTGAGTGCGATGATACACCATATGTGGGGGGAACCACTGTTTGGGCGCATGGGAGGGTTCGGAAGGGAAGGAGTGCCATTTGAATGCAGACTTAGATGGAATGGTCTGCAGGTGTCACATTGCGTTTGCAGAGCCCCTAATGTACCGAAACAGTAGAAACCCCCCACAAGTGACACCATTTTGGAAACTAGACCCCCTAAGGAACTCATCTAGATGTGTTGTGAGAGCTTTGAACCCCCAAGTGTTTCACTACAGTTTGTAACGCAGAGCCGTGAAAATTGAAAAAAAAATCTTTCCCCCAAAATTATTTTTTAGCCCCCAGTTTTGTATTTTCCCGAGGGTAAGAGGAGAAATTTGACCCCAAAAGTTGTTGTCCAATTTGTCCTGAGTACGCTGATACCCCATATGTTGGGGGGAACCACCGTTTGGGCGCATGGGAGGGCTCAGAAGGGAAGTAGTGCTATTTGGAATGCAGACTCAGATGGAATGGTCTGCAGGCGTCACATTGCGTTTGCAGAACCCCTAATGTACCTAAACAGTAGAAATCCCCCACAAGTGACCCCATATTGGAAACTAGACCCCCATGGAACTTATCTAGATGTGTTGTGAGAACTTTGAACCCCCAAGTGTTTCACTACAGTTTATAACGCAGAGCCGTGAAAATAAAAAATCTTTTTTTTTCCACAAAAATTATTTTTTAGCCCCCAGTTTTGTATTTTCCCAAGGGTAACAGGAGAAATTGGACCCCAAAAGTTGTTGTCCAATTTGTCCTGAGTACGCTGATACCCCATATGTTGGGGTAAACCCCTGTTTGGGCACACGGGAGAGCTCGGAAGGGAAGAAGCACTGTTTTACTTTTTCAACGCAGAATTGGCTGGAATTGAGATCGGACGCCATGTCACGTTTGGAGAGCCCCTGATGTGCCTAAATAGTGGAAACCCCCCAATTATAACTGAAACTCTAATCCAAACACACCCCTAACCCTAATCCCAACAGTAACCCTAAACACACCTCTAACCCTGACACACACCTAACCCTAATCCCAACCCTATTTCCAACTGTAAATGTAATCTAAACCCTAACCGTAACTTTAGCCCCAACCCTAACTGTAGCCTTAACCCTAACTGTAGCCTTAACCCTAACTGTAGCCTTAACCCTAGCCCTAACCCTAGCCCTAACCATAACCCTAGCCCTAACCCTAACCCTAGCCCTAGCCCTAACCCTAGCCCTAACCCTAACTTTAGCCCCAACCCTAACTGTAGCCTTAACCCTAGCCTTAACCATAGCCCTAACCCTAGCCCTAACCCTAGCCCTAACCCTAGCCCTAACCCTAACCCTAACCCTAGCCCTAACCCTAGCCCTAACCCTAGCCCTAACCCTAGCCCTAGCCCAAACCCTAACCCTAGCCCTAACCCTAGCCCTAATGGAAAAATGGAAATAAATACATTTTTTTAATTTTTCCCTAACTAAGGGGGTGATGAAGGGGGGTTTGATTTACTTTTATAGCGGGTTATTTAGCGGATTTTTATGATTGGCAGCCGTCATACACTGAAAGACGCTTTTTATTGCAAAAAATATTTTTTGCGTTACCACATTTTGAGAGCTATAATTTTTCCATATTTTGGTTCACAGAGTCATGTGAGGTCTTGTTTTTGCGGGACGAGTTGACGTTTTTATTGGTAACATTTTTGGGCACGTTACATTTTTTGATCGCTTTTTATTCCGATTTTTGCGAGGCAGAATGACCAAAAACCAGCTATTCATGAATTTCTTTTGGGGGAGGCGTTTATACCGTTCCGCGTTTGGTAAAAGTGATAAATCAGTTTTATTCTTCGGGTCAGTACGATTACAGCGACACCTCATTTATATCATTTTTTTATGTTTTGGCGCTTTTACACGATAAAAACTATTTTATAGAAAAAATAATTATTTTTGCATCGCTTTATTCTCAGGACTATAACTTTTTTATTTTTTTGCTGATGATGCTGTATGGCGGCTCATTTTTTGCGGGAGAAGATGACGCTTTCAGCGGTATCATGGTTATTTATATCTGTCTTTTTGATCGCGTGTTATTCCACTTTTTGTTTGGCAGTATGATAATAAAGCGTTGTTTTTTGCCTCATTTTTTTTTTTTTTTCTTACGGTGTTTACTGAAGGGGTTAACTAGAGGGCCAGTTTTATAGGTCGGGCCGTTACGGACGCGGCAATACTAAATATGTGTACTTTTATTGTTTTTTTTTTATTTAGATAAAGAAATGTATTTAGGGGAATAATATTTTTTTTTTTTTCATTATTTAGAAATATTTTTTTTTATTTTTTTTTACACATTTTGAAATATTTTTTTTTACTTTTTTACATTGTCCCAGGGGGGGACATCACAGATCAGTGATCTGACAGTGTGCACAGCACTCTGTCAGATCGCTGATCTGACATGCAGCGCTGCAGCCTTCACAGTGTCTGCTCTGAGCAGGCTCTGTGAAGCCACCTCCCTCCCTGCAGGACCCGGATCCGTGGCCATCTTGGATCCGGGGCTGGAGGATGCAGGAAGGGAGGTGAGACCCTCGCAGCAACGCGATCACATCGCGTTGCTGCGGGGGGCTCAGGGAAGCCCGCAGGGAGCCCCCTCCCTGCGGGAAGCTTTCCTGCACCGCTGGCACATCGCGATCATCTTTGATCGCGGTGTGCCAGGGGTTAATGTGCCGGGGGCGGTCCGTGACCGCTCCTGGCACATAGTGCCGGATGTCAGCTGCGATAAACAGCTGACACCCGGCCGCGATCGGCGGCGCTCCCCCGTGAGCACCGCCGATCGCGCTGGACGTACTATCCCGTCCATGGTCATGGGGGCCCACCCCACCTCGACGGGATAGTACGTCCCATGTCAGAAAGGGGTTAAGTAAGATAGGTTACTTGCATTTTTTCAAAAATACGCAGCGTATAAAAACTCACTAAAAGATCTTTTTGGGAATCTAGCCTTACCCTCCTTTAAGGATTTTAGTGGCAGGGGTTTGAAGACAATTTATTAACTTTTGACAATTAAAACATGAATTGCAATAAATCATATTCTATCTCAATAAGCATATTTTTCTGAAAAAAAAATGTGTACATTGCCACCCAGCACTTTATATGAATAGACACAATCATAGAATTTTACATCAAACATAACATTTTATACAAAATCTTGTTAGAGGCTAAAAATCTGAACAGACATAACTTTACACTGGCACGAATAGATGAAAAATTGCAGATTCTCACCCATTTAGTAGGACAGTCATGATGGCTGTATGAAGTAACAGCCATATTAATGTATTAATAATTTCTTTTTACTATTAGCTAGATATAATAGAAGGGACCAATTCTTTTTAGAGAGATGTTGCTTGTCTTACTGTAGATTTTACTACTAATTTTTTTTCCACCAAACAGAAGAAACTATTTTTGTTCTACAAGGTGACAACAACCCTATCAAAATCACAGAAAAAAGGCAGTAGACCCAATGTAGGCTAATTTTAACTTGCTTGTTAATTGAAAAGCAATTTGCTAAAAAAAAATATGAATCAATTCTTTTATTATAAAAACAAAGTTTGTGCCATTGTTTTCCAATAAAACCTCTGTGTTCCACTAGGCTAACTTTAACAAAGAAGAAAAAGATAGCAAACTATTCAGACATTTTGTAAGGTATATTGCTGCAGCTTTAGTAATATTGCATGTATTACTCACCCGAAAAATCTAAAACTTAAATATTATAGAAATTACAATGCTATAAAAATAACAGGAAGTAAATGGATGTATTTTGTAATGTCAGAAAGTATTCCACCCTCTTCAAAGTTTAAAATAATTCAACTATTGCCACTGGACTTATTCTGTAAATTAAATAAGTGGCTAAAGCTGCCAGATTTAATATTACATTCTATAACGTCATTATTGCTTTGTCCTCTTTACTTTATTATTGACTTACATGGGATTTCCATGATTTCTAACAGGAGATGTGAAAAAAAAAAAAAACTTACAGAAACCAGGTAAATGTCCTATTAATTTATGTCGTCCTGCTGCGATAACGCTCTCACTGAGAATGCTGCAATCCTTGGCTCAGCTATGATGGCAGCAGGGTATGTCAATGATATCCTGTATTGGTCACATGTGGATGGTTAAAGTACAAGACAGCTGACAAAGAATAGCGGGACCAGTTGAGTGACATCTTTACAGGTCCGATAAGTGAATTAATTTATTTTATTAGTCACATCCCCTGTTCTGAGCCCATTTTCAAAGAATGTTGGGCAAGCATAGTTGATGCACAAATGCCCGGATTTCGCCAGAAATCCAAGAGGGGAAAACTGGAAGACAATAGTGTAAAATAGCGTATTACCTGGATATAGGATAAGAGAAAGATAGGTGCCAGAACGTGATGGTTTGTCCTGATGAAGAAGTCTGTGGGTGGTTTTGTCCTGATGAAGAAGTCTGTGAACTTTGAAATGCGTTGACCAATAAAACCGCAGTTTTCTGCACATCGCCTCCTGGATCTCCTTGTTCAGCATTTGGTGTCTTCGGCATCATAGTTAAATATCCATACTCCTTGGTTTTCTATGCCAGAAATTTGGCATGAAACACTTCTTTATGCAACAGGAGGTTGCACAACCATTTTGTTACTTTGGACATTTTCACACCAGTTTTGGCTTGCTTTGCCAAAAAGCCCACTCATCTCATTCATGACGAGCTTTAACATTAGAGCAGTGCATGGAGGTGCTCACCAGATTTAAAAAGAGAAATGCTCCTTATAATGAATTAGGCCCCTGATTGCAACACGCTCAAGACTGGTGTAAATAATAACATTCTTGATAAGTCGAGGCCATAGTTTTTATGTGTTTAACCTCTATTTGGCATGAAATTATCTGTAAACTATATATAGTTTTTCAAGCCCAGAAGTCACTATGGCTCACTTGCTACAATAGCAAGAATTATCAATTAATTTCTTGTATGTACGACATATAATAAATACAGCAGATAGCTGTTTGTGCTTTGGGGTTTAGCATTGTGTGAATAAACCTGCCTCCCTTATTGGAAGACTGAAAGTATTCAAATAAAGCGCTTAGTTCACCAATTATCAGTCAACCTATTAAATATATGATGTGCTTATGTATGGTATCTATGTACATATGTATGTCTCTAGGTGATTGCAACTGCAAGTTTGGATATTCTGGATGTAGTCCCACAAGAATCCTTAGACATGCTGGAAAAGTGCTGTGCTGACCCCCTGTGGTTATGAATGAAATGTATCATTGTAGACTATATTATGAAGCAAGATTCCTTGGATACAAAATATTTATTGTCATCTTATATTTTAATTTGCGTGACCTTTAATTCTTTTTCAATTGTAATTACTTTATTAGTACAGTATTTATACATTGTATTATTTGTTTGCTGCACACCACTAAAATATGGCAAAGAGGGATTTTACCTATCACATTGCATAGTATGTCATTGCAATTTCTACATAGTTTAAATAATGGAATTTGTATATATCATGCGCATTTTAATTTATACTCATACATTTATAATATTAACTTATATTTAGATGAATTATTATTGAACAATCTCAAAGGCTAGGAAAATAGATGTCAAATCACAGGTGTAATAAAAATAGATGTGAAAATAAAAAATATTACCGTTACAAAAAATATATAATTTTGTAATTACTGGCGATATTGAAAATAAATTAACAACCATATATTTCTTAAAGATGACTAAAACTGCAGAACAAAATATGTTTAAAGGGAAACTGGCTGTATATTTTACTCTAAAATGCTGTAGGTTTTTCTCTAAAATGTAAAAAAGATTTATTCCTCTTAAATAGCTGTTTCAGTTAAAGGGGTTGTCCACTTTTGAGGACATTTTTTTCTTTCCTAAATGCATACAATTGGGGCTAAAAATCATTTTTGCAATTAGGTTTCATTAAAAATTTTCACCATTTGCCCCTATAGCCACTGTATTACGTTGTCTATTGTGGGCTGCAGAATGACTTAGCAAAGTTGGCCAAATTATCTTTATTTTATCATATGTGTTTGAGACATGATTTTGTGGCACATCTAATATATAAAGCTGAATGTGTGTATGTGTGTGTGTGTGTATGTGTGTATGTCCGGGATTGGCATCTGCACCGTCGCAGCTACAGCAACAAAATTCTGCAAGGTCACACGTCTGGACCCCGAGAGCGTCATAGGCTATGTTGTGAGGTGAAATTTTAACCCCGCGCGTTCCAATTCACCAAACAATTTTGCCCCTATCTACATAATGGGGGAAAAAGTGAAAGGAAAAGTGTTGGAGGCGTCGCAGCTACAGCCACAAAATTTTGCACAGTCACACGTCTGGACCCCGACAGCGTCATAGGCTATGTTGTGAGGTGAAATTTTAACCCCGCGTGTTCCAGTTCACCAAACAATTTTGCCCCTATCTACATAATGGGGGAAAAAGTGAAAGGAAAAGTGTTGGAGGCGTCGCAGCTACAGCCACAAAATTTTGCACAGTCACACGTCTGGACCCCGAGAGCGTCATAGGCTATGTTGTGAGGTGAAATTTTAACCCCGCACTTTCCAATTCACCAAACAATTTTGCCCCTATCTACATAATGGGGAAAAAGTGAAAGGAAAAGTGTTGGAGGCGTCGCAGCTACAGCCACAAAATTTTGTACAGTCACACGTCTGGACCCTGAGGGCGTCATAGGCTATGTTGTGAGGTGAAATTTTAACTCTGCGCTTTCCAATTCACCAAACAATTTTGCCCCTATCTACATAATGGGAAAAAATGAAAGGAAAAGTGTAGGAGGCAAATTGACAGCTGCCAGATGTGAACAAGGGGGACTTAAAGAATGAGAGCGATGGCGCCAAAGAGTATATACCGTACAGTTGCTAAAGTGGGGCCCCGACATGGGATACTCACCACACACGGGGATATGAACACACACAAAATGCGCCACACACTACCACATGCTTGAACACATATTACCCTCAGCACACATTTCACCACAAATACACCAACCTCGCCACATAAAAGTCGAAACACAAAAGTCGCCACTCAAAACTCGCCACATGCAAAAACTAGGCAATTGCAAAACTCACCACAAGTGCAAAACTCACCTCATGGAAAACTCGCCACACACAAAACTTGCACACGTGGAAAAATTGCCACATGCACAAAAGTTGCAACACATGCAAAAGTTGCCTCACACAAAACTTGCACATACTCAAAAGGCACCACACATAAAACTCACCACACGCAAAACTCGCCATGCGCAAAACTTGCTGCGCACAACTTGCTACACTAACCTGTCACATGCAACTCGACACACAGAAAGTTGATAGACGCAAGTTGCCACACAAAACTCATCTCACAAAAGTCACTGCATGCATGTCGTCACATGCAACTCAACACACACAACTTGACAAATGAAACTCGCCCTAAAACACACACAAGTCTGGTATTATCCTTCAAAAATAAAAATCTGATTAATAAGCAGACAAACTACAACAAATGTACCATATAGGAAATACGGCAGCTGTCAGTCATATGACCTGTCTATTATGTGTATGTGTGAGCTAATATATACTGCCAGGGGGAGGGCTTCCTGTTGGCTGGTGATATATCAGGCTGCCAATTTAGCTTACAAATACTGAGGTAAAAATACTGAGCAAATAACGTGTGAACGAGGTCTAATACAGGAGGAGATGACACACAGGTATATACTATAAACAGGGGAGATGACACACAGATATATACTATATACAGGAGAGATGACACACAGGTATATACTATATAGAGGAGGAGATGACATACAGGTACATATATATAGAGGAGGAGATGACATACAGGTATATACTATATACAGGAGGAGATGACATACAGGTATATGCTATATATAGAAGATGACATGCAGGTATATACTATATACAGGAGGAGATGACACACAGATATATACTATATACAGGGGAGATGACACACAGGTATATACTATATACAGATATATGCTATATATAGAAGATGACATGCAGGTATATACTATATACAGGAGGAGATGACACACAGATATATACTATATACAGGGGAGATGACACACAGGTATATACTATATACAGGAGGAGATGACATACAGGTATATACTATATATAGAAGGAGATGACATTCAGGTATATACTATATATAGGGGAGATGACACACAGCAGGTAAATACTATATACAGGGGAGATGACATACAGGTATGTACTATATACAGGAGATGACATACAGATGTATACTATATATAAGGGAGATGACAAACATGTATATACTGAGGTGATGAGGTGAAAATGAGAGGTGTGAGGTGAAAATGAAAAGGTGTGAGTGCAAAATGAGAGGAGTGAGGAAAAATAGTGGAGTGATCAGAAAATGACAGATGTGAGGTTGAAATGACAAGTGTTAGGGGGGAATGAGAGGAGTGAGGGAGAAAATGAAATGTGTGAGGGAGAAAATGAGAGATGTGAGGGGGAAAATGAAAGATGTGATTGGGAAAATGAGAGGCATGATGGGAAAATAAGAGAAGTGAGGTGCTATAACTAACCACAGATATTTACTATGCCCAGGCAACGCCGGGCTCTTCAGCTAGTACTAATATATACAGTATGTTTGACAGGTTATCCACCTGCCATTGCTAATACAGCTTTCTTCACAGACTGCACAGCTCTCCAGGAGACCTGTGTGAGAACACCTGGCATGGTGATGGAGGAAGAAGAAGCAGCAGATATGGTTGATGAGATGGCTACTGGTTGGCGAGACCCACTGGTCCGCATCTAAGCGCAGTGAGATTCCCAGACGAAGGCATGTTGATTGTGCTGGTTAATGCATGTAATTGTCAAATGATTGCAATTTTTGTCTCTACTGATTTTTTTGCAAATTTGACAAATAATGAGAGTTGATTAATAAATACAATAAATACAATACAATACAATAAATACAAAGAACCTGGCACTCAACTTAAGTGTAAACAACTCCGCATATTTATTGTAGTACCAAAAATGTTTCGGTCTGAAAGACCTTCCACAGTTGCTACAATAATCAAAAGAACAATAATTCAGACATGCAGAAAACGTTACTTGACTCAGTCCATGAGCCGTTATAGTATACAGATCAACACTATTCAATAATATAACATCTGAAAAATGAGGGGGAGGGGGAGAACCAAAAGAGACAAAAAAGACAATAAAAGTATATACATATATGTTTATGCGGTCCCATGTTTATATGGAGAAAGGTCATAAAACGTTATGAGGAACCCTCAAATATTCTGTAATCATATATATATCGTACATTTGTGTAAAAAGAAATTAGCATACCGTACTGCAGTTTATAGGAGCAACATGTGCTGCCGCTTGGTACAGAGTCTAGCAGAGACCACCTCCTCTGTTGGTATAATAAATATATAAATATATGAATATACATATAAGGATGATGCTAAGTGGAGGTCGGTGGTGGTGGTGAGTGGTGCGCATCTAGTAGTGATTACCTGTGGTGGTTACATGGAAAGTATGACCATCTGGTCGTATAAGGGGGGTGTAGTATCTTACCGATGCTGCAAGATCAAATCCGGAAGTTACCAATGAATATGTCCATATATAAGAGAATCAGGTGGACGTGGGTGAGGGTCCAGAAGTCTATTATCTTAGGCGCCGTGTTTCTCGGGCATGACGCGGTGTCCACTGCTAGTCCTGGGAGAGAGGAAAGTGAGTCCTATGGCGTGCATTCACCTGTTAAATAGTGCAATAATCCTATAGCGCTAGACCGGAAGTGACGTTACCAGAATTGCATCCTGCGTTCCTGAGAATGGGCGTGGAGCATTCCAGTGAGGTCACAGGAGGTGGTGCTCCTGTGATAGTGGTGACGGGATGCCGGGGGAGGGGAAAATGAAGTCTGAATAGCTTAGGTCTGTTGAGTGTGATCCAAAGTGAGAACAGGGGAGAAATAGCTGGCAGTGGGTGGAGTGAATCTATGAGTGCCCGATCCACTGGATATGTGTGTGTAACCCTGACAGATCCTCAGTATAGATGGCTCTAGAGGAATAAAAGAGACATATAAGTATTTACAAGTAACCCATCAGTGATTAGAAAACTAAGGATGACATAGCCATATACATATTCTAGGAGCCAAGATATCAACATAAAAAGGATTTTTTTTAAAATTGGATACGTGCTGGTTATCCCTGATCGTAATTATGTATATAGAGATCCATGTCTCCTACACAACTATAGATCACATAAACGACAATAAATCGTACTCCCTGTTCAATCCCTTGGGGCTCAGAGTGTCCAATGAGTGGATCCAAAAAGCCTGACGGCGTTTGAGTATGGCAATTCTGTTGCTCCCCTATCTCGGGGCCTGAATCTGTTCGATAACTTGATATTTTAGTTGAGAAATGTTGTGACCTTTAATAATGAAATGATGGGGGATAGGTAGAAGCATATTTTTACATCTGATGGTTGACTTGTGTTTAGAAATGCGGTCACGGATCGTTGTCTCCCCAATATACAACATCCCACAGGGGCATTTTATCAGATAGACCACAAAGGCAGACTCACATGTAAAATAGTCCTTGATGTAAATTTTTTTTACCTGACTGGGGATGTGAAAAAGTGTTCCCCTTCTGGACATTACTACATTGTGTTCAGTGTAGGCATGGAAAATTGCCACAGCGGGGTTGATGTAGGAACCATTGTTGTGGTAATCGCCTTTGAGTTCCGATATTGGCCTGAACCAATGAATCTCTTAGGTTATGGGCTCTCCTAAAGCATGGGAGGAATGGTTCGCGGAACTCTGGGATATCAGGGTGGGCTGTGGTGAGGAGATGCCAGTGACGATGAATGTTCTTATGTAGAATATATGTAAATGGATGAAATGAGTGGACAAAGGGAATGCGAGCATTTGTTTTGGTGGATCTAGTCTGATATCTTCTATGTTCTGTCCCTTGAAGGATGGAGTCGGGATAACCTCTTGCGGAGAACTTTGATTTCATTTCCGTCACGCATTGATTGCGCATGGAATCGTCGAAGACTACACGAGTCACCCTTTGTATTTGTGACTTTGGTATCAATTGTTTCACCGAGAGGAGGTGGAGACTGTCGAAATGTAATAAGTAGGGTTGAGCGACTTTTAGTTTTTTTGCGTCGAGTCGGGTTTCGCGAAACCCAACTATCTCAAAAGTCGAGTCGAGTGAAATCGGCCGATTATCGCGAAAAGTCGGGGATCGACCGAAACACGAAACCCAATGCAAGTCAATGGGGAAGCATAGTCGGCAGTGAGTGGAAGCCAGGAAAACATGTACAGTGCCCATTTTAATGGCAAAAACATCCATTCTTGTTACTGAAGCTTGTCAATCTTAATTTACCTTATAATAATAGAGGCATTGGAAATTCGGGGTCATTTGGCTAAAGTTGTGAGGGGTAGGGCTGGTTCAAGTATTTAGTGGGCCCAGGAAATCTGGACCATGTCACGGCAGTGGAGCAGGGAGAGGTAAATATTTAAACTTTGCAAGTGCTGTGATCCTAAGCAAGCAGGGGGGGCCCACTCGTTGGCATTGGCACTGGCACAGGGCCCCTCAAAGTACGGCGGTGTGTTTGCATGGTGGGGGCGCCTCCCACCGGCAGCGACACTTTTGCGTACTATGAGGGGCCCTGTGCCAGTGACGTCGCCAACGAGTTTCCCCCCCCTCCACCTGATGAAGGAACCTGCACTTTCATCTGCACCTTCCTCTTTGTCCCCGTGTAAGGTGGTATGGTATGCGGGAAGGGGAACCTGACTTTCAACATGGTCACAATCTTGCTGTGTAGCGTGCACGGGGAATGTAGACCCATCTATCACTGGCTGGGCAATGGGCAGGATGAGGAGGAAACACAGATATAGGCCCAAGGAATAAAGTGGGCTAAATGCAGTTCAAAATTGGTAACAGGACTAATCAGGGGGCATTGCTTTGTTCAGTGGAGTACAACTGTAATGAGAGGCTGACACAGTGAGTAGGCCCAAATCAGTAAGTAGGCTAAATGCAGTTCAAAATTGGTAACAGAAGTAAACAGGCGGCACTGGTTTGTTCAGTGTAGGAGAACATCAAGGAGCGGCAGACACCGTTAGTCGGGCCAACAATACATGTAGGCCAAATGCAGTGTTATGTTAAAAACAATTTAACGAAAGCCTGAAGATAGAAGCTAGGGAAAGGCAACATGGAGAACACCTTGGAGCGGAAAACACCGTTTGTAGAACCCAGACCCAACTTGTATGCCTAATGCAGTGTTGTTTCAACAACTACTTAACGAGAGCTTGATGATAGAAGCTCAGGAAAGGCAACCAGGAGAACACCTTGGAGCAGCAGACACTGTCTCACCAACCCAGACCCAACTTGTAGGCCTAATGCAGTATTGTTTCAACAACTACTTAACGAGAGCTTGAAGATAGAAGCTAGGGAGAGGCAACCTGGAGAACACTTTGGAGCGGCAGACACTGTCTCTACAACCCAGACCCAACTTGTAGGCCTAATGCAGTGTTGTTTCAACAACTACTTAACGAGAGCTTGAAGATAGAAGCTAGGGAGAGGCAACCTGGAGAACACCTTGGACTTGCAGACACCGTCTATACAACCCAGACCCAACTTGTAGGCCTAATGCAGTGTTGTTTCAACAACTACTTAACGAGAGCTTGAAGATAGAAGCTAGGGAGAGGCAACCTGGAGAACACCTTGGAGCGGCAGATACTGTCTCTACAACCCAGACCCAACTTGAAGGCCTAATGCAGTGTTGTTTCCACAACTACTTAACAAGAGCTTCTAGATAGAAGTGAGGGAGAGGCAACAGAGAGAACACCTTGGAGCGGGAGACTCAGTTTGTTGATCACAATGAAACTTGTGGCCCCAATGCAGTTTTATAATTCTGACAAGCTGAAAACCAGCCTTTTTTTTTTTTAAGAGGAGGACAGCTGTATTAAGTGGCGCAGACAGACACTGCTAGTAGGCCTTACACCACAAAGTAGGCTCACTGCAGGTTGAAAAAAAGTTACATGGGTACACGGTCGGCATTGATGTGCTCAGCGGAGGACAAATGGAAGGAGGGACCGCAGACACACTTAGTAGGCCTAAAATAAAAAAAAAATAGGCTCAAAGCACCTTCGATTATGTGGCAGGGGTACACAGGCAGCATTGGTGTGGTCAGCGGAGGAAGATTGGAAGGAGCGTTTGACACAGTTTGTACTCCCAAAAAATAAATAGATGTTAATTTCTCGCAAAACAACAAAACAAAAAAAAAGGTGGCATACTTAGGTACAGGGGTGGGCTCCTCTGCTGAGTTTCAGACATAGTAATTTGGTGCTAAGTATTTACTGGTGTCAATATAGGACACTGACCCTGACTATTTTAACTAGCATCATACATGTCAACAAATTGGTATTGTCAGTGCCAGGCATTGAAGGATGTCAGCGCATAGACTAAACATTGTTGGAGCTGTGAGAGATAATTTTGCAAGTGGTAGAGCATTGTTTGAGCTGGGGGGGAACTCTCTTGTGGCCGGCGGTACAGGCCCAGGGCTCCTCATGTTACAATGGTGTGTCTGATGTTGGGTGCGCTCCACCACCGCCAGAGACACTTTATTGTACTATGAGGGACCCAGTGGCAGTGCCGTCGACCAAAAGCGGGCACACCCACCTCTTCAGACAAACGGCACTCTCACGGGTGCTTGCACCAAGTGGCGAGACCATGGCCCCGTGGGGGGAGTTAGCCCATTTAGGGAGGTGTAAACATGTCATATGCTGGACAAACAGCTGCTGCAAATTAAGAGATTGGATCAGTCAGTAAGACCAGTCCACAAGCAAGACCTTTTTATAGGAAAGCTAGGTGTCAGCCGGGAAAGGTGGGGCAAAATAATTAGAAATCCATGAGTGGTTCATTTTAATGAAGGTTAGATCATCAACATTTTGGGTAGCCAGACGAGTCCTTTTTTTGGTCAATATTGAACCAGCAGCACTGAATACTCTTTCTGATAGCACACTAGCTGCTGGGCAAGCAGGCTCCTGCAATGCATATTCTGCCAATTCAGGCCAGGTGTCTATTTTGGATGCCCAGTAATCAAATGGGAATGACGGTTGAGGGAGAACATCGATAAGGGATGAAAAATAGTTAGTAACCATACTGGACAAATGTTGTCTCCTGTCACTTTGAATTGATGCTGCAGTACCTGTCCTGTCTGCGGTCATTGCGAAATCACTCCACAACCTGGTCAGAAAACCCCTCTGTCTGCCACTTCTGATTTGTGCACCTCTAACACCTCTGCCCTGTTGCCCCCTGCAGCTCGTGTGAGAACCATCACCGGCGCTGTGTGCTGGGAATGCCTGAATCAAATGGTCTACAAGAGTTGCTTGTTTGGTTGCTAATATTTTTTCGAGGTTTTCATGTGGCATGATATTTTGCAATTTGCCTCTATAGCGAGGATCAAGGAGGCAGGCCAACCAGTAATCGTCATCGGTCATCATTTTAATAATGCGTGGGTCCCTTTTGAGGATACAGAAGGCATAATCCGCCATGTGGGCCAAAGTTCCAGTTGTCAAATCTGCGCTTGTGCTGGGTTGAAGGGCAGTTTCAGGCAAATCTACGTCACTTGTCTCCCTCAAAAAACCTGAACCATGCCTTGCAATGCCATCAGTTTCTATTGGCCCTGGAGAAGCTTCCTCATTCAAAAAATACTCATCCCCATCATCCTCCTCATCCTCCTCCTCTTCGCCCGCTACCTCATCCTGTAGACTGCCCTGACCAGACAATGGCTGACTGTCATCAAGGCTTCCCTCTTCCTCTGCTGCAGACGCCTGCTCCTTTATGTGCGTCAAACTTTGCATCAGCAGACGCATTAGGGGGATGCTCATGCTTATTATGGCGCTGTCTGCACTAACCGGCTGTGTGCATTCCTCAAAACACTGAAGGACTTGACACAGGTCTTGGAGCTTCGACCACTGCACACCTGACAACTCCATGTCTGCCATCCAACTGCCTGCCCGTATATGTGTATCCTCCCACAAATACAGCACGCCTCTGTTCGCACAGTCTCTGAAGCATGTGCAGTGTGGAGTTCCACCATGTTGCAACGTCGATGATTAGGCGATGCTGGGGAAGGTTCAAAGACCGCTGATGGTTCTGCATACAGCTGGAGTGTAAGGGTGAATGGCATATATGCGAGCAAAGTCTGCGCACTTTGAGGAGCAGGTCGGGTAACCCCGGATAACTTTTCAGGAAGCACTGCACCACCAGGTTTAAGGTGTGAGCCAGGCAAGGAATGTGTTTCACTTGTGAAAGGGCTATGGCAGCCATAAAATTCCTTGCGTTATCACTCACTACCTTGCCTGCCTCAAGATGTACACTGCCCAGCCATGACTGAGTTTCTTGCTGCAAGAACTCGGACAGAACTTCCGCAGTGTGTCTGTTGTCGCCCAAACACTTCATTTCCAATACAGCCTGCTGACGCTTGCCACTAGCTGTCCCATAATGTGACACCTCGTGTGCAACAGTGGCAGCTGCGAATGGAGTGGTCGTGTGACTGCGGTCTGTGGACGAGCTCTTGCTTCTGCAGGAGGACGAGGAGGAGGGGGGCGAACGCCTACAGCCAACTGTTTCCTAGACCGTGGGGTAGGCAGAACTGTCCCAATATTGCTGTCCCCTGTGGACCCTGCATCCATCACATTAACCCGGTGTGCCGTGATGGACACGTAATGTCCCTGGCCATGCCTACTGGTCCATGCATCTGTTGTCAGGTGCACCTTTGTACTCACAGATTGCCTGAGGGCATGGACAATGCGGTCTTGTACATACTGGTGGAGGGCTGGGATGGCTTTTCTCGAAAAGAAGTGTCGACTGGGTAGCTCTAGCATGGTACAGCGTAGTCCATCAGGGCTTTAAAAGCTTCGCTTTCAACTAACCGGTAGGGCATCATCTCTAACGAGATTAGTCTAGCAATGTGGGCGTTCAAACCCTGTGTATGCAGATGCGAGGATGAGTACTTCCTTTTCCTAACGAGAGTCTCATGTAGGGTGAGCTGGACTGGAGAGCTGCAGATGGTGGAACGAGCGGGGGTGCCGGTGGACATGGCAGACTGAGAGAGGGTTGGAGATGGTATTCTTGCTGGTGCCCTACATGCAGTGTTTCCTACCACGAACCTGGTGATTCCCTGACTGCTTTGGCGTGGCGACGAAACCTGCACATTTACTGCAGCTGGTGCGGGAAATGGTGGGCTTACAGTGAGGGAAGGGATGTAGCGTTGCTGACTAGCTTCATTGGCCGAGGGTGCTGCAACCTTAAGGGACGTTTGGTAGTTAGTCCAGGCTTGCAAATGCATGGTGGTTAAATGTCTAGGCATGCAACTTGTATTGAGACTTTTAAGATTCTGACCTCTGCTTAAGGTAGTTGAACATTTTTGACAGATGACTTTGCGCTGATCATTTGGATGTTGTTTAAAAAAAATGCCAGACTGCACTCTTTCTACTATCGGATACCTTTTCAGGCATTGTAGACTGAGCTTCTTTAACCGGATGGCCACGCTGTCCTACAACTGGTTTTGGTTTTGCCACGCGTTTTTGGCCAGATACGGGCCTGGCAGATGGAACCTGTTGCGAGGTTGATGCCTGCTGCGGCTCCTCCTCTTCCGCTTCAGAGCTACTGCCGCCTGCACCCTGTTCCACCAATGGCTGCCAATCGGGGTCAACAACTGGGTCATCTATGACCTCCTCTTCTATCTTGTGTGCAACTTCATCTGTGTCACCGTGTAAGCCGGTGGTATAACGGTCGTGACGGGGCACCATAGTCTCATCATGGTTCTGATTCTGGATCAGTACACTGCGAGGGCAATGTTCTGGTCTGAATCAAAGGAACAGCATAGTAATCTGGCTGTGGCTGTGCATCCGTGCACTCCATGTCCGATTCAACTTGTAATGGGCATGGCCTGTTAACTTTTTCACTTTCTAACCCAGGAACGGTATGTGTAAAGAGCTCCATGGAGTAACCCGTTGTGTCGCCTGACGCATCCTTCTCTGTTGTTCTTGGTGAAGAAGACAAGGAAGCGACTTGTCCCTGACCGTGAACATCCACTAACGACGCGCTGCTTTTACATTTAGCAGTTTCAGAAGAGGAGGCGAAAGAGCTAGAGGCTGAGTCAGCAAGGAAAGCCAAAACTTGTTCTTGCTGCTCTGGCTTTAAAAGCGGTTTTCCTACTCCCAGAAAAGGGAGTGTTCGAGGCCTTGTGTAGCCAGACGACGAACCTGGCTTAACAACTCGAGACTTAGGTGCTATATTGCTTTTCCCACGACCACCTGATGCTCCCCCACCACTACCATCGTTACCAGCTGGCAATGACCGCCCACGGCCACGACCTCTTCCACCAGAGTTCCTCATTGTTTGAAAAATGTAACCAAACTAACGGTATTTGTTACTGTAAAACCAGTTACAAGGTGAACTCAAACTTCTGTTGGATTTATCTATCCCTTTATAGGTGGGTGAGACTGCAGGGAAAATCCGGCTCAATGTATAACAGTACACAGCTTCTGTGGCAGACAGATATGCCACTAACAGGACTGACGCAGATGCAGAAACTACCAATAAAATCTCCCCCTTTTTATTTTTTCTGGGAGAATATTGAAGAAATGTGGCCCACTCTTATACAGTATATGTTCTGTGGCATAAAATGAAAGTCAGATGCCACACACACGACTGGCACTGAGGCAGAATTGCCAATCTTAATCTCACACTATTTTTTTTTATTTATTGGAGAATTGGCAAGAAATCAGGCCCACTGTTAGACTATATGTTTTCTGTGGCACAAAATGAGAGACAGATGCCACACACAGGGCTGGCACTGAGGCAGAATTGCCAATCTTAATCTCCCACTATTTTTTTGTATTTATGGGAGAATTGGCAAGAAATCAGGCCCACTGTTAGACTGTATGTTTTCTGTGGCACAAAATGAGAGACAGATGCCACACACAGGACTGGCACTGAGGCAGAAATGCCTATCTTAATCTCCCACTATTTTTTTGTTTTCCAGGGAGAATTATAAAAAAATCAGACCCAGTATTACACACTAGGTTTTCTGTGGCACAAAATTAAAGACAGATGCCACACACACGACTAGCACTGAGGCAGAAATGCCAATCTTAATCTCCCACTTTTTTGTAACTTTATTGTGGGAGAATTGTCAAGAAATCAGGCCCAGTGTTACACACTAGGTTTTCTGTGGCACAAAATAAAAGACAGATGCCACACACACGACTGGCACTGAGGCATAATTGCCAATCTTAATCTCCCACTATTTTTTTTAATTTATGGGAGAATTGGCAAGAAATCAGGCCCACTGTTAGACTGTATGTTTTATGTGCCAGAAAATGAGACACAGATGCCACACACAGGACTGCCACTGATGCAGATTTGCCAATTTTAATCTGCACCCTTTTTTTTTTTTCTTCAGGGAGACTAGTGAATAAATCTGGGCCACTGTATTAGAGTATATTTTCTGTGGCAGAAAGTGGCTTGAAGAGACAACGAAAAAAAAAAAGGGACTGTCCTACAATCACTATCTCCCTGCAGTAATCTCAGCAAGGTATGGCAGGCAGCAATAACAAGGAGTGGACTGCTGCACAAAAAAAGTCAAAAGTGTGGACAAACAAACAAGATAGCTGTGCAGAAAGGAAGGAGCAACAGGATTTGTGCTTTGAAAAAAGCAGTTGGTTTGCACAGCGGCGTACAAACAGCAATGCAGCTATCAGGGAGCCTTCTAGGGCAGCCCAATGAGCTACAGCGCTGAGGAAAAAAAAAATGTAACCGCCAATGTCCCTGCAAACAAAAGGTGGTGTTGGACAGTGGAAATCGCTACAGCACAAGCGGTTTGGGGGTTAATGTACCCTGCCTAACGCTATCCCTGATTCTGACGAAGCGGCAGCAACGTCTCCCTATACTCAGATCGGCAGCAGTAAAATGGCGGTCGGCGGGAACGCCCCTTTATAGCCCCTGTGACGCCGCAGAACGCAAAGCAATGCCCTTCTCTAAGATGCTGGAGACTGAGACCTATGTCATCACGCTGCCCACACTCTGCATCCACCTTCATTGGCTGAGAAATGGTGCTTTTCGCGTCATTGAAACGCGACTTTGTCGCGAAAGTCGCGTACCGCGTGGCCGACCCCACACAGGAATCGGTTCGGGTTTCATGAAACCCGACTTTGCCAAAAGTCAGTGATTTATGAAAATTACTGATCCGTTCCGCTCAACCCTAGTAATAAGCTATTCCGGTCCGTGTTTTTAACATGCAGATCGGTAGACAAGACACCCTTGCTATCCTTAATCACTATAGTGTCCAGGAAGTTAATTCTGTTGAGGTCATGAGAGATGGTCAGAGAGATGCCTGGCCAGGTGGTATTTAGAAACTGATAAAAGTCCATGAGAGACTCCAAGGTGCCACCTACAAATTTCAAAGAAATTTCATGTTTCATGTTTGCATGTTTTAGCGCTACAGTGTGCTGCCTTATTTATTTGACTGTGTATGAGTTGGTGGCTCTAGGTTCAGCACATGTTCACACTTGATCTATGTTTGGATGTGATGGTCAGTTTTTCGAAATTTGTATTCACTAGCCTTCTGACCGAGCAATCCGCCTCATAGCCAGAGGTGTTTTAATCGCAGCATGTCCATTACCCCTCCACAGAGAGAGAGAAAATTAGTCTAAGAAGAGGTTTCACAGGTACCCATTCAGATGAGGACGTTTATTCTCAGTGAAGAAAGGAAAGTGTAGGACCTGGTATACGAGAGATGCCCTAATGTGGCTACCAGGTACACATGAATTGGCCAATTTATGCACTGGACGCTCTAATTTTTTCAAATTTCTAGTGCAGTAATGCAGTTCAACTTTCATGTTTCATGTTTGCATGTGTTAGCGCTACAATGTGCTGCCTTATTTATATGACTGTGTACGAGTTGGTGAATCTAGGTTCAGCACCTGTTCACACTTGATCTCTGTTTGGATGTGACAGTCAGTTTTTTAAAATTTCTATTCACTAGCCTTCTGACCGAGCACTCCGTCTCCTAGGCACAGGTGTTTTAATCACAGCAGGTCCATTACCCCTCCACAGAGAGAGAGAAATTTAGTCTAAGAAGAGGTTTCACAGGTACCCATTCAGATGAGGACGTTTATTCTCAGCGAGGAAAGGAAAGTGTAGGACCTGGTATACGAGAGATGCCCTAATGTGACTACCAGGTACACATGAATTGGCCAATTTATGCGCTGGACGCTCTCATTTTTTCATATTTCTAGTGCAGTAATGCAGTTCAACTTTTTGCTGCCTTATTTATTTGACTGTGTACGAGTTGGTGACTCTAGGTTCAGCACCTGTTCACACTTGATCTATGTTTGGATGTGATGGTCAGTTTTTTGAAATTTGTATTCACTAGTAGGGCTGAGCAAAATGGATCGGACAAATTCAAAAGTCGCTGACTTTCGGCAAAGTCGGGTTTCGTGAAACCCGACCCGATCCTAGAGTGGGATCGGCCATGAGGTCGGCAATCTACGCACCAAAGTTGCATTTCGTATGACACTTTCAGCACCATTTCTCATCCAATGAAGGAGGACGCAGAGTGCGGGCAGCGTGATGACATAGGTCTCGGTCCCCACCATCTTAGAGAAGAGCATTACAGTGATTGGCTTGCTTTCTGCGGCGTCACAGGGGCTATAAATGGGCGTGCACGCCGACCGCCATCTTACTTCTGCCGATCTTAGCATAGGGAGAGGTTGCTGTAGCTTCATCAGAAGAAAAAATATAGTTAGGGAGGGAAGATTAACCCCGAAACTGCTTGTGCTGTAGCGATTTCCACTGTCCAACACCAACTTTTCTTTGCAGGGACAGTGGAGTTTATTTTTTTGTGCATCAGCTCTGTAGCTTATTAGGCTGCCCTAAAAGGCTCCCTGATAGCTTCATTGCTGTTTGTACGCCGCTGTGCAAGCCAACTGCTTTTTTAAAAGCAAAAATTCTGTTGCTCCTTTCTTCACAGTTCTCTTGTTTATTTGTCCACACTTTTGTGTGCAGCAGTCCTTTTTATTGCTGCCATACTTGTCCTGAGATCATTGTAGGGAGATTGAAATTGTACTACAGCCCTTGTATTTTTTGAATATCTTCCAGCCACGTTCTGCCACTTACATTGTGTAGTATAATACACTGGGCCTGAGTTTTGTTGCAGTCTCCCCCCCAAAAAAGGGAGATTTAAATTGGCACTAAGGCTAGTTTCACATTTGCGTTTAAAAACGCAGCCTTTAAAACGCATCCGGAGGTGGTAAAAAAAATGCATGTAAACGCGTACAAACGCTGCGTTTTTTAGACGCATGCATTTTCGTATGCGGTAAAAAAAGCCACGTTTTTATGCGTTTACATGCATTTTTTACCGCGTTTGCGTTTTTGATATGCATGATGAGAAATTTCACAAGAGAAAAATCAAGATCCAGACGCCGCCAATGGGACTACAGAGGGCGTGTGACATGACTCTGTGGACCAAAATATGGAAAATTGTAGCTCTCAAAATGTGGTAACGCAAAAAATATTTTTTGGAATAAAAAGCGTCTTTAGTAGTGTTGAGCGATACCTTCCGATATCGGAAAGTATCGGTATCGGTTTGGATCGGCCGATATTCAAAAAATATCGGATATCGCCGATACCGATACCCGATCCCAATGCAAGTCAATGGGACCAAAATATCGGAATTAAAATAAACCCTTTCTTTCCTTGTAGGTTCATTCTACCTGAAGGAAAACAACTAAGAATAATGTAGGATGTATGGGGGAGGTGGCGGAGACATTAAAGGCAATGAGGATTAGTCCAATCAAATAGAATAGCATGTTTTTTTTTTTTTTTTAAAGACGTTCGGATTGAAAAAGATATTGAGTATGTAAATTTTTTTTATTTTGTCAGATATTGATGTTTCACTATTCCACGCCCTTCCCCTTCTTTTTTTTCTTTTTTTTTTTTTCTTTTCCCACACTTTCATCTTCATCATCATCAGCATCCTTGACATCAACTTCTTCACCTTATTCATCTTCTTCTTCATCTTCTACCTATTTTTTTTTTTTATTACATTCTTCATATTCATTTTCTTCAACTATTATTATTCTTCCTATTCTACATATTCTTTTTATTCCACTGTTATTATTCTTCCTATTCTACTTCTTCATCATATTCTCATTTGTGACAGGCATTCCCGTAGTTGTTATCTATAAAAGTTGGAAGATTACACCTTCCGTTCTGCCAGTCACAAAAGTTACATTTGTCCGCGTTCAGTTTGGCCTGCAGCATCAGGCTTTATCCAGGGGCACCACGAGGAGGAACGGACTCACCCCCATACACTGCTTAGTCTTCTTCTGCATATAATTTAGATAATATCTTTTGCTCTGATATTAAGTCTTATGCTTAATGTTCTTCTGCTCTTTGTTCTGCAGCCTCTTGTTCTTCTGCTTCTCGGTCTTCCATGTTGTCGTCTCCAGGGTCTTCGTCTCCAGTGTCGTCATCTCCGCCGTCGTCGTCTCAGCCGTCGTCGTCTCCGCCGTCGTCGTCGTCGTCGTCGTCATCGGGGTGGTCTTCCGGGTCGTCATCGGGGTGGTCTTCCGGGTTGTCGACGTTAGGGTCTTCAACTTGGAAATGTAGCAGAAGGTACAAGAAGGCTGAGAAAATGCCAAGAACCAGCTGATGGAACTGGAACTCGGATGGCTACCCGAAGGTTCAAGAGCCTATGGAACTACCGAGGACCAGCTGACGTTACTGGAACCCGGTTACTAAGCAGGAGGTACCCGTGCTAAAAAGCACTACCAAGGACCGCCTGACGTTGGCGGAACTCGGATACCCAGAAGGAGGCACCTAAGCCAAAGGCTCTGCCCGGAACCAGATGACGTTACTGGAACCAGGATGGGGAGCAGAAGGTACAAGAGCAAAAGACACTGCCGAGAACCAGCTGACGGTACTGGAACCCGGATGGGTAGCCGAATGTCCAAGAGCCAATGGAACTACCAAGGACCAGCTGACGTTACTGGAACCCGGTTACTAAGCAGGAGGTACCCGTGCCTGAAAGCACTACCAAGGACCACCTGACATTGGTGGAACTTGGATACCCAGAAGGAGGCACCTAAGCCAAAGGCTCTGCCCGGAACCAGCTGACGGTACTGGAACCAGGATGGGGAGCAGAAGGTACAAGAGCAAAAGACACTGCCGAGAACCAGCTGACGGTGCTGGAACCAGGTGGTGGACCCGAAGGCCCACAGGAGAGGAGAGAACAGCTAGGCCGCGAGGCAGCCGCAGTTACCGAACCCCAACAGTCCTACAGGGGGAGCTGGGCCTACTGGCACTACAGAACCAGCCTTGACTACCAGTTCACGCAGCCCACATAGGAAGCTCCTAAACTGGAGGCACCCTGGAGTTGGCTAACTCGACCGCCCCACGACGGGGCAAGCATAGGCGTCTCAGTGAAGTTGACACAACCCGGAAACAGCTGACGGTGCTGAAACCAGGCTTGGCACGAGGGAGTACCTGTGACAAGAACACTGCCGAGAACCAGCTGGCGGTGCTGGAACCCGGATGCGTTGCCCCAGTGTGCAAGAGCCAATGGCACGACCGAGGACCAGCAGACGGTGCTGGAACCCGGTTACTAAGCTGTAGGTGCCCGCGCTTAAAAGCACTACCAAGGACCGCCTGGCGTTGGCGGAACTCGGATACCCAGGAGGAGGCACCTAAGCCAAAGGCTCGGCCCGGAACCAGCTGACGGTGCTGGAACCAGGTGGTGGACCCGAAGGCCCACAGGAGAGGAGAGAACAGCTAGGCCGCGAGGCAGCCGCAGTTACCGAACCCCAACAGTCCTACAGGGGGAGCTGGGCCTACTGGCACTACAGAACCAGCCTTGACTACCAGTTCACGCAGCCCACATAGGAAGCTCCTAAACTGGAGGCACCCTGGAGTTGGCTAACTCGACCGCCCCACGACGGGGCAAGCATAGGCGTCTCAGTGAAGTTGACACAACCCGGAAACAGCTGACGGTGCTGAAACCAGGCTTGGCACGAGGGAGTACCTGTGACAAGAACACTGCCGAGAACCAGCTGGCGGTGCTGGAACCCGGATGCGTTGCCCCAGTGTGCAAGAGCCAATGGCACGACCGAGGACCAGCTGACGGTGCTGGAACCCGGTTGCTAAGCTGTAGGTGCCCGCGCTTAAAAGCACTACCAAGGACCGCCTGGCGTTGGCGGAACTCGGATACCCAGGAGGAGGCACCTAAGCCAAAGGCTCGGCCCGGAACCAGCTGACGGTGCTGGAACCAGGTGGTGGACCCCAAGGCCCACAGGAGAGGAGAGAACAGCTAGGCCGCGAGGCAGCCGCAGTTACCGAACCCCAACAGTCCTACAGGGGGAGCTGGGCCTACTGGCACTACAGAACCAGCCTTGACTACCAGTTCACGCAGCCCACATAGGAAGCTCCTAAACTGGAGGCACCCTGGAGTTGGCTAACTCGACCGCCCCACGACGGGGCAAGCATAGGCGTCTCAGTGAAGTTGACACAACCCGGAAACAGCTGACGGTGCTGAAACCAGGCTTGGCACGAGGGAGTACCTGTGACAAGAACACTGCCGAGAACCAGCTGGCGGTGCTGGAACCCGGATGCGTTGCCCCAGTGTGCAAGAGCCAATGGCACGACCGAGGACCAGCTGACGGTGCTGGAACCCGGTTACTAAGCTGTAGGTGCCCGCGCTTAAAAGCACTACCAAGGACCGCCTGGCGTTGGCGGAACTCGGATACCCAGGAGGAGGCACCTAAGCCAAAGGCTCGGCCCGGAACCAGCTGACGGTGCTGGAACCAGGTGGTGGACCCGAAGGCCCACAGGAGAGGAGAGAACAGCTAGGCCGCGAGGCAGCCGCAGTTACCGAACCCCAACAGTCCTACAGGGGGAGCTGGGCCTACTGGCACTACAGAACCAGCCTTGACTACCAGTTCACGCAGCCCACATAGGAAGCTCCTAAACTGGAGGCACCCTGGAGTTGGCTAACTCGACCGCCCCACGACGGGGCAAGCATAGGCGTCTCAGTGAAGTTGACACAACCCGGAAACAGCTGACGGTGCTGAAACCAGGCTTGGCACGAGGGAGTACCTGTGACAAGAACACTGCCGAGAACCAGCTGGCGGTGCTGGAACCCGGATGCGTTGCCCCAGTGTGCAAGAGCCAATGGCACGACCGAGGACCAGCTGACGGTGCTGGAACCCGGTTACTAAGCTGTAGGTGCCCGCGCTTAAAAGCACTACCAAGGACCGCCTGGCGTTGGCGGAACTCGGATACCCAGGAGGAGGCACCTAAGCCAAAGGCTCGGCCCGGAACCAGCTGACGGTGCTGGAACCAGGTGGTGGACCCGAAGGCCCACAGGAGAGGAGAGAACAGCTAGGCCGCGAGGCAGCCGCAGTTACCGAACCCCAACAGTCCTACAGGGGGAGCTGGGCCTACTGGCACTACAGAACCAGCCTTGACTACCAGTTCACGCAGCCCACATAGGAAGCTCCTAAACTGGAGGCACCCTGGAGTTGGCTAACTCGACCGCCCCACGACGGGGCAAGCATAGGCGTCTCAGTGAAGTTGACACAACCCGGAAACAGCTGACGGTGCTGAAACCAGGCTTGGCACGAGGGAGTACCTGTGACAAGAACACTGCCGAGAACCAGCTGGCGGTGCTGGAACCCGGATGCGTTGCCCCAGTGTGCAAGAGCCAATGGCACGACCGAGGACCAGCTGACGGTGCTGGAACCCGGTTACTAAGCTGTAGGTGCCCGCGCTTAAAAGCACTACCAAGGACCGCCTGGCGTTGGCGGAACTCGGATACCCAGGAGGAGGCACCTAAGCCAAAGGCTCGGCCCGGAACCAGCTGACGGTGCTGGAACCAGGTGGTGGACCCCAAGGCCCACAGGAGAGGAGAGAACAGCTAGGCCGCGAGGCAGCCGCAGTTACCGAACCCCAACAGTCCTACAGGGGGAGCTGGGCCTACTGGCACTACAGAACCAGCCTTGACTACCAGTTCACGCAGCCCACATAGGAAGCTCCTAAACTGGAGGCACCCTGGAGTTGGCTAACTCGACCGCCCCACGACGGGGCAAGCATAGGCGTCTCAGTGAAGTTGACACAACCCGGAAACAGCTGACGGTGCTGAAACCAGGCTTGGCACGAGGGAGTACCTGTGACAAGAACACTGCCGAGAACCAGCTGGCGGTGCTGGAACCCGGATGCGTTGCCCCAGTGTGCAAGAGCCAATGGCACGACCGAGGACCAGCTGACGGTGCTGGAACCCGGTTACTAAGCTGTAGGTGCCCGCGCTTAAAAGCACTACCAAGGACCGCCTGGCGTTGGCGGAACTCGGATACCCAGGAGGAGGCACCTAAGCCAAAGGCTCGGCCCGGAACCAGCTGACGGTGCTGGAACCAGGTGGTGGACCCGAAGGCCCACAGGAGAGGAGAGAACAGCTAGGCCGCGAGGCAGCCGCAGTTACCGAACCCCAACAGTCCTACAGGGTGAGCTGGGCCTACTGGCACTACAGAACCAGCCTTGACTACCAGTTCACGCAGCCCACATAGGAAGCTCCTAAACTGGAGGCACCCTGGAGTTGGCTAACTCGACCGCCCCACGACGGGGCAAGCATAGGCGTCTCAGTGAAGTTGACACAACCCGGAAACAGCTGACGGTGCTGAAACCAGGCTTGGCACGAGGGAGTACCTGTGACAAGAACACTGCCGAGAACCAGCTGGCGGTGCTGGAACCCGGATGCGTTGCCCCAGTGTGCAAGAGCCAATGGCACGACCGAGGACCAGCTGACGGTGCTGGAACCCGGTTACTAAGCTGTAGGTGCCCGCGCTTAAAAGCACTACCAAGGACCGCCTGGCGTTGGCGGAACTCGGATACCCAGGAGGAGGCACCTAAGCCAAAGGCTCGGCCCGGAACCAGCTGACGGTGCTGGAACCAGGTGGTGGACCCGAAGGCCCACAGGAGAGGAGAGAACAGCTAGGCCGCGAGGCAGCCGCAGTTACCGAACCCCAACAGTCCTACAGGGGGAGCTGGGCCTACTGGCACTACAGAACCAGCCTTGACTACCAGTTCACGCAGCCCACATAGGAAGCTCCTAAACTGGAGGCACCCTGGAGTTGGCTAACTCGACCGCCCCACGACGGGGCAAGCATAGGCGTCTCAGTGAAGTTGACACAACCCGGAAACAGCTGACGGTGCTGAAACCAGGCTTGGCACGAGGGAGTACCTGTGACAAGAACACTGCCGAGAACCAGCTGGCGGTGCTGGAACCCGGATGCGTTGCCCCAGTGTGCAAGAGCCAATGGCACGACCGAGGACCAGCTGACGGTGCTGGAACCCGGTTACTAAGCTGTAGGTGCCCGCGCTTAAAAGCACTACCAAGGACCGCCTGGCGTTGGCGGAACTCGGATACCCAGGAGGAGGCACCTAAGCCAAAGGCTCGGCCCGGAACCAGCTGACGGTGCTGGAACCAGGTGGTGGACCCGAAGGCCCACAGGAGAGGAGAGAACAGCTAGGCCGCGAGGCAGCCGCAGTTACCGAACCCCAACAGTCCTACAGGGGGAGCTGGGCCTACTGGCACTACAGAACCAGCCTTGACTACCAGTTCACGCAGCCCACATAGGAAGCTCCTAAACTGGAGGCACCCTGGAGTTGGCTAACTCGACTGCCCCACGACGGGGCAAGCATAGGCGTCTCAGTGAAGTTGACACAACCCGGAAACAGCTGACGGTGCTGAAACCAGGCTTGGCACGAGGGAGTACCTGTGACAAGAACACTGCCGAGAACCAGCTGGCGGTGCTGGAACCCGGATGCGTTGCCCCAGTGTGCAAGAGCCAATGGCACGACCGAGGACCAGCTGACGGTGCTGGAACCCGGTTACTAAGCTGTAGGTGCCCGCGCTTAAAAGCACTACCAAGGACCGCCTGGCGTTGGCAGAACTCGGATACCCAGGAGGAGGCACCTAAGCCAAAGGCTCGGCCCGGAACCAGCTGACGGTGCTGGAACCAGGTGGTGGACCCGAAGGCCCACAGGAGAGGAGAGAACAGCTAGGCCGCGAGGCAGCCGCAGTTACCGAACCCCAACAGTCCTACAGGGGGAGCTGGGCCTACTGGCACTACAGAACCAGCCTTGACTACCAGTTCACGCAGCCCACATAGGAAGCTCCTAAACTGGAGGCACCCTGGAGTTGGCTAACTCGACCGCCCCACGACGGGGCAAGCATAGGCGTCTCAGTGAAGTTGACACAACCCGGAAACAGCTGACGGTGCTGAAACCAGGCTTGGCACGAGGGAGTACCTGTGACAAGAACACTGCCGAGAACCAGCTGGCGGTGCTGGAACCCGGATGCGTTGCCCCAGTGTGCAAGAGCCAATGGCACGACCGAGGACCAGCTGACGGTGCTGGAACCCGGTTACTAAGCTGTAGGTGCCCGCGCTTAAAAGCACTACCAAGGACCGCCTGGCGTTGGCGGAACTCGGATACCCAGGAGGAGGCACCTAAGCCAAAGGCTCGGCCCGGAACCAGCTGACGGTGCTGGAACCAGGTGGTGGACCCCAAGGCCCACAGGAGAGGAGAGAACAGCTAGGCCGCGAGGCAGCCGCAGTTACCGAACCCCAACAGTCCTACAGGGGGAGCTGGGCCTACTGGCACTACAGAACCAGCCTTGACTACCAGTTCACGCAGCCCACATAGGAAGCTCCTAAACTGGAGGCACCCTGGAGTTGGCTAACTCGACCGCCCCACGACGGGGCAAGCATAGGCGTCTCAGTGAAGTTGACACAACCCGGAAACAGCTGACGGTGCTGAAACCAGGCTTGGCACGAGGGAGTACCTGTGACAAGAACACTGCCGAGAACCAGCTGGCGGTGCTGGAACCCGGATGCGTTGCCCCAGTGTGCAAGAGCCAATGGCACGACCGAGGACCAGCTGACGGTGCTGGAACCCGGTTACTAAGCTGTAGGTGCCCGCGCTTAAAAGCACTACCAAGGACCGCCTGGCGTTGGCGGAACTCGGATACCCAGGAGGAGGCACCTAAGCCAAAGGCTCGGCCCGGAACCAGCTGACGGTGCTGGAACCAGGTGGTGGACCCGAAGGCCCACAGGAGAGGAGAGAACAGCTAGGCCGCGAGGCAGCCGCAGTTACCGAACCCCAACAGTCCTACAGGGGGAGCTGGGCCTACTGGCACTACAGAACCAGCCTTGACTACCAGTTCACGCAGCCCACATAGGAAGCTCCTAAACTGGAGGCACCCTGGAGTTGGCTAACTCGACCGCCCCACGACGGGGCAAGCATAGGCGTCTCAGTGAAGTTGACACAACCCGGAAACAGCTGACGGTGCTGAAACCAGGCTTGGCACGAGGGAGTACCTGTGACAAGAACACTGCCGAGAACCAGCTGGCGGTGCTGGAACCCGGATGCGTTGCCCCAGTGTGCAAGAGCCAATGGCACGACCGAGGACCAGCTGACGGTGCTGGAACCCGGTTACTAAGCTGTAGGTGCCCGCGCTTAAAAGCACTACCAAGGACCGCCTGGCGTTGGCGGAACTCGGATACCCAGGAGGAGGCACCTAAGCCAAAGGCTCGGCCCGGAACCAGCTGACGGTGCTGGAACCAGGTGGTGGACCCCAAGGCCCACAGGAGAGGAGAGAACAGCTAGGCCGCGAGGCAGCCGCAGTTACCGAACCCCAACAGTCCTACAGGGGGAGCTGGGCCTACTGGCACTACAGAACCAGCCTTGACTACCAGTTCACGCAGCCCACATAGGAAGCTCCTAAACTGGAGGCACCCTGGAGTTGGCTAACTCGACCGCCCCACGACGGGGCAAGCATAGGCGTCTCAGTGAAGTTGACACAACCCGGAAACAGCTGACGGTGCTGAAACCAGGCTTGGTACGAGGGAGTACCTGTGACAAGAACACTGCCGAGAACCAGCTGGCGGTGCTGGAACCCGGATGCGTTGCCTTGCCTATTAAAGATTGTCTTCCTAGAGCCCCAACTAGCGGTGTTGGAGCAAAGGGTAAGCAGGGGGAGATGAGTGTAGGCCGAAGCCTGCACTGGAGGCAGCTTTGTGTCTGCGTTGCGTTTGCAGGACACTTTGCCGGCTACACACTGGGGGAACAGCTGGCGTTGCTGAACCCCACTAACACAATGGCGTGTGTTTTTATCTGTGCAGCTAGCACTTGCGGGCAAAAACTAGCGATGTTAGAGCCCGTGTTGAAGCAGGAGGAGGAGGAGAGGAGCAGAGTGTAGGCCGAAGCCTAGTTGAACCAATTTCAAAGGAAACCTTTAACCCCCCCCTCAGGTGTTACAAAGTACAAGAGACACACCTTGTGCAGTATTAATGCTGCACAAGTGAAAGGTTGCTCTATTAATTTGTCTACTTGCACACGCTGAATGAAAGACATACACAATTTACCCCATTCTACAGTCAAACTGTAGTGGATGCGTGACTTGGTTTTTTGATGAGACGCAGCACAGGTGTCCAAAATAACGCCTTGGTGCTTGGCGCAGCTTCCTGAGCGTTGTTATTTGCTGTACAGGAGTCTGCGCTCTTGTGTTATCCCTTGGCAATGCCCTGTTAGCGCTGCCCATCTTATGACCTCATTTCATGTTGGCCGGTGCGGTTAACGATGGCCATAAATCCCAGACCCACAGTGTCTTTTCATAAAGCCACACTGCGGTGCTGGGATTCGTGGCCTTGTGCAGTAAATATGTTCGCCGCTCACACATGTCCTTACACCTGCTTCAGACTGGGCGGCCTCAGCTGATCCCTTATCGCATGCCGCGGCCATGAGGCCGCACAGTCAGAAGAAGGCGGAAGGAGGGGAGTGAAAACAGGGGAACATATGCACTGCTCGTGCCCATCAATCACACCCTCGCAGTCAAAATATATGAGACAACGGGGGGCGTTGTGTCGGGCAGGGGGGACGCACAGGCACAGCCAGCCAACCAATGATGTCAGGAGACGGGCAGCGCTAACAATGGGGGTGCTGCGTGTCATTAAAAAGGAAAGTCACACCTCAGGGACATTGTAATGGTCTGTAATGAGACACATTTTGTACTTGTTGAGTTCCACGTGTGCAAGGAGAAAAAGTCAGCCACCTTGTACAAATGCAGCAGTACTGCTGTACAAGGTGGCTGTTATACATAGAAACACCTGGGGGGGTGGGGGGCAGGCTCCCTTCAATTTCAGTTCATGTGCCTGCGTGGCGTTTGCAGGTCACGTTGCAAGCTACACAGCAGGGGAACAGCTGGCGTTGCTGAACCCCACTGACACATTGACTGGTGTTTTTCTCTGTGCAGATTGCATGTCCGGGCAAAAACTAGCGGTGTTAGAGCCCAGGGTCAGCAGGAGGAGGAGGAGAGGAGCAAAGTGTAGGACGAAGCCTGCACTGGTGGCAGCTTTTGGTCGGTTGTGCCAGCGTGGCTTGTGCTGGACACGATGCCGGCTACACAGCGGGGGAACAGCTGGCGGTGCTGAACCCCACTAACACATTGGCTGGTGTTTTTCTCTGTGCAGCTAGCATGTCCGGGCAGAAACTGGCGTTGTTTGAGCCCAGGGTCAGCAGGAGGAGGAGAGGAGCAAAGTGTAGGCCGAAGCCTGCACTGGTGGCAGCTTTTGTTCTGTTGTGCCAGCGTGGCTTGTGCTGGACACGTTGCCGACTACACAGCAGGGGAACAGCTGGCGGTGCTGAACCCCACTAACACATTGGCTGGTGTTTTTCTCTGTGCAGCTAGCATTTCCGGGCAAAAACTAGCGGTGTTTGAGCCCAGGGTCAGCAGGAGGAGTAGAGGAGCAGAGTGTAGGCCGAAGCCTAGTTGAACCAATTTCAAAGGTTACCTTTAACCCCCCCCTCAGGTGTTGCAAGGTACAAGAGCCACACCTTGTGCAGCATTAATGCTGCACAAGTAAAAGGTTGCTCTATTTGTTTTGCTCCTTGCACACGCTGACTAAAACACGTACACTATTTAGCCCATTATACTGTCAAACAGTTGTGGAGGCGTGACTTGTCTTTTTAACGAGACGCAGCACAGGTGTCAAAATTTGCACCTAGGTACTGGGCGCAGATTCCTGAGCGTTGTTATTTGCTGTACAGGAGTCTGCGCTATTGTGATCCCTTGGCCATGCGCTGTGAGCGCTTCCTGTCTTCTGACCTCATTTCATGTCGGCCGTTGCGGTTAGCGATGGACATGAATCCCAGACCCACAGTGTGTTTTTAAAAAATCACACTGCGGTGCTGGGATTCGTGCCCTGGTGCACTAAATATGTTTGCCGCTCACACATGTCCTTACACCTGCTTCAGACTGGGCGGCCTCATCTGATCCCTTATCGCCTGCCGCGGCCATGAGGACACCCAGTCTGAAGAAGGCGGAAGGAGATGAGTGAACACAGGCAAACATATGCACTGCACATGCCCATCAATCACACCCTCGCTGTCCAAAAAAATAAGACACCGAGGGCCGTTGTTTCGAGCAGGGGAGATGCACAGGCGCAGCCAGCTAACCAATGATGTCAAAAGACGGGCAGCGCTAACAAGGGTGGTGCTGCGTGTCATTACAAAGGAAAGTCACACCTCAGGGACATTGTAATGGTCTCTAATGAGACACATTTTGTACGTGTTGATTTCCACGTGGGCAAGGAGAAAAAGTCAGCCACCTTGTACAAATGCAGCAGTACTGCTGTACAAGGTGGCTGATATACATAGAAACACCTGTGGGTGGGGGGCAGGCTCCCTTCAATTTCAGTTCATGTGCCTGCGTGGCGTTTGCAGGTCACGTTGCAAGCTACACAGCAGGGGAACAGCTGGCGTTGCTGAACCCCACTGACACATTGACTGGTGTTTTTCTCTGTGCAGATTGCATGTCCGGGCAAAAACTAGCGGTGTTAGAGCCCAGGGTCAGCAGGAGGAGGAGGAGAGGAGCAAAGTGTAGGCCGAAGCCTGCACTGGTGGCAGCTTTTGGTCGGTTGTGCCAGCGTGGCTTGTGCTGGACACGATGCCGGCTACACAGCGGGGGAACAGCAGGCGGTGCTGAACCCCACTAACACATTGGCTGGTGTTTTTCTCTGTGCAGCTAGCATGTCCGGGCAGAAACTGGCGTTGTTTGAGCCCAGGGTCAGCAGGAGGAGGAGAGGAGCAAAGTGTAGGCCGAAGCCTGCACTGGTGGCAGCTTTTGTTCTGTTGTGCCAGCGTGGCTTGTGCTGGACACGTTGCCGACTACACAGCAGGGGAACAGCTGGCGGTGCTGAACCCCACTAACACATTGGCTGGTGTTTTTCTCTGTGCAGCTAGCATTTCCGGGCAAAAACTAGCGGTGTTTGAGCCCAGGGTCAGCAGGAGGAGTAGAGGAGCAGAGTGTAGGCCGAAGCCTAGTTGAACCAATTTCAAAGGTTACCTTTAACCCCCCCCTCAGGTGTTGCAAGGTACAAGAGCCACACCTTGTGCAGCATTAATGCTGCACAAGTAAAAGGTTGCTCTATTTGTTTTGCTCCTTGCACACGCTGACTAAAACACGTACACTATTTAGCCCATTATACTGTCAAACAGTTGTGGAGGCGTGACTTGTCTTTTTAACGAGACGCAGCACAGGTGTCAAAATTTGCACCTAGGTACTGGGCGCAGATTCCTGAGCGTTGTTATTTGCTGTACAGGAGTCTGCGCTATTGTGATCCCTTGGCCATGCGCTGTGAGCGCTTCCTGTCTTCTGACCTCATTTCATGTCGGCCGTTGCGGTTAGCGATGGACATGAATCCCAGACCCACAGTGTGTTTTTAAAAAATCACACTGCGGTGCTGGGATTCGTGCCCTGGTGCACTAAATATGTTTGCCGCTCACACATGTCCTTACACCTGCTTCAGACTGGGCGGCCTCATCTGATCCCTTATCGCCTGCCGCGGCCATGAGGACACCCAGTCTGAAGAAGGCGGAAGGAGATGAGTGAACACAGGCAAACATATGCACTGCACATGCCCATCAATCACACCCTCGCTGTCCAAAAAAATAAGACACCGAGGGCCGTTGTTTCGAGCAGGGGAGATGCACAGGCGCAGCCAGCTAACCAATGATGTCAAAAGACGGGCAGCGCTAACAAGGGTGGTGCTGCGTGTCATTACAAAGGAAAGTCACACCTCAGGGACATTGTAATGGTCTCTAATGAGACACATTTTGTACGTGTTGATTTCCACGTGGGCAAGGAGAAAAAGTCAGCCACCTTGTACAAATGCAGCAGTACTGCTGTACAAGGTGGCTGATATACATAGAAACACCTGTGGGTGGGGGGCAGGCTCCCTTCAATTTCAGTTCATGTGCCTGCGTGGCGTTTGCAGGTCACGTTGCAAGCTACACAGCAGGGGAACAGCTGGCGTTGCTGAACCCCACTGACACATTGACTGGTGTTTTTCTCTGTGCAGATTGCATGTCCGGGCAAAAACTAGCGGTGTTAGAGCCCAGGGTCAGCAGGAGGAGGAGGAGAGGAGCAAAGTGTAGGCCGAAGCCTGCACTGGTGGCAGCTTTTGGTCGGTTGTGCCAGCGTGGCTTGTGCTGGACACGATGCCGGCTACACAGCGGGGGAACAGCAGGCGGTGCTGAACCCCACTAACACATTGGCTGGTGTTTTTCTCTGTGCAGCTAGCATGTCCGGGCAGAAACTGGCGTTGTTTGAGCCCAGGGTCAGCAGGAGGAGGAGAGGAGCAAAGTGTAGGCCGAAGCCTGCACTGGTGGCAGCTTTTGTTCTGTTGTGCCAGCGTGGCTTGTGCTGGACACGTTGCCGACTACACAGCAGGGGAACAGCTGGCGGTGCTGAACCCCACTAACACATTGGCTGGTGTTTTTCTCTGTGCAGCTAGCATTTCCGGGCAAAAACTAGCGGTGTTTGAGCCCAGGGTCAGCAGGAGGAGTAGAGGAGCAGAGTGTAGGCCGAAGCCTAGTTGAACCAATTTCAAAGGTTACCTTTAACCCCCCCCTCAGGTGTTGCAAGGTACAAGAGCCACACCTTGTGCAGCATTAATGCTGCACAAGTAAAAGGTTGCTCTATTTGTTTTGCTCCTTGCACACGCTGACTAAAACACGTACACTATTTAGCCCATTATACTGTCAAACAGTTGTGGAGGCGTGACTTGTCTTTTTAACGAGACGCAGCACAGGTGTCAAAATTTGCACCTAGGTACTGGGCGCAGATTCCTGAGCGTTGTTATTTGCTGTACAGGAGTCTGCGCTATTGTGATCCCTTGGCCATGCGCTGTGAGCGCTTCCTGTCTTCTGACCTCATTTCATGTCGGCCGTTGCGGTTAGCGATGGACATGAATCCCAGACCCACAGTGTGTTTTCAAAAAATCACACTGCGTGGCTGGGATTCGTGGCCTTGTGCAGTAAATAGGTTTGCCGCTTACACATGTCCTTACACCTGCTCCAGACTGGGCGGCCTCAGCTGATCCCTTATCGCCTACCACGGCCAGGAGGCCGCACAGTCTGAAGAAGGCGGAAGGAGATGAGTTAAGACAGGCGAACATATGCACTGCTCGTGCCCATAAACCACACCCTCGCTGACAAAATAAATATGACAACGAGGGGCGTTGTTTCTAGCAGGGCGGATGCACAGGCGCAGCCAGCTAACCATGATGACAAAAGACGGGAAACGCTACCAAGGGGGGTGCTGCGTATCATTACAAAGGAAAGTCACACCTCAGGGACAGTGGAATGGTCTCAATGAGACACATTTTGTACGTGTTGAGTTCCACGTGGGCAAGGAGAAAAAGTCAGCCACCTTGTACAAATGCAGCAGTACTGCTGTACTAGGTGGCTGTTATACATAGAAACACCTGGGGGGGTGGGGCCAGGTTCCCTTTTAATTTCAGTTCCTGTGCCTGCATGGCGTTTGCAGGTCACGTTGCCGGCTACACAGCAGGGGAACAGCTGGCGTTGCTGAACCCCACTAACACATTGGCTGGTGTTTTTCTCTGTGCAGCTAGCACTTCCGGGCAAAAACTAGCGGTGTTTGAGCCCAGGGTCAGCAGGAGGAGGAGAGGAGCAGAGTGTAGGCCGAAGCCTGCACTGGTGGCAGCTTTTGTTCTGTTGTGCCAGCGTGGCTTGTGCTGGACACGTTGCCGACTACACAGCAGGGGAACAGCTGGCGGTGCTGAACCCCACTGACACATCACCTAGTGTTTTTTTCTGTGTAGACAACACTTCCAGGTGGCAACTGACAGTGTTGAAACCCAGGGAATCAAAGAGGAGCAGAGTGTAGGCCGAAGCCTGCAGTGGAGCAAGTTGAAAGGGAACCTTTAACCCCCCCCCCAGGCATTTGTTGCTGAAAGAGCCATCTTGTACAGCAGTAATACTGCACATGGAAAATGGTGGCTCCGAAAATTATGCTCCTTGCAAACGCTGAAGTACACACTCATATAATGTGTCCCCTCACACCGTCAAACCATCCCGGAAGTGGGACTTTCCTTTGTAATGTGACACAGCACAGCCGTCATTCCAACCCCCTTGGTGCCGGGCACCACCTCCTCAACGTTGTTTGGTTCTGTCACGGAGCCCGCACTGTAATGTTATCCCTTGGCCATGCACAGTTAGCGGTGCCCGTCTTCTGACATCATGTAGGTGTCAGGCTGGCAGTGCCTGTGCGTCCAAGCTGCCCGAGATCCAACCTTGCAGTGTCATCTAATGTAGTCCCACTGCGGGCCAGGGATCCATGGGCATGCGCAGTGCATATCATCGCCTCTCACTCACCTCCTTCCTGCTTCTTCAGACTGTGCGGCGTCACGGCCGTGGCATGCTATTAGGGATCAGCTGACGCCGCCTAGTCTGAAGAAGCGTGAAGAAGGGGAGTGAGAGGCTAGTATATGCACTGCGCATGGCCATGGATACCAGGCCCACTGTGGGATCACATTAGACGACACTGCGAGGTGTGATTTCGGGCAGCGTGGACGCACAGGCGCAGCCAGGACGACAACAAATGATGTCAGAGGACGGGCAGCGCAAACTGTGCATGGCCAAGGGATAACATAACAGCGCAGGGTCCATGACGGAATCAAACAACGCTAAGGAGGCAGCGCACGGTGCCAAGGGGGTAGCAATGACGGCTGTGCTGCGTCACATTACAAAGGAAAGTCCCACCTCCGGGACGGTTGGACGGTGTGAGGGGACACATTACATGAGTGTGTAGTTCAGCGTTTGCAAGGAGCATAATTTCAAGAGCGACCTTTCCCTTGTGCAGTATTAGTGCTGCACATGGTGGCTCTTTCAGTAACAAACGCCTAGGGGGGGCGGGGACAGGTCCCCTTACATTTTAGTTGTGCCAGCGTGGCGGTCGCATGACACGTTGCCGGATACACAGCTGGGGATCAGCTGACGTTACTGAACCCCAATAACAGAGGAGCGACTGTTGACTGTGCACACAGCACTTCCAGGCACCAACTGGCGGTGTTAGAGCCCAGGGACAGCAGGAGGAGCAGATTGGAGGTATTGCCGCACACACAGCTGGGGATCAGCTGACGTTACTGAACCCCAATAACAGAGGAGCGACTGTTGACTGTGCACACAGCACTTCCAGGCACCAACTGGCGGTGTTAGAGCCCAGGGACAGCAGGAGGAGCAGATTGGAGGTATTGCCGCACACACAGCTGGGGATCAGCTGACGTTACTGAACCCCAATAACAGAGGAGCGACTGTTGACTGTGCACACAGCACTTCCAGGCACCAACTGGCGGTGTTAGAGCCCAGGGACAGCAGGAGGAGCAGAGGAACAGAGTGTAGGCCGAAGCCTGATTGGAGCAAGTTGAAAGGAAACCTTTAACCCCCCCCCAAGACGTTTGTAGCTGAAAGAGCCATGTTGTGCAGCACTAAGGATGCAAAAGGAAAAGGTTGCTCTTTTAATTATGCTCCTTGCAAACACCGAAGTAAACACTAAAAATGTGTCCCTTTATACCGTTAAACCGTTCCGGAGGTGCGAATTTCCTTCGTAATGGGACACAGCACAGCTGTCATTCCTATCCCCTTGATGCCGTGCGCTGCCTCCTCAGCGTTGTTTTAAGCTGCCACGGAGCCTGCGCTGTTCTGTTAGCCCTTGGCCATGCCCAATTAGCGCTGCCTGTCTTCTGACATAATTTGGTGTCAGGCTGTCAGTGCCTGTGCGTCCACGCTGCTCCAGATCCCACCTCGCAGTCTCATCTAACGTAATCCCACTGCGGGCCTTGGAACCATGGGCATGCACAGTGCATAACCTCGACTCTCACTCCCCTCCTTCCCTCTTCTTCAGACTGTGCGGTGTCACGGCCGTGGCATGCTAGGGATCAGCTGACGGCGCACAGTCTAAAGAAGGCGGAGGGAAATGAGCGAGAGCCCGAGGGGAAGATATGCACTGCGCATGCCCATGGATCCCAGGCCCGCAGTGTGACTCAATCAGAAGACACTGCGAGGCGGGATCTCGGGCACCGCGGCCGCACAGGCGCAGCCAGCCTGACACCAAATTATGTCAGAAGACAGGCAGCGCAAATAGGGCATGCCCAAGGGATAACAGAACAGCGCAGGCTCCGTGACATCTTAAAACAACGCTGAGGAGGCAGCGCATGGCACCAAGGGGGTAGGAATGACGGCTGTGCTGCGTCACATTACGAAGGAAAGTCCCAGCTCCGGGACGGTATAACGGTATCAGTGAACACATTTTATAAGTGTTAAGTTCTGCGTGTGCAAAGAGCTAAAAAAAAAGAGCTACCTTTTCCTTGCGCAGCATTACTGCTGCACAAGATGGCTCTTTCAGTAACAAACGACGGGGGGGGGGGGGGGGGGGAGAGGTTCCCTTACATTTAGGTTGTTGTGCCAGCGTGGCGGTCGCAGGACACATTGCCGGCTACACAGCTGGGGATCAGCTGACGTTACTGAAACCCAATAACACTGGGTCGTATGTTTTTACTGTGCAGCCTGCACTTCTGAGCCGCAACTGGCGGTGTTGGAGCCCAGGAATAGCAGTTCAGGTGGTAGAAAGATGAACACAGCAGGAGACCTGGATGACACCCAATTACTTAATCAGGCAGAGGAGTGGCAAATTCCTGCGAGATCCAGGCCTGGTTCATTTTCAGGAAAGTAAGCCGGTCAACGTTATCGGAGGATAGTCGCATGCGACGGTCTGTTAGTACACCACCTGCGGCACTAAAGACACGTTCCGATAAGACACTAGCCGCAGGGCAAGCCAGCACCTCCAATGCATACTGGCTTAGCTCTGGCCATGTATCCAGCTTAGAGACCCAAAACTTGAACGGGGAAGAGCCGTCTGGGAGTACAGTAAGAGGGCAAGCCATGTAGTCTGTCACCATCTGACGGAACCGTTGCCTCCTGCTGACTGGAGCCGCCGGTGATGGTGTAGACATTTGGGGCGGGCACACAAAAGTGTGCCAGAGTTGTGCCATACTGGGCTTGCCTTGGGCAGAGGCACTGCTTCTGCTCCCTCTTTGGGCAGAGCCTCCCCCACTGCCTCGACGCACTGAGCTGCTTTGTAAAGCACTAGCAGCACTCCTCTCAGTTGGACAGGAGAAGATGATGGAATTCACCAGTGTGTCGTGGTACTCCCGCAATTTACGCTCCCGGGTCAACGCAGGGATGAGGTTTTGGACGTTGTCCCGGTAGCGAGGATCGAGGAGGGTGAACACCCAATAATCAGGCATGTTGAGAATGTGGTCGATGCGGCGGTCGTTTCTCAGGCACTGCAGCATGAAATCCACCATGTGCTGCAGAGTGCCAACCGGCCCAGAAACGCTGTCCCCTGCTTGAGACATGATCTCTGCCCGCTCGTCATCACCCCACCCTCGCTGTACACACTGACCACTGGACAATTGTGTCGCTCCCTCCTCTGGACGGAGCTCTTCCTCCTCCATTGACTCCTCCTCATCCTCCTCACAAATTGGCCCCTGCGTACCCCTTTGTGAGGAACCACGTGGCGCTGACTCTCCAGAAGCTGATGGAAAAGGTGACTCCTCATCCTCCACCTCTTCCACCACATCATCCCTTAACCCTTGCAAAGTTTGCTGAAGCAGGCAGATAAGGGGGACAGTCATGCTGACTAGTGCATCATCTGCACTTGCCATCCGCGTGGAATAATCAAAAGGACGCAAAACCTGGCAGACGTCCTTCATAGTGGCCCACTCTGTGGTTGTGAAGTCTGATCGGCGCTGACTGCGACTTCTTTGCGCCTGATGCAGCTGGTACTCCATAACTGCTTGCTGCTGCTCACACAACCGCTCCAACATATGTAACGTGGAATTCCACCGGGTAGGTAGGTCACATATGATGCGGTGTTCCGGAAGGCGGAATCGGCGCTGCAGAGCAGCAATGCGGGATCTGGCCAAGCTGGAACGCCGCAAGTGAGCACACTCTAGGCGGACCTTGTGCAGCAGGGCATCAAGATCCGGATAGTCCCTCAGAAAACTCTGCACAACCAAATTGAGCACATGTGCCAGACATGGGATGTGAGTGAGGTTGCCAAGGGCCAAAGCTGCCACCAGATTTCGGCCATTGTCACACACTACCATGCCTGGCTGGAGATTCGCTGGCAGTAACCACACATCGCTCTCCTGCTTTATGGCATTCCAGAGCTCCTGCGCTGTGTGGCTTCGATGCCCCAATGAAACTAGTTTCAAGACGGCCTGCTGACGTTTGGCCACGACTGTGCTCATGTCGGTCATAGGTAAACGTTCACGGGTCCATGTGGGGGTGGACTGTGACGGATCCTGCAGAGAGGAATCAGAGGAACTGGTGTAAGAGGAGGAGTCGATGCGTACAGACTGGATTCCTGCAATCCTTGGAGTGGGCAGGACACGTCCTGCGCCACTCGCACGATCTGTACCTGGCTCAACAACATTAACCCAATGGGCAGTGAGGGAAACATATCGCCCCTGTCCATGCTGACTGGTCCACGCATCGGTGGTGAGGTGGACCTTGCTACTGACGGCGTTCAGTAGCGCATGTTTTATGTTTGCCTCAACATGCCTGTGCAGGGCAGGGACAGCCTGCCTGCTGAAGTAAAAGCGGCTGGGCACCTTGTACTGTGGGACTGCCAATGCCATCAAGTCACGGAAGCTGTCAGTCTCCACCAGCCTGAACGAGAGCATTTCCAGGGACAACAGTTTGGCAATGCCTGCATTCAGAGCCTGTGCTCGGGGGTGGTTGGCCGAGAATGCCCGCCTTTTCTCCCATGCCTGGACTACCGATGGCTGTAGAGTAGACTGGGAGTGTGAGGATGACTGGGAAGGTGGTGCTGTGGGTGGAATTACACTAGGTCTCTGGGAGGAAGCCAAACCAGCTGTGCGTGAGCTGGAGGAAGAGGCAACACGAGCTGAAGAGGTGGTAGCTGCCGCTGTTGGTTGGCCTACATCTTCAGTGTGTTTCTGTAACTCCACCGCGTGCCTGGTCCGCACATGTTTCCACATATTTGTGGTATTGAGGTTGCTGACATTTTTCCCTCTTTTTACTTTATGATGACACAGCTTGCATTTGACAAAACAAATGTCATCTGCAACTGTGTCAAAAAAGGACCAGGCACTGCAAGTCTTGGGAGCGCCCTTTTTGGCTTTGGAAAGAGACAGGCTCCTAACGGGTGCCAAAGTGGAGGCTACAGGCTCCGCAGTCTTCCCCCTCCCTCTCCCTCTTTGGCCCGTAAGAGGAAGCTCTTCCTCTGAGCTGCTCCCACCACCTTCCTGTTCCTCACGCCACGATGGGTCAAGGACCTCATCATCTCCACTACCCTCTGCCACCAACTGCTCCTCCTGGGTAGTCTCAGCAGCACAGTACGCACGAGAAAGCGGCACCTGAGTTTCATCATCAGATGCGTACTGCGCTGTGGTCACCGGAGGCACTGGCCCACCTGCCTCTTCAGAGTCAGAGAGAAAAAGGTGTTGGGCATCACTGCACACTGCCTCTTCTTCCATTTCTCCAATGCTGCTTGGCTGGCCCCCTGTTTCCAAGCCAAGAGATTCAGAGAACAGAAGTAGAGACGGCTCCTGTCCTGGGCTCTCTGACTGCCTGGCCAATTTGGCAGGTGGTGAAGAGACAGATGGCTGCTCTCCAGTGCTCTGTGCCTGAGAGGATGTGGCACTAACTGAAGTCGATGCCGAGGCGTTAGCTGCCATCCACCCGACAACGGCTTCAATTTGGTCTTCACGCAGCAGCGGTGCACGGCGCTCTCCGACAAAGCTGCGCATGAAGGACTGTTCCCTGCTGAAACTGAGTGACGACGAGTCACCGGCGCCCGCAGCAGGCACAGAATCACCACGTCCTCTCCCTGCTCCTCTCCCTGCTCCGCGCCCACGCCCACGTGCCTTACTCCCTGCCCTCTTCATCTTGGTTGACAGATAAAGATAAGCAGAAAAGTACTAAGGCCTTAGTGTGCTTATTCCTGTAATGCTCCTCCTAACAGGTGTAAGAAACACTAATGTTGTAAATTGTGGACTAAACTTTATTATTTTTCAAATGTGGCCTACACAAGTGTAAGTTGTGTTTGGTGAACTTAACCTTTTTTTTGGTGCAGATCGGGCTACAGAGCTAGTTTAAATCACACGGAGACCGTGCAGACAGCCGTAAACGGCGCTGCAAGGCCAAGAAACCCTCCTCTAGGTTATCCTATATAGTGTTTTTCCACTATTTAGCTGGATACAAGTGGAAAGACACTAATAGGAATTTTTTTTTTCAAATTTTAAACTGGCTGCACTATTTGAAAAAAAGGAAATTGTTTTTCAAGGTATGAGGCAGTAACGCACCCTGAGCTGAATCCAACCGGCTATGGCTGCACACAGACTACAGGGCGAGCTGCGCTCACACAGAGACCGTGCAGACAGCCGTAAACGGCGCTGCAAGGCCCCCAAAAAAACCTCTAGGTTATCCTATGTAGTGTTTTTCCACAATTGAGCTGGAGACTGGTGGAAAGACACTAATAGGAATTTTTTTTTTTTTTCAAATTTTAAACAGGCTGCACTATTTGAAAAAAAGGAAAATTTTTCTCAAGGTATGAGCCAGTAACGAACCCTGAGCTGAATCCAACCGGCTATGGCTGCACACAGACTACAGGGCGAGCTGGGCTCACACGGAGACCGTGCAGACAGCCGTAAACGGCGCTGCAAGGCCAAAAAACCCTCCTCTAGGTTATCCTATATAGTGTTTTTCCACTATTTAGCTGGATACGAGTGGAAAGACACTAATAGGAATTTTTTTTTTCAAATTTTAAACAGGCTGCACTATTTGAAAAAAAGGAAAATTTTTCTCAAGGTATGAGCCAGTAACGAACCCTGAGCTGAATCCAACCGGCTATGGCTGCACACAGACTACAGGGCGAGCTGGGCTCACACGGAGACCGTGCAGACAGCCGTAAACGGCGCTGCAAGGCCCAAAAACCCCCCTCTAGGTTATCCTATGTAGTGTTTTTCCACAATAGAGCTGGAGACTGGTGGAAAAACACTAATAGGAAATTTGAGAAAAAATGTGCAGCAGGCTGCACTAAGAGCAAAAAAGAACAACTGTGTGAGGCAGTGTGAACCCCCCCTGAGCTGAATACAACCGGGTATATGGCTGCACACAGACTACAGAGTGAGCTGCACACACACACACACACACACAGAGACCTTGCAGAACGCTGTTAAAACAGCGCTGCAAGGCAAGAGCAAGGTGAACAGTGAAGAACACACAGCGTTTTGCTAAATTAGCCTTTGGAAAGGAAAATAAAGCAATTAGCTAGCTCAACTGGCCCTCAGTTAGAACACAGCGTCCTGTCCCTAACTGAAATCACAGCAGAGTGAGCGCAAAATGGCGGCAGCGCTTTTTTATAGTGCAGAGTGACATCATTTCAGCAGCCAATCCAAGCCTTGCCAGTACTTACATGCCCACCATGCTAAACAGGATGTGCCCACACTTTCATTCATTCCTCATTGGCTGCTGCGTTCAATTTGAATTCTGGGAACTTCCGATTCCGGTATCCGATACGCGGGAAGTATCGGAATTCAGTATCGGAATTCCGATACCGCAAATATCGGCCGATACCCGATACTTGCGGTATCGGAATGCTCAACACTAGTCTTTAGTGTGTGACAGCTGCCAATCATAAAAATCAACTAGAAAACCCACTATAAATAGAAATGGCTAGGGTTAGGGTTTGGATCCCTAGGGTTACGGTTAGGGTTAGGGTTTGGATCCCTAGGGTTAGGGTTAGGGTTTGGATCCCTAGGGTTAGGGTTAGAGTTAGGGTTAGGGTTTGGATCCCTAAGGTTAGGGTTAGGGTCAGGGTTTGGATCCCTAGGGTTAGGGTTAGGGTTTGGATCCCTTTATCACCTTGATGGGTTAGGGTTAGGGTTTGGATCCCTAGGGTTAGGGTTAGGGTTAGGATTTGGATCCCTTTATCACCTTGATGGGTAAGGGTTAGGGTTAGGGTTTGGATCCCTTTATCACCTTGATGGTGGGGGGTGGCTTATCAGTGTGTAGACTTGTTTTTCTCTATTGAAACGCATGCGTTTAAAAATGCAACCAAACGCATGTGCTTAAAGACGCATGCGTTTACATAGACAGCAATACATTTTTTTGCCGCAAAAAAAGCATGTTTTTTTTTTACGGCAAAAAAAAAAAAAGCCTCTAGAAATTACTACATGTTGCATTTCCATGATAAAACGCAAGCATAGAAACGACATATGCGTCGTCAAACGCGGCACAACGCATACAAAAAATCGCATGCGTGTTAAATATAGGAAAAAAACGCATGTGTTTATATGCGTTAAAACGCAGCTGCAAAAAATGCAAATGTGAAACCAGCCTAAGTGGATCTACGTCACAGTTGTCTTAGTTTGTCGTACATCTTCCAGCCACGTTCTGCCACTTACAGTGGGGCAAAAAAGTATTTAGTCAGTCAGCAATAGTGCAAGTTCCACCACTTAAAAAGATGAGAGGCGTCTGTAATTTACATCATAGGTAGACCTCAACTATGGGAGACAAACTGAGAAATAAAAATCCAGAAAATCACATTGTCTGTTTTTTTAACAATTTATTTGCATATTATGGTGGAAAATAAGTATTTGGTCAGAAACAAACAATCAAGATTTCTGGCTCTCACAGACCTGTAATTTCTTCTTTAAGAGTCTCCTCTTTCCTCCACTCATTACCTGTAGTAATGGCACCTGTTTAAACTTGTTATCAGTATAAAAAGACACCTGTGCACACCCTCAAACAGTCTGACTCCAAACTCCACTATGGTGAAGACCAAAGAGCTGTCAAAGGACACCAGAAACAAAATTGTAGCCCTGCACCAGGCTGGGAAGACTGAATCTGCAATAGCCAACCAGCTTGGAGTGAAGAAATCAACAGTGGGAGCAATAATTAGAAAATGGAAGACATACAAGACCACTGATAATCTCCCTCGATCTGGGGCTCCACGCAAAATCCCACCCCGTGGGGTCAGAATGATCACAAGAACGGTGAGCAAAAATCCCAGAACCACGCGGGGGGACCTATTGAATGAACTGCAGAGAGCTGGGACCAATGTAACAAGGCCTACCATAAGTAACATACTACGCCACCATGGACTCAGATCCTGCAGTGCCAGACGTGTCCCAATGCTTAAGCCAGTACATGTCCGGGCCCGTCTGAAGTTTGCTAGAGAGCATTTGGATGATCCAGAGGAGTTTTGGGAGAATGTCCTATGGTCTGATGAAACCAAACTGGAACTGTTTGGTAGAAACACAACTTGTCGTGTTTGGAGGAAAAAGAATACTGAGTTGCATCCATCAAACACCATACCTACTGTAAAGCAAGGTGGTGGAAACATCATGCTTTGGGGCTGTTTCTCTGCAAAGGGGCCAGGACGACTGATCCGGGTACATGAAAGAATGAATGGGGCCATGTATCGTGAGATTTTGAGTGCAAACCTCCTTCCATCAGCAAGGGCATTGAAGATGAAACGTGGCTGGGTCTTTCAACATGACAATGATCCAAAGCACACCGCCAGGGCAACGAAGGAGTGGCTTCGTAAGAAGCATTTCAAGGTCCTGGAGTGGCCTAGCCAGTCTCCAGATCTCAACCCTATAGAAAACCTTTGGAGGGAGTTGAAAGTCCGTGTTGCCAAGCGAAAAGCCAAAAACATCACTGCTCTACAGGAGATCTGCATGGAGGAATGGGCCAACATACCAACAACAGTGTGTGGCAATCTTGTGAAGACTTACAGAAAACGTTTGACCTCTGTCATTGCCAACAAAGGATATATTACAAAGTATTGAGATGAAATTTTGTTTCTGACCAAATACTTATTTTCCACCATAATATGCAAATAAAATGTTAAAAAAACAGACAATGTGATTTTCTGGATTTTTTTTTCTCAGTTTGTCTCCCATAGTTGAGGTCTACCTATGATGTAAATTACAGACGCCTCTCATCTTTTTAAGTGGTGGAACTTGCACTATTGCTAACTGACTAAATACTTTTTTGCCCCACTGTACATTGTGTAGTGTAATACACTGGGCCTGAGTTTTGTTGCAGTCTCCCCCAAATAAAAGGGAGATTTAAATTGGCACTAAGTGGATCTATGTCACAGTTCTGTTAGTTTGTCGTACATCTTCCAGCCACGTTCTGCCACTTACATTGTGTAGTGTAATACACTGGGCCTGAGTTCTGTTGCAGTCTCCCACCCAAAAAAGGGAGATTTAAATTGGCACTAAGTGGATCTACATCACAGTTCTGTTAGTTTGTCCTACATCTTCCAGCCACGTTCTGCCACTTACATTTTGTAGTGTAATACACTGGGCCTGAGTTTTGTTGCATTCTCCCCCAAATAAAAGGGAGATTTAAATTGGCACTAAGTGGATCTACGTCACAGTTCTGTTAGTTTGTCGTACATCTTCCAGCCACGTTCTGCCACTTACATTGTGTAGGGTAATAAAAGACGCCAGAGTCTTGTTGCAGTCTCCACCCCAAAAAAAGAGAGATTTAAATTCTCCACAAGTTTATATACACCTTCTACCTTGTTTCACAGTACCATATAACGCTTGTTATTTTGGTTAGATTTTTCCAAAAATGAGGAAGACTGGTGGAATAGGCCGTGGGCGGTTGTTGCCAGCTGGTACTGATGGTGGTGGTGGTGGTGGAGCATCTGGTGGTAGTGTGAAAAGCAAAATAGCACCAAAGGCTCGAGGTGTTGAGCCAGCGTCATCATCTGGCTACACAAGGCCTCGAAGGCTCCCTTACCTGGGAGTAGGAAAACAGGTTTTAAAGCCGGAGCAGCAGGAAAACGTTTTGGCTTTCCCTGCTGACTCAGCCTCTAGCTCTTTCGCCTCCTATTCAGAAAGTTCAAAATCTAAAGGCAGCAAGTCGTCAGTGGATGCTCCTGGTCAGGAACAAGTCACTTCCTTGTGTCCTTCACCCAAACCAAAAGTGAAGGATGCGGCAGGCGAAACTACAGTTTACTCCATGGAGCTCTTTACACATACCTTGCCTGGGTTAGAGAGGGAAATTGTTAAAAGCCCATTACAAGATGAATCGGACTTGGAGTGCACAGATGCACAGCCACAGCTAGATTATTATGCTGTTCCATTGACTCAGATCACTACATTTCCCTCGCAGTGTACTGAGCCAGAATCTGACCCTGATGAGACTATGGTGCACCGTCACGAACGCTATAGCACCTTACACGGTGACACAGAGGAAGGTGCACATGACATTGAAGAGGAGGTGATAGATGACCCAGTTGTTGACCCAGATTGGCAGCCATTGGGGGAAGAGGGTGCCGCTGCCAGTAGCTCAGAAGCGGAGGAGGGTGATCCGCAGCAGCCATCTACATCGCAACAGCTTTCATCTGGCAGGCCCATATCTGGCCAAAAATGTTTGTCAAAACCAAAAACAGTTTTAGGACAGCGTTGCCATCCGGTGAAAGTAGCGCAGAGTGCAATGTCTGAAAAGGTAATCCATAGTAGGAAGAGTGCAGTGTGGGAATTTTTTAACCAAGATCCGAATGATCAGTGCAAAGTTATCTGTAAGAAGTGGTCAATGACTTTTAGCAGAGGGAAGAATCTCCTAAATTTAAATACAACGTGCATGCATAGACATTTAACCAGCATGTACTTGCAAGCCTGGACTAACTACCAAACGTCCAGTACCGTTGGTGCACCTGCTCAGAATGAAGGTAGTCAGCAATGCTACATTGCTTCCCTCACAGTGAGCCCACCGGTTAGGACACCACCAGCAGCAAATGTGGAGGTATCGTCGCAAGGCCAAAGCAGTCAGGAAATCACAAGGTTCTTGGTAGGCAACACTGTAGGTAGGCCAACATCAAGAATACCATCACCAACCCTCTCTCAATCAGCCATATGCACCCCCACCCCCGCTACTTTCACCATATGCAGCTCTCCAGTCCAGCTCACCCTACAAGAGACTCTCGTTAGGAAAAGAAAGTACTCATCCTGTCATCCACATACACAGGGTTTGAACGCCAACATTGCTAGACTAATTTCATTAGAGATGATTCCCTACTGGTTGGTTGAAAGCGAAGCTTTCAAAGCCCTGATGGCCTACGCAGTACCACGCTATGACCTACCCAGTCGACACTTCTTTGCGAGAAAAGCGATCCCAGCCCTCCACCAGCATGTCAAAGACCACATTGTCCATGCACTGAGGCAATCAGTCAGTAGAAAGGTGCATCTCACAACAGATGCATGGACCAGTAGGCATGGCCAGCGACGTTACGTGTTCATCACGGCGCACTTGGTTAATGTGGTGGATGCAGGGTCCACAGGGGACAGCCATAGTGGGACAGTCCTGCCTAGCCCATGGTCTAGGAAACAGTTTGCAGTAGGCGTTCGCCACCCCTCCTAATCCAGAAGTGAAAGCTCGTCCACAGAGCGAAGTCGCACGACTACTCCATCCGCAGCTGCCAGTGTTGCACATGAGGTGTCCCATTATGGAACAGCTAGTGGTAAGCGTCAGCAGGCTGTGCTACAAATGAAGTGTTTGGGCGACAACAGACACACCGCGGAAGTACTTGCTGAGTACTTGCAGCAAGAAACTCAGTCATGGCTGGGCAGTGTACATCTTGAGGCAGGCAAGGTAGTCAGTGATAACGGAAGGAATTTTATGGCTGCCATAGCCCTTTCAGAAATGAAACACATTCTTTGCCTGGCTCACACCTTGAACCTGGTGGTGCAGTGCTTCCTGAAAAATTATCCGGAGTTACCAGCCCTGCTCCTGAAGGTGCAAAGACTTTGCATGCACATCCACCGGTCGCCCGTACACTCCAGCCGTACACAGAACCATCAGCGATCACTGAATCATCCCCTGCACCGCCTAATAATCAACGTTGCAACAAGGTGGAACTCCACACTGCACATGCTTCAGACGCTGTGCGAACAGAGGCGTGCTGTAATTTATTTGTGGGAGGATACACATACACGGGCAGGCAGTTGGATGGCAGACATGGAGTTGTCTGGTGTGCAGTGATCGAAGCTCCAAGACCTCTGTCAAGTCCTTCAGTAACATAGTAACATAGTAACATAGTTAGTAAGGCCGAAAAAAGACATTTGTCCATCCAGTTCAGCCTATATTCCATCATAATAAATACCCAGATCTACGTCCTTCTACAGAACCTAATAATTGTATGATACAATATTGTTCTGCTCCAGGAAGACATCCAGGCCTCTCTTGAACCCCTCGACTGAGTTCGCCATCACCACCTCCTCAGGCAAGCAATTCCAGATTCTCACTGCCCTAACAGTGTTTTGAGGAATGCACATGGCTGGTTAGTGCAGGCGACGCCATCATAAGCATGAGCATCCCACTAATGCGTCTGCTGATGCAAAGTTTGACGCACCTCAAGGAGCAGGCATCTGCAGCCGAGGAGGAGGGAAGCCTTGATGACAGTCAGCCATTGTCTGGTCAGGGAACTCTCCTGGACGAGGTGGCGGATGAAGAGGAGGAGGATGATGGGGATGAATATTTATGGGAGGAGGATGCTTCTCAGGGGGCAATAGAAACTGGTGGCATTGCAAGGTCAGGTACAGTGTTTTTGTGGGCCACAAGTGATGTTGATTTGCAAGAAAGTGCTCCTCAACCCAGCACAAGCAGTGAATTGACACCTGGAACATTGGCCCACATGGCAGAGTATGCCTTGTGTATCCTAAAAAGGGATACAATATAAAGAAAAATTACAAAATATCATGCCACATGAGAACCTTGAGCAAATATTGGCTTCCAAACAAGCAACTCTTGTAGACCATTTGGTTCAGGCATTCCCAGCACACAGAGGCGGTCATGGTTCTCCCATGAGCTGTAGGGGGCAACATGGCAGAGGTGTTAGAGGTACACAAATCCGAAGTGGAGTTGGACAGAGGGGTTTTATGACCAGGTTGTGGAGTGATTTCGCAATGACCGCAGACACGACAGGTACTGCTGCATCAATTCAAAGTCACAGGAGACAGCATTTATCCAGTATGGTTACCAACTATTTTTCCTCCCTTATCGATGTTCTCCCTCACAGGTCATTCCCCTTTGATTACTGGGCATCTAAAATAGACACCTGGCCTGAATTGGCAGAATATGCATTACAGGAGCTCGCTTGCCCAGCTGCTAGTGTGCTATCAGAAAGAGTCTTCAGTGCTGCTGGTTCAATACTGACCGAAAAAAGGACACGTCTGGCTACCAGAAATGTTGATGATCTAACCTTCATTAAAATGAACCAATCATGGATTTAAAATTATTTTGCCCCACCTTCCCCTGCTGACACGTAGCTTGCCTTAAAAATGTCTTGCTTTTGGCCTCCTCTTACTGACTGCTCCAATTCCTCCATTTGCAGCTGCTGAATGTCCACCATAGGCCATTTTTATACCTCCCTAAATAAGCTGACTCCCCCCACCGTTCCATGGTCACCACTTGGCGCAAGCACACGTGCGAATGCCGTTTGCCTGGACAAGTGGGTGTACCCAATCTTGGGCGACGGCACTGGCACAGGGTCCCTCATAGTACAATGAAGTGTCTCTGATCGTGGTGGTGCACAACCAACGTCAAACACACTATCGTAATATGAGGGGCCCTGTGCCAGTACCACTGCCCACGAGAGAGTGTTCTCCCCCAGTTCGAACAATGCTCTACCACTTACAAAACTTACCTCTCCCTGCTCCACCACTGTGTAGTCTGTGCTGTTAAATCCTTCAATGGCACTGCCAATACAAATTTGTTGAAATGATAAATGTTAGTAATAATATACAGGGGCCTTGGCCTCAATTTAGACCAGTTAATACTTTGCGCTAACTACCACTGTCTACAACTCAACAGAGGAGCCCACCCCTGAACCTAGCTATGCCATCAGTTTATTTATGAACATTTTTGGGGCTGAGATTTAGCCCACTGTATTATTTTGGCCTACTAACTGTGTCAGCCACTTATTACAGTTGTCCTCCACTGAAAAAAGCAATGCCGCCTGTGTACTCCTGTTACCAATTTTGAACTGCATTTAGCCTACCTTTTTTTTTTAGGCCTACTAAGTCTGTGTGAGCCTCTCACTACAGATGTCCTCCTCCGCTGAACAAAACAATGCTGCCTGTGTACTCCTCTTACCAATTTTGAACTGCATTTAGCCTACTTACATACTTGGGCCTAGTAACTATGTGAGCCTCTCATTACAGTTGTCCTCCTTCGCTGAACAAAGCTATGCCGCCTGTGTACTCCTGTTACCAATTTTGAACTGCTTTTGAACTGTTAATGTGTGATTAGTGAGAAGTGGAGTTTTTCCAAGAGAGTGCAGTGGGGCCGTGAACAGTTGAAGGGGTGGAGCCTGGATGGAGTCTCAAGAGGCCCCTAAAAATTTTTTCCAGTATGGGGCCCCGAAATTCCTAGTGGCAGCCCTGCCACAAACTATGCTGGGAAAATCTGTGCTTCAGGAGGCAAATTTTCCTCCCAAGTCTCTTTGTGTGGCTAAGCAGTACTGTACAGCCATATGTAGGGTTCCTTCTACAGTCAGCAAAAATAGTGGGAAACTTTTGGTGCCATTTTTTCCCATTTCCCAGTATGAAAATTTAAAATTTGAAGTTAACACACAATCTTGGTGGTAAAAATTGCCCAATGGTATAAAATTCTGTTGCACGCCTGTGGTGTCAATTTGATCACTGCACCTGTAGATAAATTAATTGAGAGGTATAGTTTGTAAAATGGGGTCACTTATAGGGAGATCAATTGTCCTGCTCCTCAGGGACTCTGCCAATGTGATATCGCACCCTCAAGCCAGTGCAGCAAAATCTGCACTGTAATATGGCACTCCTTCCCTTCTGAGTAGGGTTGAGCGAAACGGATCGTTCATTTTCAAAAGTCGCCGACTTTTGGCAAAGTCGGGTTTCATGAAACCCTACCCCTGTGTGGGGTCGGTCATGCGGTACGCGACTTTCGCGCCAAAGTTGCGTTTCAATGACGCTAAAAGCGCCATTTCTCAGCCAATGAAGGTGGACGCAGAGTGTGGGCAGCGTGATGACATAGGTCCTGGTCCCCACCATCTTAGAGAAGGGCATTGCAGTGATTGGCTTGCTGTCTGCGGCATCACAGGGGCTATAAAGAGGCATTCCCGCCGACCGCCATCTTACTGCTGCTGATCTGAGCCTAGGAAGAGGTTGCTGCTGCTTTGTCAGAAGCAGGGATAGCGTTAGGCAGGGTCCATTAACTACCAAACCGCTTGTGCTGTAGCGATTTCCACTGTCCAACACCACCTTTTGTTTGCAGGGACAGTGGAAGCTACATTTTTTTTCCTCAGCACTGTAGCTCATTGGGCTGCCCTAGAAGGCTCCCTGATAGCTGCATTGCTGTGTGTACGCCGCTGTGCAAACCAACTGCTTTTTTCAAAGCACAAATCCTGTTGTTCCTTCCTTTCTGCACAGCTATCTTTTTTGTTTGTCCACACTTTTTATTTAATTTGTGCATCAGTCCACTCCTTATTGCTGCCTGCCATACCTGGCTGAGATTACAGCAGGGAGATAGTAATTGTAGGACATTTTTTTTTTTTTTTTTAATTCTCCCTAAAAAAATAAGTTGTGGGAGATTAAGATTGGCATTTCTGCTAGAGTGCCATCCCTGTGTGTGCATTCTCTCTCACATAGTGGGCCATAGAAAGCCTTTTTATTTTTCAGTTTTTTTGGGTGGGGTTTATAAATTCTCCCTGAAAAAAAAAAACAGTGGGAGATTAATATTGGCCTTTGGGCTTGTGTGCCAGTCCTGAGTGTGCCATCTCTCTCTCAAATAGTGGGCCATAGAAAGCCTATTTATTTATTTATTTATTTTTTTTAAAATTTGGTTTCTAAATTCTCCCTGAAAAAATAACAAAAAACCGTGGGAGATTAATATTGGCCTTTCTGCTTGTGTGCCAGTCCTGACTCCTGGGTGTGCCATCTCTCTCTCTCAAATCGTGGGCCATAGAAAGCCAATTTTTTTATTTATTTATTTGGTTTCTAAATTCTCCCTGAAAAAATCATTTTTTTTAATTTGGTTTCTAAATTCTCCCTGAAAAAATAAAAAAAAAACAGTGGGAGATTAATATTGGCCTTTCTGCTTGTGTGCCACTCCTGACTCCTGGGTGTGCCATCTCTCTCTCTCAAATAGTGGGCCATAGAAAGCCTATTTTTTTTTTATTTGGTTTCTAAATTCTCCCTGAAAAAATAAAAAAAACAGTGGGAGATTAATATTGACATTTGTGCTTGAGTGACAGTCCTGCGTGTGTGGCATCTCTCTCATTTGGTGCCACCGAAAACAGAGTGTGTAACATTGTGCCTGATTTTCCTTGCAGTCTCACCCACCTGTAAAGGGATATCTAAATCATACTGAAGTTATAGCTCACCGTGTAAGTTGTTTGACAGCAACAAATACCGTTACTTTGGTTATGTTTTTAAAACAATGAGGAAGTCTGGTGGAAGAGGTCGTGGCCGTGGGCGTTCATTGTCAGCTGGTAATGATGGAAGTGGTAGTGGAGCATCAGGTGGTCGTGGGAAAAAAAATATTGCACCTAAGTCTGGAGCTGTGGAGCCAGGTTCGTCGTCTGGCTACAGAAGGCCTCGAACGCTCCCTTTTCTGGGAGTAGGAAAACCGCTTTTAAAGCCGGAGCAGCAAGAGCAAGTTTTGGCTTACCTTGCTGACTCAGCCTCTAGCTCTTTTGCCTCCTCTTTTGAAACTGGTAAATGTAAAAGCAGCGCGTCGTTAGTGGATGTTCATGGTCAGGGACAAGTCGTTTCCTTGTCCTCTTCAGCAAAAAAAACAACAGAGAAGGATGCAGCAGGCGACACAACGGGTTACTCCATGGAGCTCTTTACACATACCGTCCCTGGCTTAGAAAGTGAAACAGTTAACAGGCCATGCCCATTACAAGTTGAATCTGACATGGAGTGCACTGATGCACAGCCACAGCCAGACTACTATGCTGGTCCTTTGACTCAGACCACAACATTGCCCTCGCAGGGTACTGATCCAGAATCAGACCCTGATGAGACTATGTTGCCCCGTCACGAACGCTATACCACCGACTTACACGGTGACACAGACGAAGTTGCACACAAGCTAGAAGAGGAGGTTATAGATGACCCAGTTGTTGACCCCGATTGGCAGCCATTGGGGGAACAGGGTGCAGGCGGCAGTAGTTCTGAAGCGGAGGAGGAGGGGCTGCAGCAGGCATCAACATCGCAACAGGTTCCATCTGCCAGGCCAGTAGATGGGACAAAACGCGTGGCAAAGCCAAAATATGTTGGAGGACAGCGTGGCCATCCGGTTAAAGCTCAGTCTGCAATGCCTGAAAAGGGATCCGATGCTCGAAAGAGTGCAGTCTGGCATTTTTTTAAACAACATCCAATTGATCAGCGCAAAGTCATCTGTCAAAAATGTTCAACTACCTTAAGCAGAGGTCCGAATCTGAAAAGTCTCAATACAAGTTGCATGCATAGACATTTAACCACCATGCATTTGCAAGCCTGGACTAACTACCAAACGTCCCTTAAGGTTGTAGCACCCTCGGCCAATGAAGCTGGTCAGCAACGCTACATCCCTTCCGTCACTGTAAGGTCACCATTTTCCGCACCACCTGCAGTATCTGTGCAGGTTTCTTTGCCAGGCCAAAGCAGTCAGGGTCAGGGAATCACCAGTTTCGTAGTAGGAAACACTGCATCTAGGGCACCGGCGGAAACAATACCGTCTCCAACCGTCTCTCAGTCTGCCATGTCCACCGGCACACCCGCTAGTTCCACGATCTCCAGCTCTCCAGTCCAGCTCACCCTACATGAGACTCTGGTTAGAAAAAGGAAGTACTTATCCTCGCATCCGCGTACACAGGGTTTGAACGCCCACATAGCTAGACTAATCTCGTTAGAGATGATGCCCTACCGGTTAGTTAAAAGCGAAGCTTTCAAAGCCCTGATGGACTATGCTGAACCACGCTACGAGCTACCCAGTCGACACTTCTTTTCGAGAAAAGCCATCCCAGCCCTCCACCAGCATGTTAAAGAGCGCATCGTCCATGCACTCAGGCAATCTGTGAGTACAAAGGTGCACCTGACAACAGATGCATGGACCAGTAGGCATGGCCAGGGACGTTACGTGTCCATCACGGCACACTGGGTGAATGTGGTGGATGCAGGGTCCACAGGGGACATTCATTTCGGGACAGTTCTGCCTAGCCCATGGTCTAGGAAACAGTTGGCTGTAGGCGTTCGCACCCCCTCCTCCTCCTCCTCCTCGTCCTCCTGCAGAAGCGAGAGCTCGTCCACAGACCGCAGTCGCCCAACCACTCCATCCGCAGCTGCCACTGTTGCACACCAGTTGTCCCATTATGGGGCAGCTCCTGGCAAGCTTCAGCAGGCTGTATTGGCTATGAAGTGTTTGGGCGACAACAGACACACCGCGGAAGTTCTGTCCGATTTCTTGCAGAAAGAAACGCAGTCGTGGCTGGGCACAGTAGATCTTGAGGCAGGCAAGGTAGTGAGTGATAACGGGAGGAATTTCATGGCTGCCATCTCCCTTTCCCAAATGAAACATATTCCTTGCCTGGCTCACACCTTAAACCTGGTGGTGCAGTGCTTCTTGAAAAGTTATCCGGGGTTATCCGACCTGCTCCTCAAAGTGCGCGGACATTGCTCACATATCCGCCGTTCGCCCATACACTCCAGCCGTATGCAGACCTATCAGCGGTCTTTGAACCTTCCCCAGCATCGCCTAATCATAGACGTTGCAATAAGGTGGAACTCAACACTGCACATGCTTCAGAGACTGTGCGAACAGAGGCGGGCTGTTATGTTTTTGTGGGAAGAAACACATTCACGGGCAGGCAGTAGGATGGCAGACATGGAGTTGTCAGGTGTGCAGTGGTCGAAGATACAAGACATGTGTCAAGTCCTTCAGTGTTTTGAGGAATGCACACGGCTGGTTAGTGCAGACAATGCCATAATAAGCATGAGCATCCCCTAAATGCGTCTGCTGATGCAAAGTTTAACGCACATAAAGGATCAGGCGTCTGCAGCAGAGGAAGAGGAAAGCCTTGATGACAGTCAGCCATTGTCTGGTCAGGGCAGTGTACAGGACGAGGTAGCGGGCGAAGAGGAGGTGGAGGACGAGGAGGATGATGGGGATGAGTATTTTTTGAATGAGGAAGCTTCTCCAGGGCCAATAGAAACTGATGGCGTGGCAAGGCCTGGTTCTGGTTTTTTGAGGGAGACAAGTGACGTAGATTTGCCTGAAACTGCCCCTCAACCAAGCACAACCGCAGATTTGACAACTGGAACTTTGGCACACATGGCGGATTATGCCTTACGTATCCTCAAAAGGGACACACGCATTACTAAAATGATGAACGATGATGATTACTGGTTGGCCTGCCACCTTGATCCTCGCTATAAAGGCAAATTGCAAAATATTATGCCACATGAGAACTTGGAACTAATATTAGCAACCAAACAATCAACTCTTGTTGACCGTTTGCTTCAGGCATTCCCAGCACACAGCGCCCGTAATCGTTCTCACACGAGCTGCAGGGGGCAGCAGACCAGAAGTGTTAGAGGTGCAGAAATCAGAAGTGGCGTTGGACAGAGGGGTTTTCTGACCAGGTTGTGGAGTGATTTTGCTATGACTGCAGACAGGACAGGTACTGCTGCATCAATTCAAAGTGACAGGAGACAACATTTGTCCAGTATGGTTACTAACTATTTTTCATCACTTATCGATGTTCTACCTCAACCGTCATTCCCATTTGATTACTGGGCATCCAAATTAGACACCTGGCCAGAATTGGCAGAATATGCATTGCAGGAGCTTGCTTGCCCGGCAGCTAGTGTCCTATCAGAAAGAGTATTCAGTGCTGCAGGTTCAATACTAACAGAAAAAAGGACTCGTCTGGCTACCCAAAATGTAGATGATCTAACCTTCATTAAAATGAACCACAACTGGATTTCGAAATCTTTTGCCCCACCTTGCCCGGCCGACACCTAGCTTTCCTATGAAAAGGTATTGCCTGTGGACTACTCTGAATGACTTTACCAATCTCGTAATTTGCAGCAGCTGATTGTCCAGCATACGACATGTTTACACCTCCCTAAATAGCCAAACTCCCCACATGGGGACGTGGTATCGCCACTTGGCGCAAGCACCCGTGAGATTGCTGTTTGTCTGAAGAGGTGGGTGTGCCCGCTTTTGGTCAACGGCACTGCCACTGGGTCCCTCATAGTACAATAAAGTGTCTCTGGCGGTGGTGGTGCGCACCCAACGTCAGACACACTGTTGTAACATGAGGGGCCCTGGGCCTGTACCGCCGGCCACAAGAGAGTTCCCCCACCCCCAGCTCAAACATTGCTCTACCACTTGCACAATTATCTCTCACAGTTCCACCAATGTTTAGTCTATGCGCTGACATCCTTAAATTCCTGCCACTGACAATACCATTGTGTTGACATGTATGATGGTACTTAACATAGTAAGGGGCAGTGTCCTATATTTACCCAAGTAAATACTTTGCGCCAAATTACTAGGTCTGAAACTACGCAGAGGAGCCCACCCCTGTACCTAATGATTGCACCCTTTTGTGTTTTCGTTTTGTTGTAATGCGAGAAATTAACATGTATTTATTGTTTGGGACTACTAACTGGCAGACACTCATTACAATCGGCCTCCGCTGACAACACCAATGCTGCCTGTGTACCCCTGCAAGAGAATTCCAAGTGTCTACAGCCCAATTTTATTATGTTAGGCCTACTACGCCTGTCTGCGGTCCCTCCTTCCACTAGGCCTCCAGTGACCTGTCTACTGCTGCCCGTGTACCCCTGGAACCAATTTTAAAGTGCCTACAGCCCAATTTTATTATGTTAGGCCTTCAAAGCCTGTCTGCGGTCCCTCCTTCCACTCGGCCTCCAGTGACCTGTCTACTGCTGCCCGTGTACCCCTGGAACCAATTTTAAAGTGCCTACAGCCCAATTTTATTATGTTAGGCCTTCGAAGCCTGTCTGCGGTCCCTCCTTCCACTAGGCCTCCAGTGACCTGTCTACTGCTGCCAGTGTACCCCTGGAACCAATTTTAAAGTGCCTACAGCCCAATTTTATTATGTTAGGCCTTCGAAGCCTGTCTGCGGTCCCTCCTTCCACTAGTCCTCCAGTGACCTGTCTACTGCTGCCCGTGTACCCCTGGAACCAATTTTAAAGTGCCTACAGCCCAATTTTATTATGTTAGGCCTTCAAAGCCTGTCTGTGGTCCCTCCTTCCACTAGGCCTCCACTGACCAGACCACTGCTGCCCGTTTACCCCTGGAACCAATTTTAAAGTGCCTACAGCCATATTTTATTACGTTAGGCCTTCGAAGCCTGTCTGCGGTACCTCCTTCCACTAGGCCTCCACTGACCAGACCACTGCTGCCCGTGTACCCCTGGAACCAATTTTAAAGTGCCTACAGCCCAATTTTATTATGTTAGGCCTTCGAAGCCTGTCTGCGGTCCCTCCTTCCACTAGTCCTCAAGTGACCTGTCTACTGCTGCCCGTGTACCCCTGGAAAAAAATTTGAAAGTGCCTACAGCCCAATTTTATTATGTTAGGCCTTCGAAGCCTGTCTGCGGTCCCTCCTTCCACTAGGCCTCCACTGACCAGACCACTGCTGCCCGTGTACCCCTGGAACCAATTTTAAAGTGCCTACAGCCATATTTTATTACGTTAGGCCTTCGAAGCCTGTCTGCGGTCCCTCCTTCCACTAGGCCTCCACTCACCAGACCACTGCTGCCCGTGTACCCCTGGAACCAATTTTAAAGTGCCTACAGCCCAATTTTATTATGTTAGGCCTTCGAAGCCTGTCTGCGGTCCCTCCTTCCACTAGGCCTCCACTGACCAGACCACTGCTGCCCGTGTACCCCTGGAACCAATTTTAAAGTGCCTACAGCCCAATTTTATTATGTTAGGCCTTTGAAGCCTGTCTGCGGTCCCTCCTTCCACTAGGCCTCCACTGACCAGACCACTGCTGCCCGTGTACCCCTGGAACCAATTATTAAGTGCCTACAGCCCAATTTTATTATGTTAGGCCTTCGAAGCCTGTCTGCGGTCCCTCCTTCCACTAGGCCTCCACTGACCAGACCACTGCTGCCCGTGTACCCCTGGAACCAATTTTAAAGTGCCTACAGCCCAATTTTATTATGTTAGGCCTTCGAAGCCTGTCTGCGGTCCCTCCTTCCAATAGTTCTCCACTGACCAGACCAATGCTGGCCGTGTACCCCTGGAACCCAGCTGAAAGTGCATGGAGCCTACTTTTTTTCTTTGTTTTATATTTATAAAGTCCAGATGAACTACGCTGTACCACGGTTCAAGCTACCCAGTCGACACTTCTTTTGCGAGAAAAGCCATCCAAGCCCTCCACCGGCATGAAAAAGTCTGCATTGTCATAGCACTCAGGCAATCAAACAGTAGAAAGGTGCACCTGACAAGAGACGCATGGACCAGTAGGTATGTCCACAAAAATTTACGTGTCCATTACGGCGCACTGGGTTAATGTGTTGGATGCATGGTCCACAGGGGACAGCCTACAAAGTCTGTCTGCAGTCCCTAATTCAAATTGTCCTACGCTGACCACATCACTGCTGCCCGTGTACCCCTGGAACCAATTTTAAAGTGCCTACAGCCTAATTTTGTTATGTTAGGCCTACTACGCCTGTCTGCGGTCCCTCCTTCCAATACTCCTCCACTGACCACACCACTACTGCCCGTGGACCCCTGCAACCTATTTTTAATTGCATAGAGCATCCTTTTTTTAATAGTAGGCGTACAAAGTCTGTCTGCGGTCCATAATTGAAATAGTCCTCCACTGACCAGACCAATGCTGCCTGTGTAACATAGTAACATAGTAACATAGTTAGTAAGGCCGAAAAAAGACATTTGTCCATCCAGTTCAGCCTATATTCCATCATAATAAATCCCCAGATCTACGTCCTTCTACAGAACCTAATAATTGTATGATACAATATTGTTCTGCTCCAGGAAGACATCCAGGCCTCTCTTGAACCCCTTGACTGAGTTCGCCATCACCCCCTCCTCAGGCAAGCAATTCCAGATTCTCACTGCCCTAACAGTAAAGAATCCTCTTCTATGTTGGTGGAAAAACCTTCTCTCCTCCAGACGCAAAGAATGCCCCCTTGTGTCCGTCACCTTCCTTGGTATAAACAGATCCTCAGCGAGATATTTGTATTGTCCCCTTATATACTTATACATGGTTATTAGATCGCCCCTCAGTCGTCTTTTTTCTAGACTAAATAATCATAATTTCGCTAATCTATCTGGGTATTGTAGTTCTCCCATCCCCTTTATTAATTTTGTTGCCCTCCTTTGTACTCTCTCTAGTTCCATTATATCCTTCCTGAGCACCGGTGCCCAAAACTCGACACAGTACTCCATGTGCGGTCTAACTAGGGATTTGTACAGAGGCAGTATAATGCTCTCATCATGTGTATCCAGACCTCTTTTAATGCACCCCATGATCCTGTTTGCCTTGGCAGCTGCTGCCTGGCACTGGCTGCTCCAGGTAAGTTTATCATTAACTAGGATCCCCAAGTCCTTCTCCCTGTCGGATTTCCCATTCAGTGTGTAATGGTGATATTGATTCCTTCTTCCCATGTGTATAACCTTACATTTATCATTGTTAAACCTCATCTGCCACCTTTCAGCCCAAGTTTCCAACTTATCCAGATCCATCTGTAGCAGAATACTATCTTCTCTTGTATTAACTGCTTTACATAGTTTTGTATCATCTGCAAATATCGATATTTTACTGTGTAAACCTTCTACCAGATCATTAATGAATATGTTGAAGAGAACAGGTCCCAATACTGACCCCTGCGGTACCCCACTGGTCACAGCGACCCAGTTAGAGACTATACCACTTATAATCACCCTCTGCTTTCTATCACTAAGCCAGTTACTAACCCATTTACACACATTTTCCCCCAGTCAAGCATTCTCATTTTGTGTACCAACCTCTTGTGCGGCACGGTATCAAACGCTTTGGAAAAATCGAGATATACCACGTCCAATGACTCACCGTGGTCCAGCCTATAGCTTACCTCTTCATAAAAACTGATTAGATTGGTTTGACAGGAGCGATTTCTCATAAACCCATGCTGATATGGAGTTAAACAGTTATTCTCATTGAGATAATCCAGAATAACATCCCTCAGAAACCCTTCAAATATTTTACCAACAATAGAGGCTAGACTTACTGGCCTATAATTTCCAGGTTCACTTTTAGAGCCCTTTTTGAATAATTGGCACCACATTTGCTATGCGCCAGTCCTGCGGAACATACCCTGTCGCTATAGAGTCCCTAAAAATAAGAAATAATGGTTTATCTATTACATTACTTAGTTCTCTTAGTACTCGTGGGTGTATGCCATCCGGACCCGGAGATTTATCTATTTTAATCTTATTTAGCCGGTTTCGCACTTCTTCTTGGGTTAGATTGGTGACCCTTAATATAGGGTTTTCATTGTGTCTTGGGATTTCACCTAGCATTTCATTTTCCACCGTGAATACCGTGGAGAAGAAGGTGTTTAATATGTTAGCTTTTTCCTCGTCATCTACAACTATTCTTTCCTCACTATTTTTTAAGGGGCCTACATTTTCAGTTTTTATTCTTTTACTATTGATATAGTTGAAGAACAGTTTGGGATTAGTTTTACTCTCCTTAGCAATGTGCTTCTCTGTTTCCTTTTTGGCAGCTTTAATTAGTTTTTTAGATAAAGTATTTTTCTCCCTATAGTTTTTTAGAGCTTCAATGGTGCCATCCTGCTTTAGTAGTGCAAATGCTTTCTTTTTACTGTTAATTGCCTGTCTTACTTCTTTGTTTAGCCACATTGGGTTTTTCCTATTTCTAGTCCTTTTATTCCCACAAGGTATAAACCACTTACAGTGCCTATTTAGGATGTTCTTAAACATTTCCCATTTATTATCTGTATTCTTATTTCTGAGGATATTGTCCCAGTCTACCAGATTAAGGGCATCTCTAAGCTGGTCAAACTTTGCCTTCCTAAAGTTCAGTGTTTTTGTGACTCCCTGACAAGTCCACCCAGTGAAAGACAGGTGAAACTGTACAATATTGTGGTCGCTATTTCCTAGATGCCCAACCATCTGCAGATTTGTTATTCTGTCAGGTCTATTAGATAGTATTAGGTCTAAAAGTGCTGCTCCTCTGGTTGGATTCTGCACCAATTGTGAAAGATAATTTTTCTTGGTTATTAGCAGAAACCTGTTGCCTTTATGGGTTTCACAGGTTTCTGTTTCCCAGTTAATATCTGGGTAGTTAAAGTCCCCCATAACCAGGACCTCATTATGGGTTGCAGCTTCATCTATCTGCTTTAGAAGTAGACTTTCCATGGTTTCTGTTATATTTGGGGGTTTGTAACAGACCCCAATAAGAATTTTGTTACCATTTTTCCCTCCATGAATTTCGACCCATATGGACTCGACATCCTCATATCCTTCGCTAATATCCTCCCTTAAAGTGGACTTTAGACAAGACTTTACATAGAGACAAACCCCTCCTCCTCTCCGATTTTTACGATCCTTTCTAAACAGACTGTACCCCTGTAAGTTAACTGCCCAGTAGTGTTGAGCATTCCGATACCGCAAGTATCGGGTATCGGCCGATACTTGCGGTATCGGAATTCCGATACCGAGATCCGATACTTTTGTGGTATCGGGTATCGGTATCGGATACATAGAGATGTGTAAAATAAAGAATTAAAATAAAAAATATTGATATATTTACCTCTCCGGCGGCCCCTGGACTCAGCGCGGGTAACCGGCAGGCTTTGTTGTTCAAAATCAGAGCTTTAAGGACATGAGAATCACGTCCCGGCTTCTGATTGGTCGCGGGCCGCCCATGTGACCGCCACGCGACCAATCACAAGCCGCAACGTCACCGCAAGCTATTAACGCGCTCATTTTTGAAAAATGAGCGCGTTAATGACTTTCAAAGACGTAGCGGCTTGTGATTGGTCGCGGCCACGCGACCAATCACAAGCCGCGACGTAACCGCAAGCTATTAACGCGCTCATTTTTAAAAATGAGCGCGTTAATGGCTTTCAAAGACGTAGCGGCTTGTGATTGGTCGCGTGGCCGCGACCAATCACAAGCCGCGACGTCACCGCAAGCTATTAACGCGCTCATTTTTAAAAATGAGCGCGTTAATGGCTTTCAAAGACGTAGCGGCTTGTGATTGGTCGCGTGGCCGCGACCAATCACAAGCCGCGACGTCACCGCAAGCTATTAACGCGCTCATTTTTAAAAATGAGCGCGTTAATGACTTTGAAAGACGTAGCGGCTTGTGATTGGTCGCGGCCACGTGGCGGTCACATGGGCGGCCCGCGACCAATCAGAAGCCGGGACGTGATTCTCAGGTCCTAAAAGCGCTGATTTTGAACAAAGAAGCCTGCCGGTTACCCGCGCTGAGTTCAGGGGCCGCCGGAGAGGTAAATATATCAATATTTTTTATTTTAATTCTTTATTTTACACATCCCTATGGATCCCAGGGCCTGAAGGAGAGTTTCCTCTCCTTCAGACCCTGGGAACCATGAGAATACCTTCCAAAACTTGATGTCCCATTGACTTGTATTGGTATCGGATATCGGTATCGGCGATATCCGATATTTTTCGGGTATCGGCCGATACTATCCGATACCGATACTTTCAAGTATCGGACGGTATCGCTCAACACTACTGCCCAGTCATAGCTTTCATCTAACCATGTCTCGGTTATTCCCACTATGTCAAAGTTACCTGTAGATATTTCTGCTTCTAGTTCTTCCATCTTGTTTGTCAGGCTTCTGGCGTTTGCGAGCATGCAGTTTAGAGGATTTTGTTTTGTTCCAATCTCCTCGCTGTGGATTGTTTTAGAAATGTTCTTACCTCCCTTCTGAGTATGTTTTCCTGGTTCTTTGTTCAAGTCTAATGTTTTTCTTCCCGTCCCCTCTTCTTCTAGTTTAACGCCCTCCTGATGAGTGTAGTGAGTCTTCTGGCGAATGTGTGTTTCCCAGGTTTGTTGAGGTGTAGTCCGTCTCTGGCGAGGAGTCCATCGTACAAGTAATTCACACCGTGGTCCAGGAATCCGAATCCTTGTTGTCTGCACCATCGTCTTAGCCAGTTGTTTGCATCAAGGATCCTGTTCCATCTCCTGGTGCCATGCCCGTCTACTGGAAGGATAGAAGAAAAAACTACCTGTGCATCCAGTTCCTTTACTTTCTTCCCCAACTCTTCAAAGTCATTGAAGACAGGTGTACAGGGTACACAGGTGTACAGGGTACAGGTGTACCCCTGTAACCTTTTTTAAACTGCATTGAGCCACATTTTTGGTTTAAGGCTTACTACCTGTGTCTGTCTGCGCCACTCAATACAGCTATCCTCCTTTGAAAAAAGCTGAGCATCAATAGTCTGGTTTTCAGCCTCTAGGAATTTGAAAACTGCATTGGGGCTACTACTTCGGTAGGGCCTACTAATGGTGTCTGCCGCTCCAAGGTGTTCCCCAGGTTTCCTCGCCATTGCTTCAATCTTCTGACTCTCGTTTAGTAGTTGTTGAAAACTACACTGCATTAGGCCTACAAATTGGGTATGGGGCGTAGAGACGGTGTGTTCCACTCCAAGGTGTTCCCCAGGTTGCCTCTCCATTGCTTCAATCTTAAAGCTCTTCTTAAGTAGTTGTTGAAAACTACACTGCATTAGGCCTACAAATTGGGTATGGGGTGTACAGACGGTGTGTTCCACTCCAAGGTGTTCCCCAGGTTTCCTCTCCATTGCTTCAATCTTAAAGCTCTTGTTTAGTAGTTGTTGAAAACAACACTGCATTCGGCCTACAAGTTGGGTCTGTGGTGTAGAGACGGTGTGTTCCGCTCCAAGGTGTTCCCCAGGTTGCCTCTCCATTGCTTCAATCTTAAAGCTCTTCTTAAGTAGTTGTTGAAAACAACACTGCATTCGGCCTACAAGTTGGGTCTGGGGTGTAGAGACGGTGTCTTCCGCTCCAAGGTGTTCCCCAGGTTTCCTCTCCATTGCTTCGATCTTCTGACTCTCGTTTAGTAGTTGTTGAAAACTACACTGCATTAGGCCTACAAATTGGGTATGGGGTGTAGAGACGGTGTGTTCCACTCCAAGGTGTTCCCCAGGTTTCCTCTCCATTGCTTCGATCTTCTGGCTCTCGTTTAGTAGTTGTTGAAAACAACACTGCATTCGGCCTACAAGTTGGGTCTGGGGTGTAGAGACGGTGTGTTCCCCTCCAAGGTGTTCCCCAGGTTTCCTCTCCATTGCTTCGATCTTCTGGCTCTCGTTTAGTAGTTGTTGAAAACAACACTGCATTAGGCCCACTAGTTGGGTTGGGGCCTTCTAGCTGTGTCTGCCGCTCCTTGCTGTTCTCCTACAGTGAACAAAGCTGTGCCGCCGGTTTACTACTGTTGCCAATTTTGAACTGCATTTAGAATACTTACTGATTTGGGCCTACTCTCTGTGTCAGCCTCTCATTCCAGTTATCCTCCACTGAACAAAGCAATGCCCCCTGGTTAGTCCTGTTACCAATTTTGAACTGCATTTAGCCCACTTTATTATTTGGGCCCATATCTGTTTTCCCCTCATCCTGCCCATTGCCCAGCCAGTGATAGATGAGTCTGCTGGTACATTGACCCATAACGCAACATTCCCCGTGCACGCTACACTGCAAGATTGTGACCCTGCTGAAAGTCTGGTCCCCCTTCCCGCATACCATACCACATTACACGGGACAAAGAGGAAGGTGCAGATGAAGGTGCAGGTTCCTTCATCAGGTGGGGGGAGGAATACTCGTTGGCGACGTCACTGGCACAGGGCCTCTCATAGTACGCAAAAGTGTTGCTGCCGGTGGGAGGCGCCCCCGCCGTGCAAACACACCGCTGTACTTTGAGGGGCCCTGTGCCAGTGCCAATGCCAACGAGTGGGCCCCCCCTGCTTGCTCAGGATCACAGCACTTGCAAAGTTGAAATACTTACCTCTCCCTGCTCCACTGCCGTGACGTGGTCCAGATGTCCTTGGCCCACTAATTGCTTGAACCAGCCCTACCCCCCACAACTTTAGCCAAATTACCCCCAATTTCAAATGCCTTACAATTATTATAAGCTAAATTACGATTGACAAGCTTCAGTAGCAAGAATGGATGTTTTTGCCAATACATTGGGCTCTGTACATGTTTTTCTGGCGTCTACTCACTGCCGACTATGCTCCCCCATTGACTTGCATTGGGTTTCGTGTTTCGGTCGATCCCCGACTTTTCGCGATAATCGGTCGATTCCACTCGACTCGACTTTTGAGATAGTCGGGTTTCGCGAAACCCGGCTCGACTCTAAAAAGGTCAAGGTCGCTCAACTCTACTTCTGAGCTTTGCACTGCGCAGAGTTGTTTTCTACTAAAGAAAATGTTGTTTTCGACTAAATATTGGGTATCGGTGAACTCAAGAGAAACTGCACAACAAATTTTGGGGTTAATTTTCTCCTGTCACCCTTGTGAAAATACAAAAGTTGGAGCTAAACATTTTTGTGGGAAAAATGTTTTTTTTTTTCATGGCTCAACTTTATAGATTTGTGTGAAGCACCTGGGGGTTCAAGGTGCTCAATACACATCTAGATAAGTTCCTTGAGAGGTCTAGTTTACAAAATAGTGTCCTTTGTGTTGGGTTTCCACTGTTTAGGCAAATCAGGGGCTCTCAAAATGCGACATGGCATCCGCTAATTATTCCAGCAAATTTTGCATTCAAAAAGTCAAATGGTGCTCCTTCCCTTCAAAGCCTTGCCATGCACCCAAACAGTAGTTTTCCTCAACTTATTGGGTATCGGCGTACTCAGGAGGAATTGCACAACAAACTATATGGTGCAATTTCTCCTGTTACCTTTATGAAAATGCAAAATTTGGAGCTAAAAAACATTTTTGTGGAAAAAATGTGATCTTTTTATTTTCACGGCTCAACGTTATAAACTTCTGTGAAGCAACTGGGATTTCAAGGTGCTCAATACACACCTAGATAAGTTCCCCGAGGGGTCTGGTTGACAAAATGGTGTCACTTGCATAGTTACATAGTTACATAGATTTAAAAAAGACCTAGGTCCATCAAGTTCAACCTTTCTCCATCAATTCTACATTTTGTCACTAATTTAACTAAAATCAGCAATGTTATGTGCATCAAGGAAATTGTCCAGCCCTTTTTTAAAAGCTGGCATAATGTTTGCCATTACTACCTTTTGTGGGAGGTCTGTTGTGAATTCTGTGGCAGAGCTCCCTCCTGTGGTCACAAGTGGTACTTCGGCTGATTCTCTCTATGAGCTTCCGTTGGTGGAAGAGAGTGGTACTGCGGCTTCTGAGTTTCCTTCCTCAGGTGAGGTGGTGAAGTCGTTAGGTGCTGCTCTATTTAACTCCACCTAGTGCTTTGATCCTGGCCTCCAGTCAATGTTCTAGTATTGGACTTGCTTCCTCCTGGATCGTTCCTGTGGCCTGCTGCTCTGCATAGCTAAGTTGCTCTTGTGTTATTTTTGTTTGCTGTTTTTTCTGTCCAGCTTGTTTATTTGGTTTTTCTTGCTTGCTGGAAGCTCTGGGACGCAGAGGGTGTACCTCCGTGCCGTTAGTCGGTACGGAGGGTCTTTTTGCCCCCTTTGCGTGGTTGTTTGTAGGGTTTTGTGTTGACCGCAAAGTTACCTTTCCTATCCTCGCTCTGTTCAGAAAGTCGGGCCTCACTTTGCTAAATCTATTTCATCTCTACGTTTGTCTTTTCATCTTACTCACAGTCATTATATGTGGAGGGCTGCCTTTTCCTTTGGGGTATTTCTCTGAGGCAAGGCAGGCTTATTTTCTATCTTCAGGCTAGCTAGTTTCTCAGGCTGTGCCGAGTTGCATAGGGAGCGTTAGGCGCAATCCACGGCTGCCTCTAGTGTGGTTGGAGAGGATTAGGGATTGCGGTCAGCAGAGTTCCCACGTCTCAGAGCTCGTTCTATGTTTTTGGGTTATTGTCAGTTCACTGTATGTGCTCTGACTTCTATGTCCATTGTGGTACTGAATTACCAGCCATAACAGAGCTCATTCCACAGTCTGAATGCTTTAACTGTAAAGAACTCTTTCCTGTTTAGCTGATGGATTCTCATTTCTACCACCCGAAATAAGTGCCCCTTAGTCCTCAGTATGGTCTATGGAAAGAAAAAGTCATGTGCCAGTGTTTTGACCTGGCCACACATACATGTAATTGAGATCTCCTCTGAGGTGTCTTTTTTCTACGCTAAGCCAGCCCAACTTTTTCAACCTCTCCTCATATGAGAGGCATTCCATCCCTTGTAGTAATCTAGTTGCCCGTCTTTGAACTGATTCTAACTTCTGAATATACTTTTTAAATTGTGGAGCCCCAAACTGGGTCCCATATTCTAGATGTGGCCTCACCAGTGATTTATAAAGGGGTAATAATATGTTGGGATTGCAAGATTTTATCTCTCTTTTTATACATCCTAAAATCTTGGTTGATTTTGCAGTTGCTGCTTGATATTGAGTACTGCTGCTCAGCTTACTTGAAGAGAATACCCAAGTCCTTCTCCTGTTCTGTAGTTCTGAGTATACTCCCATTTAATGTACACTACAGACCAAAAATTTGGATACACCTTCTCATTTAAAGATTTTTCTGTATTTTCATGACTATAAAAATTGTACATTCACACTGAAGGCATCAAAACTATGAATTACCACATGTGGAATTATATACTTAACAAAAAAAGTGTGAAACAACTGAAATTATGTCTTATATTCTAGGTTCTTCAAAGTAGCCACCTTTTGCTTTGATGACTGCTTTGCACACTCTTGGCATTCTCTTGATGAGCTTCAAGAGGTAGTCACTGGGAATGGTTTTCACTTCACAGGTGTGCCCTATCAGGTTTAACAAGTGGCATTTCTTGCCTTATAAATGGTGTTGGGACCATCAGTTGTGTTGTGCACAAATCTGGTGGATACACAGCTGATAGTCCTACTGAATAGACTGTTAGGATTTGTATTATGGCAAGAAAAAAGCAACTAAGTAAAGAAAAATGAGTGGCCATCATTACTTTAACCCCTTCATGACCCAGCCTATTTTGACCTTAATGACCTGGCCGTTTTTTGGAATTCTGACCAGTGTCCCTTTATGAGGTAATAACTCAGGAATGCTTCAACGAATCCTACCGATTCTGAGATAGTCTTTTCATGACATACTGGGCTTCATGATTTCGGTAAATTTAGGTCGATAATTTTTGCGTTTATTTGTGAAAAAAATTGAAATTTGGCTAAAATTTTGAAAATTTCGCAATTTTCAAATTTTGAATGTTTATTCTGTTAAATGAGAGAGTTATGTGACACAAAATAGTTAATAAATAACAAAATAACATTACCCACATGTCTACTTTACATCAGCACAATTTTGGAAACATTTTTTTTTTTGCTAGAAAGTTATAAGGGTTAAAGTTTGACCAGCGATTTCTCATTTTTACAACGAAATTTACAAAACCATTTTTTTTAGGGACCACCTCACATTTGAAGTCAGTTTGAGGGGTCTACATGGATGAAAATACCCAAAAGTGACAACATTCTAAAAACTGCACCCCTCCAGGTACTCATAACAACATTTAAGAAGTTTATTAACCCTTCAGGTGCTCCACAGCAGCAGAAGCAACATGGAAGGAAAAAATGAACATTTAACTTTTCGTCACAAAAATAAAGTTTTAGCAACAATTTTCTATTTTCCCAAGGGTAAAAAGAGAAACTGGACACTAAAAGTTATTGTGCAATTTGTCCTGAGTACGCCGATACCCCATATGTGGGGGGAATCACTGTTTGGGCGCACAACAGGGCTCGGAAGGGAAGAAACGCCATTTGACTTTTTTCAATGAAAAATTGGCTCCAATCTTTAGTGGATACCATGTCGCATTTGGAGAGCCCCTGTGTGCCTAAACATTGGAGGTCCCCCACAAGTGACCCCATTTTGGAAACTAGACCCCCGAAGGAGCTTATCTAGATGCATAGTGAGCACTTTGAGCCCCAAGGTGCTTCACAAATTGATCCGTAAAAATGAAAAAGTACTTTTTTTCACAAAACATTTCTTTTAGCCTCAATTTGTTCATTTGCACATGGGCAACAGGATAAAATGGATCCTAAAATGTGTTGGGCAATTTCTCCTGAGTACATCGATACCTCATGTGTGGTCATAAACCACTGTTTGTGCACATGGCAAGGCTCAGAAGGAAAGGAGCGCCATTTGACTTTTTGAATGAAAAATTAGCTCCAATCTTTAGCGGACACCATGTCATGTTTGGAGAGCCCCTGTGTGCCTAAACATTGGAGCTCCCCCACATGTGACCCCATTTTGGAAACTAGACCTCCCATGGAACTAATCGAGATGTGCAGTGACCACTCTAACCCCTCAAGTGCTTCACAGAAGTTTATAACGTAGAGCCGTGAAAATAGAAAATCATTTTTCTTTCCTCAAAAATAATTTTTTTAGCCCACAATTTTTTATTTTCACAAGAGTAACAGGAGAAATTGGACCCCAATTTTTGTTGCCCAGTTTGTCCTGAGTACAATGATACCCCATATGTGGGGGTAAACCACTGTTTGGGCACACATCAGGGCTCGGAAGGGAAGCAATGACTTTTGGAATGCAGACTTTGATGGAATAGTCTGGGGCAGCACGTTGCGTTTGAAGAGCCCCTGATGTGCCTAAACAGTAGAAACCCCCACAAGTGACCCCACTTTGGAAACTAGACCCCCCAGGAACTTATGTAGATATGTGGTGAGCACTTTGAACCCCCAAGTGCTTCACAGAAGTTTACAATGCAGAGCCGTGAAAATAAAATCATTTTTCTTTCCTCAAAAATTATGTTTTAACAAGCAATTTTTTTTTTATTTTCACAAGGGTAGCAGGAGAAATTGGACCCCAATAATTGTTGCCCAGTTTGTCCTGAGTATGCTGATACCCCATATGTGGGGGTAAACCATTATTTAAGCGCACGTCGGGGCTCGGAAGGGAGGGAGCACCATTTGTCTTTTTGAATGCAAGATTGACTGGAATCAATGGTGGCGCCATGTTGCGTTTGGAGACCCCTGATGTGCCTAAACAGTGGAAACCCCTCAATTCTAACTCCAACACTAACCTCAACACACCCCTAACCCTAATCCCAACTCTAGCCATAACCCTAATCACAACCCTAACCCCAACACACCCCTAACCCTAACCATAACCCTAACCACAGCCTAATCTTAACCCTATTTCCAACCCTAGCCCTAATTTCAATCCTAACTCTAATTCCAACCCTAACCCTAAGGCTATGTGCCCACGTTGCGGATTCGTGTGAGGTTTTTTCCGCACCATTTTTGAAAAATCCGCAGGTAAAAGGCACTGTTTTACGTGCGGATTACCGCGGATTTCCAGTGTTTTTTGTACAGATTTCACCTGCGGATTCCTATTGAGGAACAGGTGTAAAACGCTGCGGAATCCACGCAAAGAATTGACATGCTGCGGAAAATACAACACAGCGTTTCCGCGCGGTATTTTACGCACCATGGGCACAGCGGATTTGGTTTTCCATAGGTTTACATGGCACTGTAAACCTGATGGAAAACTGCTAGGAATTCGCAGCGGCCAATCCGCTGCAGATCCGCAGCCAAATCCGCACCGTGTGCACATAGCCTATTTCTAACCCTAACCCTAGTTCTAACCCTAATTCTAGCCGTAACTCTAACCCTAACCCTAGTGGGGCAAAATTTTTTTTATTTATTTTATTATTGTCCCTACCTATGGGGGAGATAAAGGGGGGGTTTATTTATTTTTTTTTATTTTGATCGCTGTGATAGAACCTATCACATCGATCAAAATGTACCTGTAACGAATCTGCCGGCCGGCAGATTCGGCTAGCGCACTGCGCATGCGCCCGCCATTTTGTTAGATGGAGGCGCCCACAGAACAGATGGACGGACACCGGGAGGGACACAGGAGGTCGGTAAGTATTAGGGGGGATCGGACAGCGAGGGGTGAGATCGGACTGCGGGTGGAGCGGACAGGAGGACGGAGGGGAGCGGAGGACACTAGATGACAGGATGGAGGACGGAGGGGAGGAGATCGGTGGTGGTGGTGGGGGGTCAGATCGCGATCTCCAGCCATGGCTGATGCTATTGCAGCATCGGCCATGGCTGGATTGTAATATTTCACCAATTTTCATTCGTGAAATATTACTATCGCTCTGATTGAAAGTGAAAGTCAAACGTCACTTTCAACAGCCAATCAGAGTGATCGTAGCTACGGGGGGCGAAGCCACCCCTCCCCCCCCCGGGCTCAAGTACAACTCCCCCTGTCCCCTGCAGGTTGGGTGAAATTACAGTTAACCCTGTCACCTGGCCTGCAGGAGTGCGATTCGACGATGATGCATATGCTGCATCACAGGTCGGATTGGCACAGGTTTTCATGACGCATATGGTGCGTCAAAGGTTGGGAAGGGGTTAAGAAATGAAGGTCAGTCAGTCCGAAAAATTGGGAAAACTTTGACTTGTGTCCCCAAGTGCAGTGGCAAAATCTATCAAGCGTTACAAAGAAACTGACTCACATGAGGACTGCCCCAGGAAAGGAAGACCAAGAGTCACCTCTGCTTCTGAGGATAAGTTTATCCGAGTTAACAGGCTCAGAAATCGCAGGTTAACAGCAGCTCAGATTAGAAACCAGGTCGGTCAATGCCACACAGAATTCTAGCAGCAGACACATCTCTACAACAACTGTTTAAAGGAGACTTTGTGCAGCAGGCCTTCATGGTAAAATAGCTGCTAGGAAACCACTGCTAAGGACAAGCAGAAGAGACTTGTTTGGGCTAAAGAACACAAGGAATGGACATTAGAACAGTGGAAATCTGTGCTTTGGTCTGAAGAGTCCAAATTCGAGATATTTGGTTCCAACCACCGTGTCTTTGTGCGACGCAGAAAAAGTGAACGGATGGACTCTACAGCTCCTGGTTCCCACCATGAAGCATGGAGGAGGAGGTGTGATGGTGTGGGGGTGTTTTGCCGGTGACACTGTTGGGGATTTATTCAATATTGAAGGCATACTGAACCAGCATGGCTACCACAGCACCTTGCAGCGGCATGCTATTCCATCCAGTTTGCATTTAGTTGTACCATCATTTAATATTCAACAGGACAATGACCCCAAACACACCTCCAGGCTGTGTAAGGGCTATTTGACCAAGAAGGAGAGTGATGGGGTGCTACGCCAGATGACCTGACCTCCACAGTCACCAGACCTGAACCCAATCGAGATTTGCAGTGAGCTGGACCGCAGAGTGATGGCAAAAGGGCCAACAAGTGCTAAGCATCTCTGGGAACTCCTTCAAGATTGTTGGAAGACCACTCCCGGAGACTCCCTCTTGAAGCTCATCAAGAGAATGCCAAGAGTGTGCAAAGCAGTCATCGAAGCAAAAGGTGGCTACTTTGAAGAACCTAGAATATAAGACATAATTTCAGTTGTTTCTCACTTTTTTGTTAAGTATATAATTCCACATGTGTTAGTTCATAGTTTTGATGCCTTCAGTGTGAATGTACAATTTTCATAGTCATGAAAATACAGAAAAATCTTTAAATGAGAAGGTGTGTCAAAACTTTTGGTCTGTACTGTATATGGAGCAATAGGATTGCTATGTCCTAGGTGCATTACTTTACATTTATCTACGTTAAATCTCATTTGCCAAGTGTATGCCCTATTCAGTCATCTTATTCAGGTCGTTTTGCAAAATTTTAATATCATGATCAAATTTTAATATCCTACATAGTTTGGTGTCATCAGCAAAGACTGACACTTTACTCTCAATCCCATCCACAAGATCATTAATAAAAAGGTTAAAAAGAATTGATCCTTGCACAGATGCCTACGGTACCCCACTGCTGATTATGTCCCATTTAGAGAACGTACCATTTATGACGGCTCTTTGTTTCCTGTCATTAAGACAATACCTTACCCGTCTGCATATAGTTTCCCCCAGTCCTTGCTTCTGTAGCTTCACTATAAGGCTGTTATGTGGAACAGTATTAAATGCCTTTGCAAAGTCCAAATAAATCAGATCAGCCGCTCTACCAACATCCAGTTTGAACTTACCTCCTCATAGAAACAAAACATGTTAGTTAGACACAATTTATTCTTCATGAATCCATTCTGGCTGTCAGTTATTATATTATTATCTACAGTTGATTTCTGCAGGTCATCTCTCATAATGTCCTCAAAAATTCAAAAGGTCTAGTGGCGCCCCCTCCATTCCTAGCCCTTCAGTGCACCCAAGCAGTGGTTTTCCTCCATATATGGAGCATCGGCATGCTCAGGAGAAATTGGACAACAAATTGTATGGTTCATTTTTTCCTGTTACCTTTATAAAAGTTAAAAAAAATAGGTCTAAGGCTAGTTTCACATTTGTGTTTAAAAACGCAGCGTTTTAAACACAAATGGAGGTGGTGAAAAAAACTCATGTAAACGCGTGCAAATGCTGCATTTATTAGATGCATGCATTTTTGCATGTGGTAAAAAAAATGCGCGTTTTGACGCGTTTACATGCGTTTTTTCCTGCGTTTGCGTTTTTGAAACGCATGATGAGAAGTATGTGACAGCTGCCAATCATCAAAATCAACTAGAAAACCCACTATAAAAAGAAATAGCTAGGGTTAGGGTTAGGGTTAGGATCCCTAGGGTTAGGGTTAGGATCGCTAGGGATAGGGTTAGGGTTAGGATCCCTAGGGTTAGGGTTAGGGTTAGGATCCCGTTAGGGTTAAGGTTAGGGTTAGGATCCCTAGGGTTAGGGTTAGGGTTAGGGTTAGGATCCTTAGGGTTAGGGTTAGGATCCCTAGGGTTAGGGTTAGTGTTAGGATCCCTTTAGAGTTAGGGTTGGGGGGTGGCTTATCAGTGTGTATTCTTGTGTTTTTCTATTGAAACGCATGCGTTTAAAAATGCATGCAAACTCATGTGCTTAAAAACACATGCGTTTACATAGACAGCAATACGTTTTTTTGCCGCAAACAAACGCATGCGGTTTTTGCGGCAAAAAAAACGCCTCTAGAAATTACTACATGTTGCATTTCCGCAACAAATCACAAGCATAGAAACGACGCATGCGTCGTCAAAACGCAGCAAAACGCATGCCAAAAAACGCATGCGTTTTTAATGTTAAGTATAGAAAAAAATGCATGCGTTTTTTTGCGCTAAAACGCAGCGGCAAAAAACGCAAATGTGAAACCAGCCTAAATGAAAATTTGTGTGAAAAAAAGTAAAATGTTTATTTTTTCCTTTCTCATTCCATTAATTCATGTGAAGCACCTGAAGGGTTAATAAACTTCTTGAATATGGTTTATTAGCATATTGGGGGTTGCAGTTTTTAGAATGGAGTCACTTTTGGGTATTTTCTGTCATACAGGCCCCTCAAAGTCAATCAAAATGGGATGTAGTCCCTTAAAAAATGGTTTTATAAATGTTGTTGTAATAATGAGAAATGGCTAGTCAACTTTTAACCCTTATAACTTCCTAACAAAAAAAACTATGTTTCAAAAATTGTGCTGATGTAATGTAGACATGATGAAAAGGTACCTCAAAATATAAAGACCAATCTTGTACATAAAATAATCTATCCACGTAATAATGTACAATACATAATCCAAATGTTCACAAAAATGACACTTATGTGATGTACACAGATAAAAGGTCACACAGAAAACTACACACCCCTGAAGTAAATAGTGAAAATCACCCCAAGAGTGTGAGCATATGAAATAGCCCAATAAAAATGTGAAGCTGGAACTGTATGGGTCATATGCCTGACTGTCTGATTTAACCCCTTAGCGACCGCCGATACGCCTTTTAACGGCGGCCGCTAAGGGTACTTAAACCACAGCGCCGTTAATTAACGGCGCTGTGGAAAAAGTAAATAGCGCCCCCCCAGAGGCCGATTTTGTCTGGGGTCTCGGCTGCCGGGGGTAGCCGAGACCCCAGAGAACATGATTCGGGTTTTTTTTAACCCACCCCGCATTTGCGATCGCCGGTAATTAACCGTTTACCGGCGATCGCAAAAAAAAAAACAAAAAAAAACGCGATCTCTTTTTAATTTCTCTGTCCTCCAATGTGATCGCACATCGGAGGACAGAGAAAAGGGGTCCCAGGTGGCCCCCCAATACTCACCTAGCTCCCCCGATGCTCCTCGTGTCTCCCGGTGGGCGCCGCCATCTTCAAAATGCCGGCCGGCACCGGGAGAATCTTTGGGGTCTCGGCTGCCGGGGGTAGCCGAGACCCCAAAGAGCATGATCGGGGTCGGTTTTACCGACCCCTGTTTTGCGATCGCCGGTAATTAACTGTTTACCGGCGACCGCAAAAAAAAAAAAAAAAAGTAAAGTGTAGAGTTGAGCGACCTTGACCTTTTTAGAGTTGAGCCGGGTTTCGCGAAACCCGACTATCTCAAAAGTCGAGTCGAGTGGAATCGGCCGATTATCGCGAAAAGTCGGGGATCGATCGAAACACGAAATCCAATGCAAGTCAATGGGGGAGCATAGTCGGCAGTGAGTAGAGGCCAGGAAAACATGTACAGAGCCAATTGTATTGGCAAAAACATCCATTCTTGCTACTGAAGCTTGTCAATCGTAATTTAGCTTATAATAATTGTAAGGCATTTGAAATTGGGGGTCATTTGGCTAAAGTTGTGGGGGGTAGGGCTTGTTCAAGTAATTAGTGGGCCCAGGACATCTGGACCACGTCACGGCAGTGGAGCAGGGAGAGGTAGGTATTTCAACTTTGCAAGTGCTGTGATCCTGAGCAAGCAGGGGGGCCCACTCGTTGGCATTGGCACTGGCACAGGGCCCCTCAAAGTACAGCGGTGTGTTTGCACTGCGGGGGCGCCTCCCACCAGCAGCAACACTTTTGCGTACTATGAGGGGCCCTGTGCCAGTGACGTCGCCAATGAGTATTCCTCCCCCCACCTGATGAATGAACCTGCACCTTCATCTGCACCTTCCTCTTTGTCCCCGTGTAAAGTGGTATGGTATGCGGGAAGGGGGACCTGACTTTCAGCAGGGTCACAATCTTGCAGTGTAGCGTGCACGGGGAATGTTTCGTTATGGGTCAATGTACCAGCAGACTCATCTATCACTGGCTGGGCAATGGGCAGGATGAGGGGGAAACAGATATAGGCACAAAGAATAAAGTGGGCTAAATGCAGTGCAAAATTGGTAACAGGACTACACAGGGGGCATTGTTTTGTTCAGTGGAGGACAACTGGAATGAGAGGCTGACACAGAGAGTAGGCCCAAATCAGTAAGTATTCTAAATGCAGTTCAAAATTGGCAACAGTAGTAAACCGGCGGCACAGCTTTGTTCACAGTAGGAGAACAGCAAGGAGCGGCAGACACAGATAGAAGGCCCCAACCCAACTAGTAGGCCTAATGCAGTGTGGTTTTCAACAACTACTTCAGAAGAGCCAGAAGATCGAAGCAATGGAGACAAAACCTGGGGAACACCTTGGAGTGGAACACACCGTCTCTACACCCCATACCCAATTTGTAGGCCTAATGCAGTGTAGTTTTCTACAACTACTAAACGAGAGTCAGAAGATTGAAGCAATGGCGAGGAAACCTGGGGAACACCTTGGAGTGGAACACACCGTCTCTACACCCCATACCCAATATGTAGGCCTAATGCAGTGTAGTTTTCTACAACTACTAAACGAGAGTCAGAAGATTGAAGCAATGGCGAGGAAACCTGGGGAACACCTTGGAGTGGAACACACCGTCTCTACACCCCATACCCAATATGTAGGCCTAATGCAGTGTAGTTTTCTACAACTACTAAACGAGAGTCAGAAGATCGAAGCAATGTGGACGAAACCTGGGGAACACCTTGGAGTGGAACACACCGTCTCTACACCCCATACCCAATATGTCGGCCTAATGCAGTGTAGTTTTCTACAACTACTAAACGAGAGTCAGAAGATCGAAGCAATGTGGACGAAACCTGGGGAACACCTTGGAGTGGAACACACCGTCTCTACACCCCATACCCAATATGTCGGCCTAATGCAGTGTAGTTTCAACAACTACTAAACACGAGCATGAAGATTGAATCAATGGAGAGGAAACCTGGAGAACACCTTGGAGCGGCAGAGACCGTTAGTAGGCCCTACCGAAGTAGTAGCCCCAATGCAGTTTTCCAATTCCTAGAGGCTGAAGACCAGACTATTGACGCTCAGATTTTTTCAAAGGAGGACAGCTGTATTGAGTGGCGCAGACAGACACAGTTATTAGGCCTTAACCCAAAAATGTGGCTCAATGCAGTTAAAAAAAGGTTACAGGGGTACACAGGCAGCATTGGTCTGTTCAGTGGAGGACTATTAAAATTATGGACCATAGACATACTTTGTACGCCTATTATTAAAAAAAGGATGCTCTATGCAATTAAAAATAGGTTCCAGGGGTACACGGGCAGCAGTGCTCTGGTCAGCGGAGGACAATTTGAATTAGGGACTGCAGATAGACTTTGTAGGCTGTCCCCTGTGGACCATGCATCCAACACATTAACCCAGTGCGCCGTAATGGACACGTAACTTTTTGTGGAAATGCCTACTGGTCCATGTGTCTCTTGTCAGGTGCACCTTTCTACTGTTTTATTGCCTGAGTGCTATGACAATGCAGACTTTTTGATGCCGGTGGAGGGCTGGGATGGCTTTTCTCGCAAAAGAAGTGTCGACTGGGTAGCTTGAACCGTGGTACAGAGTAGTTCATCATTTTTTTAAAATATAAAACAAAGAAAAAAAGGAGGCTCCATGCACTTTCAGCTGGGTTCCAGGGGTACACGGCCAGCATTGGCCTGGTCAGTGGAGGACAAGTGTAAGGAGGTACCGCAGACAGGCTTCGAAGGCCTAACATAATAAAATTGGGCTGTAGGCAATTTAAAATTGGTTCCAGGGGTACACGAGCAGCAGTGGTCTGGTCAGTGGAGGCCTAGTGGAAGGAGGGACCGCAGACAGGCTTCGAAGGCCTAACATAATAAAATTGGGCTGGCTGTAGGCAATTCGAAATTGGTTCCAGGGGTACACGGGCAGCAGTGGCCTGGTCAGTGTAGTAGTAGTAGAAAGAACGGACCGCAGACAGGCTTCGAAGGCCTAACATAAAAAAATTGGGCTTGCTGTAGGCAATTTTAAATTGGTTCCAGGGGTACACGGGCAGCAGTGGTCTGGTCAGTGGAGGCCTAGTGGAAGGAGGGACCGCAGACAGGCATCAAAGGCCTAACATAATAACATTGGGCTAGCTGTAGGCAATTCGAAATTGGTTCCAAGGGTACACGGGCAGCAGTGGCATGGTCAGTGGAGGCCTAGTGGAAAGAACGGACCGCAGACAGGCTTCGAAGGCCTAACATAACAAAATTGGGCTTGCTGTAGGCAATTTAAAATTGGTTCCAGGGGTACACGGGCAGCAGTGGCCTGGTCAGTGTAGTAGTAGTAGAAAGAACGGACCGCAGACAGGCTTCGAAGGCCTAACATAAAAAAATTGGGCTTGCTGTAGGCAATTTTAAATTGGTTCCAGGGGTACACGGGCAGCAGTGGCATGGTCAGTGGAGGCCTAGTGGAAAGAACGGACCGCAGACAGGCTTCGAAGGCCTAACATAACAAAATTGGGCTTGCTGTAGGCAATTTTAAATTGGTTCCAGGGGTACACGGGCAGCAGTGGTCTGGTCAGTGGAGGCCTAGTGGAAGAAGGGACCGTAGACAGGCATCAAAGGCCTAGCATAATAACATTGGGCTGGCTGTAGGCAATTCGAAATTGGTTCCAGGGGTACACGGGCAGCAGTGGCATGGTCAGTGGAGGCCTAGTGAAAGGAGGGACCGCAGACAGGCATCAAAGGCCTAACATAATAACATTGGGCTGGCTGTAGGCAATTCGAAATTGGTTCCAGGGGTACACGGGCAGCAGTGGCATGGTCAGTGGAGGCCTAGTGTAAAGAACGGACCGCAGACAGGCATCAAAGGCCTAACATAACAAAATTGGGCTTGCTGTAGGCAATTTTAAATTGGTTCCAGGGGTACACGGGCAGCAGTGGTCTGGTCAGTGGAGGCCTAGTGGAAGAAGGGACCGCAGACAGACATCAAAGGCCTAACATAATAACATTGGGCTGGCTGTAGGCAATTCGAAATTGGTTCCAGGGGTACACGGGCAGCAGTGGCATGGTCAGTGGAGGCCTAGTGGAAAGAACGGACCGCAGACAGGCTTCGAAGGCCTAACATAACAAAATTGGGCTTGCTGTAGGCAATTTTAAATTGGTTCCAGGGCTACACGGGCAGCAGTGGTCTGGTCAGTGGAGGCCTAGTGGAAGAAGGGACCGCAGACAGGCATCAAAGGCCTAACATAACAAAATTGAGCTTGCTGTAGGCAATTTTAAATTGGTTCCAGGGGTACACGGGCAGCAGTGGTCTGGTCAGTGGAGGCCTAGTGGAAGAAGGGACCGCAGACAGGCATCAAAGGCCTAACATAATAACATTGGCTGGCTGTAGGCAATTCGAAATTGGTTCCAGGGGTACACGGGCAGCAGTGGCATGGTCAGTGGAGGCCTAGTGGAAGGAGGGACCGCAGACAGGCATCAAAGGCCTAACATAATAACATTGGGCTGGCTGTAGGCAATTCGAAATTGGTTCCAGGGGTACACGGGCAGCAGTGGCATGGTCAGTGGAGGCCTAGTGGAAAGAACGGACCGCAGACAGGCTTCGAAGGCCTAACATAACAAAATTGGGCTTGTTGTAGGCAATTTTAAATTGGTTCCAGAGGTACACGGGCAGCAGTGGCCTGGTCAGTGTAGTAGTAGTAGAAAGAACGGACCGCAGACAGGCTTCGAAGGCCTAACATAACAAAATTGGGCTTGCTGTAGGCAATTTTAAATTGGTTCCAGGGGTACACGGGCAGCAGTGGTCTGGTCAGTGGAGGCCTAGTGGAAGAAGGGACCGCAGACAGGCATCAAAGGCCTAACATAACAAAATTGGGCTTGCTGTAGGCAATTCGAAATTGGTTCCAGGGGTACACGGGCAGCAGTGGCATGGTCAGTGGAGGCCTAGTGGAAAGAACGGACCGCAGACAGGCTTTGAAGGCCTAACATAAAAAAATTGGGCTTGCTGTAGGCAATTTTAAATTGGTTCCAGGGGTACACGGGCAGCAGTGGTCTGGTCAGTGGAGGCCTAGTGGAAGGAGGGACCGCATACAGGCATCAAAGGCCTAACATAATAACATTGGGCTGGCTGTAGGCAATTCGAAATTGGTTCCAGGGGTATACGGGCAGCTGTGGCATGGTCAGTGGAGGCCTAGTGGAAAGAACGGACCGCAGACAGGCTTCGAAGGCCTAACATAAAAAAATTGGGCTGGCTGTAGGCAATTTTAAATTGGTTCCAGGGGAACACGGGCAGCAGTGGCCAGGTCAGCGGAGGCTGATTGTAATGAGTTTCTGCCAGTTAGTAGTGCAAAACAATACATAAATGTGAATGTCTCACATTAAAACCCAACGAAAACACAAAAGGGTGCAATCTTTAGGTACAGGGGTTGGATCCTCTGCGTAGTTTCTGACCTACTAATTTGGCGCCAAGTATTTACTTGGGTAAATAGATGACACTGCCCCTGACTATGTTAAGTACCATCATACATGTCAACACAATGGTATTGTCAGTGGCAGGAATGGAAGGATGTCAGCGCATAGTCTAAACATTAATAAAATAAATAATAATCTTTATTTTTATATAGCGCTAACATATTACGCAGCGCTTTACAGTTTGCACACATTATCATCGCTGTCCCCGATGGGGCTCACAATCTAAATTCACTATCAGTATGTCTTTGGAATGTGGGAGGAAACCGGAGTGCCCGGAGGAAACCCACGCAAACACGGAGAGAACATACAAACTCTTTGCAGATGTTGTCCAAGGTGGGATTAGAACCCAGGACTCCAGCGCTGCAAGGCTGCTGTGCTAACCACTGCGCCACCGTGCTGCCCAAACATTGGTGGAAGTGTGAGAGATAATTGTGGAAGTGGTAGAGCAATGTTTGACCTGGGGGTGGGTGAACTCTCTTGTGGCCGGCGGTACAGGCCCAGGGCCCCTCATGTTACAACAGTGTGTCTGACGTTGGGTGCGCACCACCACCGCCAGAGACACTTTATTGTACTATGAGGGACCCAGTGGCAGTGCTGTCGACCAAAAGCGGGCACACCCACCTCTTCAGACAAAGAGCACTCTCACGGGTGCTTGCGCCAAGTCGCGATACCACGGCCCCGTGTGGGGAGTTTGGCCATTTAGGTAGGTGTAAACATGTCGAATGCTGGACAATCAGCTGCTGCAAATTAAGACATTTGATAAGTAATTCACAGTAGTCCACAGGCAAGAGCTTTTCATAGGAAAGCTAGGTGTCGCCCGGGCAAGGTCGGGCAAAAGAATTAGAAATCCAGTTGTGGTTCATTTTAATGAATGTTAGATCATCAACATTTTGTGTAGCCAGATGAGTCCTTTTTTTGGTTAATATTGAACCAGCAGCACTGAATACTCTTTCAGATAGGACACTAGCTGCCGGGCAAGCAAGCTCCTGCAATGCATATTCAGCCAATTCTGGCCAGGTGTCTAATTTGGATGCCCAGTAATCAAATGGGAATGACGGTTGAGGGAGAACATCGATAAGGGATGAAAAATAGTTTGTAACCATACTGGACAAATGTTGTCTCCTGTCACTTTGAATTGATGCAGCAGTACCTGTCCTGTCTGCGGTCATAGCAAAATCACTCCACAACCTGGTCAGAAAACCCCTCTGTCCAACGCCACTTCTGATGTGTGCACCCCTAGCACTCCTGGTCTGCTGCCCCCTGGAGCTCATGTGAGAACGATCACGGGCGCTGTGTGCTGGGAATGCCTGAAGCAAACGGTCAACAAGAGTTGATTGTTTTGTTGCTAATATTAGTTCCAAGTTCTCATGTGGCATAATATTTTGCAATTTGCCTTTATAGCGAGGATCAAGGAGGCAGGCCAACCAGTAATCGTCATCGTTCATCATTTTTATAATGCGTTTGTCCCTTTTGAGGATACGCAAGGCATAATCCGCCATGTGGGCCAAAGTTCCAGTTGTCAAATCTGCGGTTGTGCTTGGTTGAGGGGCAGTTGCAGGCAAATCTACGTCACTTGTGTCCCTCAAAAAACCAGAACCTGGCCTTGCCACGCAACCAATTTCCAGTGCCCCCGGGAAAGCTTCCTCATTAAAAATATACTCATCCCCATCATCCTCCTCGTCCTCCACCTCCTCTTCGCCCGCTACCTCGTCCTGTACACTGCCCTGACCAGACAATGGCTGACTGTCATCAAGGCTTTCCTCTTCCTCTGGTGCAGACGCCTGATCCTTTATGTGCGTCAAACTTTGCATCAGCAGACGCATTAGGGGGATGCTCATGCTTATTATGGCGTTGTCTGCACTAACCAGCCGTGTGCATTCCTCAAAACACTGAAGGACTTGACACATGTCTTGTATCTTCGACCACTGCACACCCGACAACTCCATGTCTGCCATCCTACTGCCTGCCCGTGTATGTGTATCCTCCCACAAAAACATAACAGCCCGCCTCTGTTCGCACAGTCTCTGAAGCATGTGCAGTGTTGAGTTCCACCTTGTTGCAACGTCTATGATTAGGCGATGCTGGGGAAGGTTCAAAGACCGCTGATAGGTCTGCATACGGCTGGAGTGTACAGGCGAACGGTGGATATGTGAGCAAAGTCCACGCACTTTGAGAAGCAGGTCGGAGAAACCTGGATAAGTTTTCAATAAGCACTGCACCACCAGGTTTAAGGTGTGAGCCAGGCAAGGAATGTGTTTCAGTTGGGAAAGGGAGATGGCAGCCATGAAATATCTTCCATTATCACTCACTACCTTGCCTGCCTCAAGATCTACTGTGCCCAGCCACGACTGCGTTTCTTGCTGCAAGAACTCAGACAGAACTTCCGCAGTGTGTCTGTTGTCGCCCAAACACTTCATAGCCAATACAGCCTGCTGACGCTTGCCAGTAGCTGCCCCATAATGGGACAACTGGTGTGCAACAGTGACAGCTGACGATGGAGTGGTTTGACTACTGCGGTCTATGGAAGAGCTCTCGCTTCTGCAGGAGGACAAGGAGGAGGAGGAGGGGGTGCGAACGCCTACAGCCAACTGTTTCCTAGACCGTGGGCTAGGCACAACTGTCCCGAAATTGATGTCCCCTGTGGACCCTGCACCCACCACATTCACCCAGTGTGCCGTGATGGACATATAACGTCCCTGGCCATGCCTACTGGTCCATGCATCTGTAGTCAGGTGCACCTTTGTACTCACAGATTGCCTGAGTGCATGGACGATGCACTGTTTAACATGCTGGTGCAGGGCTGGGATGGCTTTTCTGGGAAAAAAGTGTCGACTGGGTAGCTCGTAGCGTGGTTCAGCGTACTCCATCAGGGCTTTGACAGCTTTGCTTTCAACTAACCGGTAGGGCATCATCTCTAACGAGATTAGTCTAGCTATGTGGGCATTCAAACCCTGTGTACGCGAATGCGAGGATAAGTACTTCCTTTTTCTAATCAGAGTCTCATGTAGGGTGAGCTGGACTGGAGAGCTGGAGATCGTGGAACTAGCGGGTGTGCCGGTGGACATGGCAGACTGAGAGACGGTTGGAGACGGTATTGTTTCCGCCGGTGCCCTAGATGCAGTATTTCCTCCTACGAAACTGGTGATTCCCTGACCCTGACTGCTTTGGGATGACAAAGAAACCTGCACAGATACTGCCGGAGGTGCAGAAAATGGTGGCCTTACAGTGACGGAAGGGATGTTGCGTTGCTGAGTAGCTTCATTGGCCGAGTGTGCTACAACCTTAAGGGACGTTTGGTAGTTAGTCCAGGCTTGCAAATGCATGGTGGTTAAATGTCTATGCATGCAACTTGTATTGAGACTTTTCAGATTCTGACCTCTGCTTAAGCTAGTTGAACATTTTTGACAGATGACTTTGCGCTGATCAATTGGATGTTGTTTAAAAAAAATGCCAGACTGCACTCTTCCTAGCATCGGATCCCTTTTCAGGAATTGCAGACTGAGCTTTAACCGGATGGACACGCTGTCCTCCAACAGTTTTTTGCTTTGCAATGCGTTTTGGGCCAGATACGGGCCCGGCAGATGGAACCTGTTGCGATGTTGATGCCTGCTGTGGCCCCTCCTCCTCCGCATCAGAACTACTGCCGCCTGCACCCTGTTCCCCCAATGGCTGCCAATCGGGGTCAACAACTGGGTCATCTATAACCTCCTCTTCTAGCTCGTGTGCAACTTTGTCTGTGTCACCGTGTAGGTCGGTGGTATAGCGTTCGTGACGGGGCAACATAGTCTCATCAGGGTCTGATTCTGGATCAGTACCCTGAGAGGGCAATGTTGTGGTCTGAGTCAAAGGACCAGCATAGTAGTCTGGCTGTGGCTGTGCATCAGTGCACTCCATGTCAGAATCTACTTGTAATGGGCATGGCCTGTTAACTGTTTCACTTTCTAAGCCAGGGACGGTATGTGTAAAGAGCTCCATGGAGTAACCCGTTGTGTCGCCTGCTGCATCCTTCTCTCTTGTTGTTGTTTTTGCTGAAGAGGACAAGGACGCGACTTGTCCCTGACCGTGAACATCCACTAACGACGCGCTTCTTTTACATTTACCAGTTTCAGAAGAGGAGGCAAAAGAGCTAGAGGCTGAGTCTGCAAGGTAAGCCAAAACTTGCTCTTGCTGCTCCGGCTTTAAAAGCGGTTTTCCTACTCCCAGAAAAGGGAGCGTTCGAGGCCTTCTGTAGCCAGACGACAAACCTGGCTCCACAGCTCCAGACTTAGGTGCAATATTTTTTTTCCCACGACCACCTGATGCTCCACTACCACTACCATCATTACCAGCTGACAATGAACGCCCACGGCCACGACCTCTTCCTCCAGACTTCCTCATTGTTTTAAAAACTTAACCAAAGTAACGGTATTTGTTCCTGTAAAATAACTTACACGGTGAGCTATAACTTCAGTATGATTTAGATATCCCTTTACAGTTGGTTGAGACCGCAAGGAAAATCAGGCACAATGTTACACACTCTGTTTTCTGTGGCACCAAATCAGAGAGATGCCACACACGCAGGACTGTCACTCAAGCACAAATGTCAATATTAATCTCCCACTGTATTTTTTTTTTTTTTGGTTTTTTAAGGAAACTTTAGAAACAAAATAAAATAAAATGATTTATTCAGGAAGAATTTGGAAACAAAATAAAATAAAATAATTTTTTCAGGGAGAACTTAGAAACCAAAAAAAATAAAAATAGCCTTTCTATGGCCCAGTGCCCACTATTTGAGAGAGAGATGGCACACCCAGGAGTCAGGAGTGACACACAAGCAGAAAGGGCAATATTAATCTCCCACTGATTTCTTTTTGATTTTTTCAGGGAGAATTTAGAAACACAATAAAATAAAAAAAAAATAGCCTTTCTATGGCCCAGTGCCCACTATTTGAGAGAGAGATGGCACACCCAGGAGTCAGGAGTGACACACAAGCAGAAAGGGCAATATTAATCTCCCACTGATTTCTTTTTGATTTTTTCAGGGAGAATTTAGAAACACAATAAAATAAAATAAAAATAGCCTTTCTATGGCCCAGTGCCCACTATTTGAGAGAGAGAGATGGCACACCCAGGAGTCAGGAGTGGCACACAAGCAGAAAGGCCAATATTAATCTCCCACTGATTTTTTTTTTCAGGGAGACTTTAGAAACAAAATTAAATAAAATGATTTATTCAGGAAGAATTTGGAAACAAAATAAAATGATTTTTTCAGGGAGAATTTAGAAACCCAAAAAAATTAAAATAGCCTTTCTATGGCCCAGTGCCCACTATTTGAGAGAGAGAGATGGCACACCCAGGAGTCAGGAGTGACACACAAGCAGAAAGGGCAATATTAATCTCCCACTGATTTCTTTTTGATTTTGTCAGGGAGAATTTAGAAACACAATAAAATAAAATAAAAAAATAGGCTTTCTATGGCCCAGTGCCCACTATTTGAGAGAGAGAGATGGCACACCCAGGAGTCAGGAGTGACACACAAGCAGAAAGGGCAATATTAATCTCCCACTAATTTCGTTTTGATTTTTTCAGGGAGAATTTAGAAACACAATAAAATAAAAAAAAAAATAGCCTTTCTATGGCCCAGTGCCCACTATTTGAGAGAGAGAGATGGCACACCCAGGAGTCAGGAGTGACACACAAGCAGAAAGGGCAATATTAATCTCCCACTAATTTCTTTTTGATTTTTTCAGGGAGAATTTAGAAACACAATAAAATAAAAAAAAATAGCCTTTCTATGGCCCAGTGCCCACTATTTGAGAGAGAGAGATGGCACACCCAGGAGTCAGGAGTGGCACACAAGCAGAAAGGGCAATATTAATCTCCCACTGATTTTTTTATTTTTTCTGTGAGTATTTAGAAACCCAATAAAACAGAAAAATGAAAAGGCTTTCTATGGCCCACTATGTGAGAGAGATGGCACACACAGGGATGGCACTCTAGCAGAAATGCCAAATTGCCAATCTTAATCTCCCACAAAAAAAAAAATGAAAAATTAAAAGGCTTTCTATGGCCCACTATGTGAGAGAGATGGCACACACAGGGATGGCACTCTAGCAGAAATGCCAAATTGCCAATCTTAATCTCCCACAAAAAAAAAATGAAAAATGAAAAGGCTTTCTATGGCCCACTATGTGAGAGAGATGTCACACACAGGGATGGCACTCTAGCAGAAATGCCAAATTGCCAATCTTAATCTCCCACAAAAAAAAAAACAGGGACTGTCCTACAATTACTATCTCCCTGCAGTAATCTCAGCCAGGTATGGCAGGCAGCAATAAGGAGTGGACTGATGCACAAATTAAATAAAAAGTGTGGACAAACAAAAAAGATAGCTGTGCAGAAAGGAAGGAACAAGAGGATTTGTGCTTTGAAAAAAGCAGTTGGTTTGCACAGCGGCGTACACACAGCAATGCAGCTATCAGGGAGCCTTCTAGGGCAGCCCAATGAGCTACAGCGCTGAGAAAAAAAAAATACAGCCTCCACTGTCCCTGCAAACCGAAGGTGGTGTTGGACAGTGGAAATCGCTACAGCACAAGCGGTTTTGTGGTTAATGGACCCTGCCTAACGCTATCCCTGCTTCTGACGAAGCGGCAGCAACCTCTCCCTAAGCTCAGATCAGCAGCAGTAAGATGGCGGTCGGCGGGAACGCCTCTTTATAGCCCCTGTGACGCCGCAGACAGCAAGCCAATCACTGCAATGCCCTTCTCTAAGATGGTGGGGACCAGGACCTATGTCATCACGCTGCCCACACCCTGCGTTCACCTTCATTGGCTGAGAAATGGCACTTTTCGCGTCATTGAAACGCGACTTTGGCGCGAAATTCGCGTACCGCATGGCCGACCCCACACAGGGGTCGGGTCGGGTTTCATGAAACCCGACGTTGCCAAAAGTCGGCGACTTTTGAAAATGAACGACCCGTTTCGCTCAACCCTAGTAAAGTGTAATTCTCTGTCCTCTGATGTGATCGCACATCAGAGGACAGAGAAATAGGGGGATTCGGGGACCCTACAATACTCACCTGTGTCCCTGGATCCTCTTGCTGCTCCTCCTGGCCGCCGGCAGAAGAAAATGGCGGGCGCATGCCCAGTGCGCCCGCCATCTGTCTCCATCTGCCGGCCGGCAGGAGAACAGCAGTTGGGGCTAAAATTAGGGGTAGGGTTAGGGTTAGGGTTAGGGGTAGGGTTAGGGTTAGGGGTAGGGTTAGTGTTAGGGGTAGGGTAGGGGTAGGGGTAGGGTTAGGGTTAGGGTTAGGGTTAGGGGTAGGGTTAGGGGTAGGGTTGGGGGTAGGGTTAGGGGTAGGGGTAGGGTTAGGGGTAGGGTTAGGGGTAGGGTTAGGGGTAGGGGTAGGGTTAGGGGTAGGGGTAGGGGTAGGGTTAGGGGTAGGGTTAGGGCTAGGGTTAGGGCTAGGGTTAGGGCTAGGGTTGGGGCTAAATTTAGGGTTAGGGTTGGGGCTAAATTTAGGGTTAGGGTTGGGGCTAAATTTAGGGTTAGGCTTCTTTCACACTTACGTCGGTACGGGGCCGTCGCAATGCGTCGGCCCGACATACCGACGCACGTTGTGAAAATTCTGCACAACTTGGGCAGCAGCTGTAGTTTTTCAACGCATCCGCTGCCCAATCTATGTCCTGGGGAGGAGGGGGCGGAGTTACGGCCACGCATGCACGGTCAGAAATGGCGGATGCGACGTACAAAAAAAGTTTCATTGAACGTTTTTTTGTGCCAACGCTCCGCCAAAACACAACTGATCCAGTGCACGACAGACGCGACGTGTGGCCATCCGTCACGATCCGTCGGCAATACAAGTCTATGGGCAAAAAACGCATCCTGCGGGCACATTTGCAGGATCCATTTCTTGTCCAAAACGACGGATTGCGACGGAATGCCAAACGACGCAAGTGTGAAAGTAGCCTTAGGGCTAGGGTTAGGGTTGGGGCTAAAGTTAGGGCTAGGGTTGGGGCTAAAGTTAGGGTTAGAGCTGGGATTAGGGTTAGGGTTTGGATTAGGGTTGGTATTAGGGTTAGGGTTGGCATTAGGGTTACGCTTGGGATTAGGGTTAGGTTTGGGATTAGGGTTAAGGTTAGGGTTGTGATTAGGGGTGTATTGGGATTGGGGTTAGGTTTGAGGTTAGGGTTGAGATTAGGATTAGGGGTGTGTTGGATTTAGGGTTTTGATTAGGGTTATGGTTAGGGTTGACATTAGGGTTGTTTTGGGGTAAGGGTTGTGATTATGGTTAGGGTTAGTGATTAGGATTATGGATCAGGTTGGGATTAGGGTTAGGGGTGTGTTGGGGTTAGGGTTGGAGCTAGAATTGGGGGGTTTCCACTGTTTAGGTACATCAGGGGGTCTCCAAACACGACAGCCAATTTTGCCCTCAAAAAGTCAAATGGTGCTCCCTCCCTTCTGAGCTCTGCCGTGTGCCCAAACAGTGGGTTACCCCCACATATGGGGCATCAGCGTACTCGGGATAAATTGGACAACAACTTCTGGGGTCCAATTTCTCTTGTTACCCTTGTGAAAATAAAAACTTGGGGGCTACAATATCTTTTTTGTGAAAAAAAAAAATATTTTTTATTTTCACGACTCTGCATTCTAAACTTCTGTGAAGCACTTGGGCATTCAAAGTTCTCACCACACATCTAGAAAAGTTCCTTGGGGGGTCTAGTTTCCAAAATGGGGTCACTTGTGGGGGGTTACTACAGTTTAGGTATATCAGGGGCTCTGCAATCGCAACATAATGCCCACAGACCATTCTATCAAAGTCTGCAATCCAAAAAGGCGCTCCTTCCCTTCCGAGCTCTGCCGTGCGCCCAAACAGTGGTTTACCCCCACATATGGCGCATCAGCGTACTCGGGATAAACTGGACAACAACTATTGCAGTCCAATTTCTCCTGTTACCCTTGTGAAAATAAAAACTTGGGGGCTACAATATCTTTTTTGTGGAAAAAAAAAATATTTTTTATTTTCACGACTCTGCATTCTAAACTTCTGTGAAGCACTTGGGCATTCAAAGTTCTCACCACACATCTAGATAAGTTCCTTGGGGGGTCTAGTTTCCAAAATGGGGTCACTTGTGGAGGGTTTCTACTGGTTAGGTACATCAGGGGCTCTCCAAACGCAACATAATACCCGCAGACCATTCTATCAAAGTCTGCATTCCAAAGCAACGCTCCTTCCTTCCGAGCTCTGCCGTGCGCCCAAACAGTGGTTTACCCCCACATGTGGGGTACCAGCATACTCAGGACAAATTGGACAACAACTTTTGGGGTCCAATTTCTCTTGTTACCCTTGTGAAAATAAAAACTTGGGGGCTAAAAAATCTTTTTTGTGGAAAAAAAAATATTTTTTATTTTCACGGCTCTGCATTATAAACTTCTGTGAAGCACTTGGGCATTCAAGGTTCTCACCACACATCTAGATAAGTTCCATGGGGGGTCTAGTTTCCAAAATGGGGTCACTTGTGGGGGATTTCTACTGTTTAGGCACATCAGGGGCTCTCCAAACGCAACATGGCGTCCGATCTCAATTCCAGCCAATTCTACATTGAAAAAGTAAAACGGCACTCTTTCTCTTCCAAGCTCTGCGGTGCGCCCAAACAGTGGTTTACCCCCACATATTGGGTATCAACATACTCAGAAGAAATTGAACAACAACTTTAGTGGTCTAATTTCTCCTGTTACCCTTGTGAAAATAAAAATTTGTGGGCAAAAAGATCATTTTTGTAGAAAAAATGCAATTTTTTTTTTCATGGCTCTACGTTATAAACTTCTGTGAAGCACATGGGGGTTCAAAGTGCTCACCACACATCTAGATATGTTCCTTAAGGGGTCTAGTTTCCAAAATGGTGTCACTTGTGGGGAGTTTCCACTGTTTAGGCACATCAGGGGCTCTCTAAACGTGACATAATACCCGCAGACCATTCTATCAAAGTCTGCATTCCAAAGCAACGCTCCTTCCTTCCGAGCTCTGCCGTGCGCCCAAACAGTAGTTTACCCCCACATATGGGGTACCAGCATACTCAGGACAAATTGGACAACAACTTTTGGGGTCCAATTTCTCTTGATACCCTTGTGAAAATAAAAACTTGGGCGCTAAAATATCTTTTTTGTGGAAAAAAAAATATTTTTTATTTTCACGGCTCTGCATTATAAACTTCTGTGAAGCACTTGGGCATTCAAGGTTCTCACCACACATCTAGAAAAGTTCCATGGGGGGTCTAGTTTCCAAAATGGGGTCACTTGTGGGGGATTTCTACTGTTTACGCACATCAGGGGCTCTCCAAACGCGACATGGCGTCCGATCTCAATTCCAGCCAATTCTACATTGAAAAAGTAAAACGGCACTCTTTCTCTTCCAAGCTCTGCGGTGCGCCCAAACAGTGGTTTACCCCCACATATTGGGTATCAACATACTCAGGAGAAATTGCACAACAACTGTAGTGGTCTAATTTCTCCTGTTACCCTTGTGAAAATAAAAATTTGTGGGCAAAAAGATCATTTTTGTAGAAAAAATGCAATTTTTTTTTTCATGGCTCTACGTTATAAACTTCTGTGAAGCACATGGGGGTTCAAAGTGCTCACCACACATCTAGATATGTTCCTTAAGGGGTCTAGTTTCCAAAATGGTGTCACTTGTGGGGAGTTTCCACTGTTTAGGCACATCAGGGGCTCTCTAAACGTGACATGGCGTCCGATCTCATTTCCAGCCAATTCTGCATTGAAAAAGTCAAACGGCGCTCCTTCACTTCTAAGTTCTGCGGTGCGCCCAAAAAGGGGTTTTACCCCCACATATGGGGTATTGGTGTATTCAGGAGAAATTGCATAACAAAATTTATGGTTACATTTCTGTTTTTACACTTGTGAAAATAAAAAAAATGGTTCTGAATTAAGATGTTTGCAAAAAAAAGTTAAATGTTCATTTTTTCCTTCCACATTGTTTCAGTTCCTGTGAAGCACGTAAAGGGTTAATAAACTTCTTGAATGTGGTTTTGAGAACCTTGAGGGGTGTAGTTTTTAGAATGGTGTCACACTTCATTATTTTCTATCATATAGACCCCTCAAAATGACTTCAAATGTGATGTGGTCCCTAAAAAAAAATGGTGTTGTAAAAATGAGAAATTGCTGGTCAACTTTTAACCCTTATAACTCCCTAAAAAAAAAAAAATTTGGTTCCAAAATTGTGCTGATGTAAAGTAGACATGTGGGAAATGTTATTTCTTAACTATTTTTCGTGACATATCTCTCTGATTTAAGGGCATAAAAATACAAAGTTTGAAAATTGCAAAATTTTAAAAATTTTCGCCATATTTCCGTTTTTTTCATAAATAATCGCAAGTAATATCGAAGAAATGTTACCACTAACATGAAGTACAATATGTCACGAAAAAACAATCTCAGAATCAGCGGGATCCGTTGAAGCGTTCCAGAGTTATAACCTCATAAAGTGACAGTGGTCAGAATTGCAAAAATTGGCCTGGTCATTAAGTACCAAATTGGCTCTGTCACTAAGGGGTTAAAGGGAACCTGTCACGCAGGCGTGTACTATGGAGGACATATAATGAACTTCAAGTCAATATTGCGGCCAGCATGCAGCCAGCGGGTAAGGAAAGGGTGAATCAAACACCCGAAAACTCCGCCCATATGACCGAAAACCGGTCCTGCCAAATTCAGGTGACAGGTTCCCTTTAAGGGCATAAAAATTAATGGTTTGGAGATTGCAAAAAATGTAAAAATTTTGCCAAATTTCTAAGTTTTTCACAAATAAAAATAAATCATATCAAATAAATTTTTCCACTATCATGAATTACAATATGTCATGAAAAAACACTCTGAATCAGTGGGATCCATTGAAGCGTTCCTGCGTTTTGACCCCATTAATTGACAGTGGTCAGAATTGAAAAAATTGGCCAGGTCAGGAAGGTGAAAACAGGCTTTGAGGTGAAGTGGTTGATTTTGCCTTCTCTTGAGCCTCAATGAACCTCTCCTGCTTCCATTATTTAGGTGATCCACCTTTGCAGACATGTATTTTTGCATTTACATCTTTAAAGGTTTTCTTAAGACCTGTACTGCCTTCCCTGGCTATTTGTTATTCATTTTATACTTTAGCTGATTTTATTATCATTTCACAGATTTTATTCAGCTGTTTCTAGTTTTTAAATTCAAGATCTGATTCTTCAGCTATATATATTATAAATGTAATTTCTTTGTCTTTAATTGTTTTCTTAACCATAGATGTTAGGCTGGTTTCACACTTGCGTTTTTGAACGCATGCGTTTTTTTAAAAAAACGCATGGTACAAAAACGCATGTAAACGCATGTAAACGCTGCGTCTTTTTGACGCACGTGTTTAACGCGTGCGTTTAAAAAAACGCAGCGTTTACACGCGTTTACATGCGTTTTTGCATGCGTTTGCGTTTTTTTGGGGATTTTCAAAAAAAAAAAAAATAAAAAAAAAAGGTTACCAGACACAACCAATGGGAATAGAGAGGGCGTACATGATTGGCAATCAATATATAGACCCTAGGGGAACATAAGTTTTCAGAGCTTGCTACTGTTTCCGGTGTCATGATGGATCTTTCAATGGCGAACTTTTATTTCAAACTGGAGTTCAGCTTCAAGATTTTCCTTGCCTGTGTTTTTGCTTGGGAGCAAGACCGAAACCGCCAAAGATGGAGAAGGAGACAGCGTCGGCGTTTTTGGAGGCACCCCATCATTGAAGTGCGTGAGACCCGTGGAGCATATCACACGCTCTATGCGGAGCTGAATGCCAACCCGGAGAAATTCAAGGATTACACCAGAATGTCTCAAGATTCTTTCTGGGATTTACTGTCTCGTGTAGAAGGTTCCATACGGCGACAGGACACACGGCTCCGTAGAGCAATTCCACCCGAGGAACGTCTGTTAGTGACATTACGGTACGTTCCAAAACTAAACCAATGACAGTCCAAATTTTTGGTTATGACATGTATTTTTTTTTTTTTTCTACCTTTTTCTTATTTAAAAACACCATTAAGAGCCGATTTTAAATGTTTTTTTTGTTTCCTTTTCTTCTAGATTTCTGGTCACAGGAGAAAGTTTATCTTCCCTGCACTTCCAATACCGCCTTGGAATCTCAACCCTGTCCGGAATTGTTGTGGACACCTGTCATGCGTTATGGAATGTACTCCGTGAGGAGTTTATACCCGTACCCACCGTGGACATGTGGCGGGAAATATCAAAAACATTTTTGAACGTGTGTGATTTTCCAAACTGTTTAGGGGCGGTGGACGGGAAGCACATCCACATTGTTAAACCTGCCAGAACCGGATCTGAGTTTTTTAATTATAAAAAATATTTTTCGGTAGTGCTCATGGCAATAGCGGATGCGGAGTGTCGCTTCATCGCCATGGACATTGGAGCTTTTGGCCGTGGCAATGATTCCCAGACATTCAAGAGCTCGGATATGGGCCGTCGGGTATATGGCAACAATTTTAATTTTCCCCCTGCACAGCCTCTCCCCAACACTCAAGGCCCACCGCTGCCATTTGTTATGGTTGGGGATGAGGCCTTCCAGATGTGTGAAAATCTCCTGAAGCCCTATTCTAGTAGGGACTTGGACCACACACGCAGAATATACAACTACAGACTGACCAGGGCCAGAAGAACCGTAGAGTGCAGCTTTGGCATTCTGGTTGCTAAATGGCGCATTCTTGCAACAGCCATCAATCTAAAAGTGGAAACTGTGGACGAGGTGGTCAAAGCCTGTGTGGTTCTACACAATTATATAATGGCTAAGGAGCGACCCCACATTGAACTTGATGAACCAGTTTCACACCCATTGCCAGATTTTCAGCATCACCCGATGCGGTCAACCGCAGCCGTTGGTCTTATGCGGGACCAATTTGCGGCCTATTTTGTGTCCGATATTGGACGGGTTTCATGGCAGGACAATGTTGTTTAAATGTCCTGTTGTATGTTAATGTTTACCAATTATTAAATACTGATACAAATTTTTCTAATAATAAACTTTTTTGTGTTCACCAGGTCTCCTGTCTTTTTCCTCTCTAAAAAAAGGTTGAACAAAGATGGGCAGTAGATATGTATATCATAATTTGTAATCCAAAACCAGGAGTGGGTGATAGTTGATGAGGTAATGATTAGATTTTTTTAATCATAATTGACCTCTGTTGCACTCCCTATTTTGGTTTACAAAGAATGATATAAACACGCATATTTAAAATAATGTAACCAGATTTAAATTTATTTATTGGTAATCTTCTTGACGTCATTGCGTCAAGACTGGCACGCTCTCTATACCCGTCAAGTCAAGTGTAAGAAATAATGAATTCATGATGAACATATACATGATCATGAATTCAAAATTTCTTACACCTGCCCAGGTGAGGATAGATAGTTAGCGTGTGCCAACCATTGTCCCATCAGTTTGACAAAAATTGTCACATAATGTGCTATATAGAATATGGTGAATATACAAGTCAGTAATCAACTAAACAGGTCAGGTGTCTATTTTGACATCTGACCGGTTCAGTTGAGTTCTGAACTTGATTGCCACCATTTGCTCTTTGTACAGTGACACTACACTAGTTAAAAATTAAAAATAAGAGTATGGAAATAACTACTATTTTTTTGGCCAACTCATATCTGTATACTAAAGAAACACATATAGATGTTGTCTGGTATTTTATACTACTGGAGATATGTGTAGGCCAAAAGAATAAGTGTGTGACGAAGTTTATTGGTGTGTATTGAGAGCGGTGAAAGACACAATAAACCAAACATAATTGTTGCAAATAAACTTTTTTTTTATTGAGGAAAAACAAAACAAATTTATTTTTTGGTACCGCGCCGGGTTGAACCACACCGGCTTGGGGTTGAGTGACGTAACTGGGGGGTATTCAGAACTGAAGCCTGGCTCACCGTGGAGGAGGCAGAGGTGGCAGGAGAATGGGCAAGAAAACTTGAAGGGTCTGGAAGTTCGGGGATGGGGCTTAAAACATGAGGGGCTTGAGACACACTGGAAGGTTGAGACACATCAGGAGGTGATGGGGGAGGAATAATCAAAGTTTTTTGTTTTTTATGCGTTTTGCCAGTTTTTTGTTGGGTTTTCCGGGTTGGGGGAAGTCTTGTTGGGCTAGGTTGTAAAGTGTGGGCGGGAGACACGTCAGGACCCGGCTCCACAATTACACAGTCAGTCTCCATTGTGGAGCGCTCGGCAATGTCTGAGTCCAATGGGGGAAAAGATAAAGTCCCGCCTGGGTCCTGGTGCCTCGTTGGGGGGGGGAAACAAAAACCCTCCCAGGATCCTGGTGCCTCGTTGGGGGGGGGGACATAACACCCTCCCAGGGTCCTGGTGCATCGTTTGGGGGGGGGAAACAAATCCCATGCCAGTGTCCTGCTGCATTGCTGGTGGGGGGAACATAAAGCCATGGATGGGTCCTGCTGCATCGGGGTGGGTCCTGCCCGGAAAGGTATGGCTTGGTCGTGCTGCATCATGGGGGGCCCGGTGCGATACGCCATGGATGGGTCCTGCTGCATCGGGGGGTGTCCTGCCCGGAAAGCAATGCCTCGGTCCTGCTGCATTGGGGTGGGTCCGGTCCGATATGCCAGGCCTCGGTCCTGCTGCATCGGGGTGGGTCCGGTCCGATATGCCAGGCCTCGGTCCTGCTGCATCGGGGGTGGGCCGGTCCGATATTGCATGGATGGGTCCTGCTGCATCGGGAGGGTGCCGGGCCGATAAGCCACGCCATGTTCCTGCGTCATCGTGGTGTCAGCGGAGGAGGTCCAAGCCGGAGCAGCGGTCGTCACGGTGGTGGAGGTGGGATGTCCAACAGCACTCGTCATCGTGTTGGCGCTGTAGTGGAGTACACCTGTAGAGGGAATAGAGGTGGCCGTGCAGTGGTATGCAGCAGAGGTAGGAATGGTGGTTACTTGTGACAGTGACGGCACAATTGGATATGCCGCCACATTACGACTCTGACTCTGCTGCATAGCCTGCACAAAAGCAACATTGCAGGCCTGCATCACACTCAGCTGGAGATCAGGGCTAAGGTGTTCCGACATGCCCTGTTCGATTTGATTAAAAAAATGATGAGCTGGCTTCTGGAGGTCGGCTTTCACTTGATCAACGCTTTTGGCGACATCCTGGATGCGGCACTCTAACAGGTTATGGGACACATCCATTCTGTCACCTAAAGCCTTGATAGCTTCGTGTAAAACCGAGCTCAAGTGCAAAAACTCGGGCATGAGGGACCTATCCAAAGCCCTCTGTCGCTGCCGGGATGACCCCGCAAAAATGGGTGCAGCGAAAGAAGACTGCGAAAGGGGAAGACCTGATGGGCCAGCCCCCTGGTCTCCAGAGAGTGTGGAAGACCCACCTGGTGCTGCGCTGCTGGATGGCTGGGACGGGTCCGTGGCTGCCGGCTGAAGGACCGCTCCAGAACCTGTGGCGACAGTCGTGCAGTGTGTGCTGTGAAAAAAGAAAAGAGAAAATTAATACCAAACTATAACAAGACGGTACATCCTGTGGAATTAAAAATGACAGATTATGTCAATGCAATACAACCGGAGGCATGTGAGAAATACTTACGTTCTCATGAGAAGGACAGGTCTCAGGAAGGCCAACACACGGTGGTATTTGTAGAGCCGGTGCCTTGCTCCGGAACCACTAGCTGCACTCTTCTCTGCACGCAGGTCCTTGTTGAAGCGGTCCTTCATGGAACGCCAACGTGTCCTTACTTTGTCCACTGTGAAATAACAATAAAATATAATGGTCAGAATAAGGACTTTTGGCCGTGCTCTCGTGACTGTGTGTGATGACAGAAGCTACGAAAAGTTTCTTTCATCACACACAGTCAAGAGAGCATGGCCAAGGTCTGTTGCTTCACACTACCGTGCAATACTTACCAAATGCATTACGGACCCGTGGCGGGGAATTCTCCCAGCCATCCCACAACGCTTGGGCCACCTCACTCCACAAACGACGGAGAACACTATTGACGGCGTGCTGTTGATCCCGGCTGTCCCACAACGGGACTCGCTCCTGGACCAGACTGATCAGCAGGTCATTATCAATCCGGTCGTCGTCCCGTTGTGAAACCTAAAATTAAAAGAAAATCATTTAAGTTTGCTCAACCACATTTGGAAAAAATAAGACACGAAGATGAGAAAGGGCAGGAATATGAAAGACAACTTTCAGAAAAGGATGATACAAGAAAAATGTAAAGAAAAACAAGGGTACAGAAAGGAAGTTAAAAGAATATTACAATAAGGACAGTCTGCCTGGTATACATACCCACTGCCGTCTTCCACCTGGACCTTGACTCCGCTGCTCAGTACCTCTCTGTCCCTCAGTTGAAGTGCTCTATAAAATAAAAAAAAAAAATTGCCTCATGTGTCGATGTGACAGTCAATACTTACCAAGCTGACGGACAAAAAACTTACCTCGCTCACGTGATCCACTTCTGATTGACGTGGCTGGAACTCCTCATCAGACGAGACAACCGGAGAAGACATTCTGATGCGTGTTGAAAGAAAAAAATAGAAGAAATTAGGACATGTAGATCCAAAAAATTGAAAATGAATGCATTGGCTAGGATATACTCACATTGCTCTGTGTCTTGTCCAACAATGCGTCCGGGCAGGGTGCTGTCTTCTTTGGAGTCTGATGAGAAGTGACCAGAAACTTCCCCCAACCTTCCTTTTATAACCCTGCTGCTATGGGGGAGGCTTATCAGTGTCTAGACATCCTTATCTACAGTTAATTCAATGGTGCCCAAAAAAACGCATGCGTCAAAAAAACGCATGCAAACGCATGTCCAAAAAAACGCATGCGTTCCCATTGACTCCAATGCATTTTTTTGTCCAAAAAAAAACGCATGTAAACGCATGCGTTTTTTTGGGTAAAAAAAACGCCCCTCAAAATACTACAAGTTGCATTTTATAAAATGAACGCATGCAGTAAAAAAACGCATGCGTTCACAAACGCGTGCAAACGCGTCCACCTAAAAACGCATGCGTTTTCAATGTTAAATATAGGGGAAAAAAACGCATGCGTTTTTTTGATAAAAAACGCTGCAGACAAAAACGCAAGTGTGAAACCACCCTAAGCCTTGTTAATACTTAATGCCTATAGGAATAATTTTTAGAAATATTCATGGTTTGTTTGGGATGGTCTTTCTAGGGTTAATTCCTGTAGCCTCACATTGATCCTGGGTGGACTTTTTATAGCCTCTATCTGGGAGTTTCCTTTGCCAGTGATACTTCTGCCCTTGGCTAAGTGTATTGACCCCTGAGTGTGTTTTTTGCTTTGTGCTGGTTTGCTTGATTCCTTGGCTTTTTTGCGGATGTGGAAAATTGGTCCTTGCCCGCAAAAGAGGCCTTTGCTGCTCTGAAGAAATGCTTTACTACCGCCCCGGTTTTAGTACAGCCAGATCTGTCCAAACCATTTAATGTGGAAGTGGACGCCTTTGAGGTGGGGGTGGGTGCTGTGTTGTCCCAAGGGCCCGTCACTCTGACCAATCTCAGGCCATGTGTTTTTTTTTCCAGGAAGTTCTCATCTGCTGAAATGAATTATGATGTAGGCAATAGAGAACTTCTTGCGGTCAAATTGGCATTTGAAGAATGGAGGCACTTTTTGGAGGGGGCCAGTCACCCGGTTACTGTGATTACTGACCATAAAAATTTATCATATATCAAGTCTGCTAAAAGACTTATGCCCAGACAGACCCATTGGTCACTTTTTTCTCCCGTTTTCAGTTTACTATTACGTTTCGTCCAGGGTCAAAGAATATCAAGGCTGATGCTTTATCTCATAGTTTTCATCTGGTGTCTCCCCCCGAGCCACTATCCCTCATTTTTCTCCCTGGGGTATAGTGCTGGCAGGGGTCTCGTCTGAGTTGGAACGGGAGATTGAGGGTGTTAGGGCTAGTGGAACGCACCGAGAAAATAGAGATGTTTTATTATAAATGGTGCGTTCGCAGCCCGGGGTCCACCATGCAAGAGGAACCTGCTGCTAGCGAATGGCGGCACTGTTAGGCGGTATAGGCTAGCTCTGTTACTCCACAGAGTAGCTGTCATGCAGCTGCAGTGCAGTACAGCACAACCTCCACCGGGGGAAGCTTGAGAGGAAAGTAAGACTGCACACACAGAGCAACTGAACAGACGCCACCAAGTGGCGAGAGAGTGGTCAGGCAAGCCAAGTCAAAAAACACGAGATAGCACGACAGTATTATAGGATAAGACAGATGGATAGTAAGAACATAGCCAGAGATCAATAAACCAGAACGGGCAATATACGGTACAAAAGGGACAAACAGCAACAACGTGAAAAGCCAAGCCAGGGGATCAGGACCGGAGAATCAAGCAGATAAACAGACAGAGAAACACTGGGAAAAAAGGGCAGACAGAGGGAGTTAACAGACACAGGACAAGTCAGGGTACACAGCAGGACAAATCAAGAGCTACCAGCAGGGTCAGGTAAACACACCGAAGGCAGAACTATAACTGACACCACCCTCAGGATACCTGGGAGCTAAATAGCAAACCCGAGCCCAGAAGGAGGCAGATCAAAGTTAACCCTTGACATGATCCACGCAGAGAAAAAGCAGACAGGAGTAAACTCAGGAATGGATCATGACAGTACCCTCCTCTCAAGGGGGGGTCACCGGACCCCCAGGTTTCCCAGGATAACGTGCATGAAATGCCCGGACCAATCGATCCGCATGGACAGATCGCGCGGGGACCCAAGATCGATCCTCAGGACCATAACCCCTCCAATGGACCAAATACTGAAGAGAACTACGGACCATGCGAGAATCCACGATCCGTTCTACTTCAAACTCGGTCTGACCATCCACAGAGACAGGAGGCGGAAGGGATGGAGGCCCAGAGGAAGATGGTACAAAGGACTTAAGAAGGGATTTATGGAACACATTGGGGATCCGAAGCGACTGAGGAAGGCGTAAACGAAAGGCAACTGGATTGACCACCTCAATGATCTCGTAAGGACCAATAAACCTGGGACCAAGCTTAGCAGAAGGAATCTTTAGACGAATGTTCTTGGTAGACAACCACACTTTATCTCCTACCAGGAATATAGGTCCTACAGACCGTCGCTTATCAGCAAAAAGTTTATGTTTGCCCTGAGCCTTCCCAATGTTCTTCTGGACCTCCCTCCACACCTCCCCCAACCGTTGCACTGCTGTATCAGCCCCTGGACACCCTGAATCCAGCCTAGAAAATTCACCAAAATGGGGATGAAAACTGTAGTTACAGAAGAATGGAGAGGTGCCCGTAGACTGGTTAATGCGATTATTAAATGCAAATTCAGCCACGGGCAATGAATTACACCAATCATCCTGCTGAGATGTAGCAAGACAGCTCAAAATCTGTTCAAGTGACTGATTGGTCCTCTCCGTCTGCCCGTTGGTCTCAGGATGGTAAGCAGAGGAGAAGGTCAAACAAATACCCAATCTTTTACAAAATGCCCTCCAAAATTTGGACACAAATTGTACTCCTCTATCAGAAACCACACTCAAAGGCACACCATGCAGCCGTACAACGTGCTCAACAAAGAACAGCACGTAAATGACCAATGTGAGATTCTTTGTCAGGCGAGAAAACAAGGATATCATCCAGGTATACAACCATAAAGCGCCCGATAAAGTCAGAAAACACATCATTCATGAAGTTCTGAAACACCGCGGGCGCGCTTGTGAGACCAAAGGGCATGACCAAATTTTCAAACAGGCCCTCGGAGGTGAGAAATGCCGTTTTCCACTCATCCCCTTCCTGAATGCGGATAAGATTATATGCTCCCCTAAGATTGAGTTTGGAAAACCACTTAGCCCCAGACAATTGGTTATAGAGATCAGGAATGAGTGGGAGAGGGTAGGTATTTCTCACCGTAATATTATTTAGTTCCCGGAAATCGAGGCATGGGCGTAAACCACCATCTTTTTTCTTGACAAAAAAAAAACCCGCGGCCACAGGTGAGACAGAGGGACGGATGTGACCTTTGCGTAGACTATCAGAGATATAGTTTTTCATAGCAGTACGTTCCGGGCCAGAAAGATTGTACAAACGGGAATAAGGTTGATGGAACAATCATAAGGACGATGGGGTGGTAAGACCTCAGCCTCTTTTTCGGAGAACACATCACCAAAGTCCTTTAGGTACTCCGGAATACCCTCCGGACTAATGGTGGACACAAACACAGTAGAAAGACAACCATTGGAACAATTAGGACCCCATTTAACAATATCACGAGATCCCCAGTCTATAACAGGATTATGTCTCTGCAGCCATGGGAACCCCAGCACCAGTCCAGCAGGAAGATTATTCATAACATAACATGAAATGCGTTCCTGGTGCAAAGAACCCACCTTGAGGAGGAACTCCTCAGAGACAAATTTAAGGACATTTTGAGCCAACGGTGTCTTATCAATGGCAACGATATGGATCGGAGTCTCTAGCCTAACTGTCCCTAACTTTAACTTGGACACCAGACTATAGTCAATGAAGTTCATGGAAGATCCACAGTCCACAAACGCTGAAGTGGATGCAAAATCACCTCCATAACACAGTTCCACCTCTAACAAAACTTTTTGAAATGACGAAAATGGTACCTGTGAGTCTGGATGACCTCCTAGACCATCAACCAGACTCGGCAGCTTGTTACTCGATGGACAAGAGGAGCAGTCCTTCTTCCAATGTCCTGGATCTCCACAGTAAAAACATAGTTTTCCATCACGTCGCCGTTTCCTCTCCTTCTCCTTGAAATTGATGGCACCAACTTCCATAGTCTCCTTGAATGAAATCACCTCAGACTTGACAGGCAAAACAGGAATCTCACGCTGGATAATTCTTCTCTCCCGTAACCTCCGGTCCATACGAATGGCCTGAGTCATGGCTTCTACCAGGGAACTGGGTGGCGTATGAAGGGCCAGAGCATCCTTGAGATGATCAGAAAGTCCTCTCTCAAACAGGCGCTTCAGAGCAGAGTCACCCCAAGACACCTCAACGGACCACCGCCTAAACTCAGAAGAATACTGTTCAGCGGTGAGTTCATTCTGGGAGAGACTCATGATCATGTCCTCTGCTTCCCTGACCCGGTCTGGTTCGTCATAAATCAGTCCCAAAGCCTCAAAGAATTTGTCCACAGACACACGTTCAGGGGCAGAAGCAGGTAAAGAGAAGGCCCATGACTGAGGTCCCTCCCGCAGTAAGGAAATAATTATCCCCACTCGCTGACTCTCATTTCCACAAGATCTCGGTCTAAGAGAAAAAAAAAGCTTGCAACTCTCCTTAAAAGTAATAAATCTCTCCCTCTCCCCAGAGAAGGTATCTGGAAGCTTGACTGTAGGTTCAGGAGAGTGCAAAGAGACATCAACAGTGTCAGATAGTTTAAAGTCAGTCTGCAATGATTTAACTGTGTCTGAAAGCTCCCTTTGCAGGTGGTTATGAGAAGAGGACAAGGCCCTCTGTTCCACAAACAGGTCTTGTATCATAACAATCAAGCTATCCATTTGATCCGCCAAGGTATGGAGCGGATCCATAGCAAACAGAGCAGAGGAAAAAAAAAATGCAGAATTCCCTTTAAATGTGCAGGTCAGTTATAATGTCATGCAGCTGCAGTGCAGTACAGCGCAACCTCCACCGGGGGAAGCTTGAGAGGAAAGTAAGACTGCACACACAGAGCAACTGAACAGACGCCACCAAGTGGCGAGAGAGTGGTCAGGCAAGCCAAGTCAAAAAACACGAGATAGCACGACAGTATTATAGGATAAGACAGATGGATAGTCAGAACATAGCCAGAGATCAATAAACCAGAACGGGCAATATACGGTACAAAAGGGACAAACAGCAACAACGTGAAAAGCCAATCCAGGGGATCAGGACCGGAGAATCAAGCAGATAAACAGACAGAGAAACACTGGGAAAAAAGGGCAGACAGAGGGAGTTAACAGACACAGGACAAGTCAGGGTACACAGCAGGACACATCAAGAGCTACCAGCAGGGTCAGGTAAACACACCGAAGGCAGAACTATAACTGACACCACCCTCAGGATACCTGGGAGCTAAATAGCAAACCCGAGCCCAGAAGGAGGCAGATCAAAGTTAACCCTTGACATGATCCACGCACAGAAAAAGCAGACAGGAGTAAACTCAGGAATGGATCATGACAGTAGCCATGAAAGGGAAGCACTGCGCCCTGTTAGCCTCACAGGAGCACAAGCTTACTGCCAAGCTGATAGCAGTCAGTGGTTATGCTACATGCAATCTCCTCACCGGAGAAGCCGGTATTCTAGGGGCTTATTTCAGCCGGGTCCCTGAACACACTCATACATAACCACACTGGCGCAAAGCACATATATGAATTGATACTAGCGCATGGCCGTGCGGCCATGCGAGCCTTAAATAGTTACAGCATGTTTAGGACCTTTCAAAGAAGGACCAATGGAGTGCTGCAGCACCTGAGCATGTGACCCTAGATCTCCACTGAGAGATCTCGCCCTGGGCATGCTCAGTGTGCAAAACAGGATTTAGTCCTAGCAGCTACAAGGACCTTAGCTGCAGTATCTGATCATGTGACCCTCGATCTCCACTGAGAGATCTTACTCTGGGCATGCTCAGAATGTGAAAAGCAGGACTTAGCCCCAGAAGCGTCCGCTCGCCGCTGCCCAGCACTGACTTCAATGGGAGAAGCAGGAAACGCAGCATTAACTCTTAGCACAGAGTCAGACTGAGCGAGACGCTGGGATCGACGTCTCCGCTGAGCAGGCTCCACTGCAGCAGGAGAGGAATGGGAGACCGCAGCGGAGATGGCCCGAGATTCCCCCTGTGCAGAGGCAGGGACTCGACCCCTAACATTACCCCCCCCTTGGGCCTCGCTACGTTCAAAGGCAGCAATGAGCTGCGGAGCCTGAATGTGCTCAGCAGGCTCCCAGGATCTATCTTCAGGACCGTAACCTTTCCAGTCCACCAAAAAAATTTTTTTGCCACGTACCACCTTGTACCCCAAAATAGCGTTCACTTCTAAATCGTCCGTAGATGAACCCAATGTCCCGGCAGATAACTCAGAAAACCGGGACATGTATACGGGCTTAAGGAGGGACACATGAAAGGTGTCGGTGATACCAAGGCGTGGAGGAAGGGCCAGACGGTAGACCACAGGATTAACCTGTTCGAGGACCTTGAATGGACCCAAGTAGCTAGGAGCAAACTTAGTGGACTCCACTCGCAGCCTGATGTTACGGGCGGAGAGCCACACCAAGTCGCCAGGAGCAAAGGTCGGAGCGGGGCGCCGATGAGCATCGGCGGAGGACCTCATTCTCTCTTTGGAGGCCCGAATGGCATCCGGAGTGTGGTCCCAAATATCCCGTGCCTCCACAGCCCAGTCTGCCACCCTGAAGTCAGCGGAAGACACGGGCATAGGCACAGGTACCCGCGGATGCTGACCATAGTTGAGGAGGAATGGGGTTTGTCCAGTGGAGTCAGCTACAGCATTGTTCAGTGCAAACTCTGCCACGATAGCAAGGATTCCCAGTCATCCTGCCTGGCTGAAACAAAATGTCGCAGGTATGTGACCAAGGTCTGGTTGGCCCTCTCCACCAACCCATTCGTCTTGGGATGATATGCGGAAGAGAGATTCAACTCAATACTGAGAAGATGACAAAGCTCTCTCCAGAACCGAGAAGCAAACTGGGGACCCCGGTCACTGACAATTTTGTCTGGCATACCATGTAGGCGGAAGATGTGTTTTATGAACAACGCTGCCAAGGCCCATGCAGAAGGTAACCCTGGTAGCGGCACCAAATGCACCATTTTTGAGAAATGATCGGTGATGACCCAAATGATGGTACAGCCGCGAGACTTGGGTAAACCCACAACAAAGTCCATCCCGACCATCTCCCAGGGCCTATCTGCCACCGGCAAGGGATAGAGTAACCCAGCTGGCCTTTGACGAGGAGATTTATTTTTGGCGCAGGAGACACACGCTTGAATATAATCTCTGACATACCGGACCATATGTGGCCACCAGTACGTCCTCGCCAGTAGCTCAGATGTCCTCTTTGTCCCAAAGTGTCCACCCACCCTGGGTGAATGAGCCCAAGAGAGAACCTCCGGTCGCAAATTAATGGGCACAAAAGTCTTGCCCGGAGAAACAGACTCAAGTGAAACCGGCGCTACGGTTCTCAGGCTCTCTGAAGGGACAATAAGCCGAGGCTCCCCCTCCTCCTCCTCAGATGACACAACAGAGCGAGAGAGAGCGTCTGCACGAATGTTCTTCTCCCCAGCGAGATAATGAAGGGTGAAGTGGAACCGGGAGAAGAACAAGGACCATCTGGCCTGGCGAGAATTTAGCCGCTGGGCTGTTTGCAGGTATAACAAATTTTTGTGGTCCGTGAAGACCTGAAAGGGAAAACGTGCCCCCTCCAAGAGATGTCTCCACTCCGAGAAAGCCAGCTTCATCGCTAGCAACTCCCTGTCCCCAATGGAATAATTCCTCTCCGCAGGTGTGAAGGTCTTGGAGAAGAAGAAGCACGGATGCTTCCGACCTTGAGCATCCTTTTGGAAGAGAACTGCTCCTGCACCAACGGAAGAGGCATCCACCTCCATAATGAATGGCTTATCAACATCGGGACGATGTAGGATGGGAGCGCTAGCAAAACGGGACTTAATAGAAGAAAAGGCCCTGGAGACCTCTTCAGACCACAATTTGGGATTTGCTCCCTTCTTGGTGAGGGCTACAAAGGGAGCTACCAAAGTTGAGAAGTGGGGAATGAACTGGCGGTAATAATTAATGAACCCCATAAAGCACTGCACCACCTTAAGAGAATGGGGCTCTTGCCAGTCCATCACAGCCTGTAGTTTGGCAGGATCCATAGCCAATCCCTGGGCGGAGATGATATAGCCCAGGAAAGGTAAAGACTCCTGCTCAAACATACACTTCTCCAACTTTGCGTAGAGAGAATTTGCCCGTAAGAGGTCGAAGACTCTGCCAACATCTCTCCGGTGGGAGTCAATATCTGGAGAAAAGATGAGAATATCATCCAGATAGACTACGACCGAGGTGGAAAGCATATCCCGGAAGATGTCGTTAACAAAATCTTGGAAAACGGCTGGGGCATTACAGAGCCCGAAGGGCATCACCAGATACTCATAGTGCCCATCTCTGGTGTTAAACGCCGTCTTCCATTCGTCCCCCTCACGGATGCGAATCAGGTTATAAGCACCCCGCAGATCCAATTTGGTAAATACCTTAGCTCCCCTTAGCCTATCAAAAAGCTCAGAAATCAGGGGCAGCGGATACTTATTTTTAACGGTGATGGCGTTAAGACCCCTGTAATCTATGCAAGGACGTAATTCTCCATTCTTCTTCTGCACGAAGAAGAACCCTGCCCCTGCTGGTGACACTGACTTCCTAATGAACCCTCTTGCCAAATTCTCCTGGATGTATTGGGACATGGCCTCCGTTTCCGGAAGAGAGAGGGGATAGACACGTCCCCGAGGAGGTTCTGCTCCAGGCAAGAGATCTATAGGACAGTCATAGGGGCGGTGAGGTGGAAGGGTCTCCGCAGCCTTTTTGGAGAAGACGTCTGCATAGGACCAATAGTATTTGGGGAGAGAAGAGAGATCTGCGGGTATCTCAGTGGTGGAAACCTGAACGCACTCTTTCACACATCTGCCCTTACAGGATTCACTCCAACCCAATATCCTCCCAGAGGACCACTCTATATGTGGGAACGGAGCCAGGGTATTCCCAGCAGAATCTCATCCATTCCCTCTGGAAGGCCAAGAAGGGAAACTATCTCCTGGTGGGATGGGGACATAGCTAACGTGAAAGGGACAGTCTGGTGTGTGATCTGAGATGGAAGTGTTGACCCGTTCATTACTCTAACAGTCACCGGTTTGGCGAGCATCACCCGAGGTATTGCATGGCGCAGAGCAAAAGCCGAGGACATGAAATTCCACTCAGCTCCGGAGTCCACACAAAGCTCGACTGTTAGAGAGTGAGAACCTAATATGATTGTCCCCTTGAAGGACAGCTTGGAGGAAAAAGCCGCTGTGTCTAGAGAACCTCCTCCAAGGGTTACTAGACGCGATTGTTTACCCAACCGCCGTGGAAATTTATTGGCATAATGTCCCTCTTGTTGGCAATTTCTGGAAACCACGGGTACTCGAGCGGTCCGAGACTTAGGTCCCGCTCGAGAGACCTCCATGGCCTCATAGGAGTCGGACGCCTAAACGGAAGATTCTAGAGGTCTGGCAAAGGTGGGAGCCAGCCGATACCTCTGCCTACACTGGGCCCGCTCCAACCTCCGCTCGTTAAAACGGAGGTCGATGCGGGTAGATATAGAAATAAGCTCCTCCAGTGTGGCGGGAATCTCCCTGGTGGCCAAGGCATCCTTCACATGGTCTGCCAGTCCTCTCCAGAACACCGGAATAAGGACTTTATCCGGCCACTCCAGCTCCGAGACCAGAGTCCGGAATTGGACGGCAAACTGGCTGACCATGGACGAACCCTGGGTTGTTGCCAACAATTGGAGCGCGGTATCGTGGGTGACACGAGGTCCCAAAAAGACCTGTTTCAGAGCGTCCAAGAAGAGAGGAGCACTCTGTACCACACGATCATTGCGCTCCCATAGCGGCGTTGCCCACTCCAACGCCCTGCCCGATAAAAGGGATAAAATAAATCCCACTTTCGCCCGTTCCGTAGGAAAACGTGCAGCCAGAAGCTCAAGATGTATGGAGCACTGACTCACGAATCCCCGACATTGCTTACTGTCACCAGCAAACTTGTCTGGAAGCAGGAGACGGGATAAAGTCGTAGCAGGGGTGGCAGAGGACAAACTGGCTGCAGCTACACTTGCAGCCTGAACAGCGACTGCGGTAACATCCACAGCTGAGGTTGTGCGTTCGAGAGCCGCCAACCTACCCTCCAGCTGCTGGATGTACCACTGTAAACGCTGACCGTCCGCCATTTACTAGCCAGACCCTGGCGCTAGTATACTGTTAGGGCTAGCTGAACGCACCGAGAAAATAGAGATGTTTTATTATAAATGGTGCGTTCGCAGCCCGGGTCCACCGTGCAGGAGGAACCTGCTGCTAGCGAATGGCGGCACTGTTAGGCGGTATAGGCTAGCTCTGTTACTCCACAGAGTAGCCGTGAAAGGGAAGCACTGCGCCCTGTTAGCCTCACAGGAGCACAAGCTTACTGCCAAGCTGATAGCAGTCAGTGGTTATGCTACATGCAATCTCCTCACCGGAGAAGCCGGTATTTTAGGGGCTTATATCAGCCGGGTCCCTGAACACTCTCATACAATCTCCTCACCGGAGGTGCCGGTATTCTAGGGGCTTATTTCAGCCGGGTCCCTGAACACACTCATACATAACCACACTGGCGCAAAGCACATATATGAATTGATACTGGCGCATGGCTGTGCGGCCATGCGAGCCTTAAATAGTTACAGCATGTTTAGGACCTTTCAAAGAAGAACCAATGGAGTGCTGCAGCACCTGAGCATGTGACCCTAGATCTCCACTGAGAGATCTCGCCCTGGGCATGCTCAGTGTGCAAAACAGGATTTAGTCCTAGCAGCTACAAGGACCTTAGCTGCAGTATCTGATCATGTGACCCTCGATCTCCACTGAGAGATCTTACTCTGGGCATGCTCAGAATGTGAAAAGCAGGACTTAGCCCCAGAAGCGTCCGCTCGCCGCTGCCCAGCACTGACTTCAATGGGAGAAGCAGGAAACACAGCAGTTACTCTTAGCACAGAGTCAGACTGAGCGAGAAGCTGGAATCGACGTCTCCGCTGAGCAGGCTCCACTGCGGCAGGAGAAGAATGGGAGACCGCAGCGGAGATGGCCCGAGATTCCCCCTGTGCAGAGGCAGGGACTCGACCCCTAACAGAGGGGGCCCAGTCTCTGGCTCCTGCTGCCAAGCCGGAGGGTAAGTTGTTTGTCCCATATTCTAAAAACTCACACAGCCGGCCGGCTGGGGAACTTATGCCCTTGGCAGTTCCTGAAAGGCCATGGACTCACTTGTCCATGGACTTTATTAGCAATCTTCCCCTGTCTAGGGACAATATCGTGGTATGGATAGTGGTGGACAGGTTCTCAAGCAGGCTCATTTTGTACCCTTGACCACACTACCCTCAGCTGAGACTTTGTCCAGATTGTTTGTGCAGCATGTGATCCGGTTGCATGGGGTACCCCTGAATGTGGTGTCTGATCGTGGGGTGGAGTTTGTGGAAAAGTTTTGGCGTGCTTTCTGTAATAAATTGGGGATTTCTCTGTCTTTTTCATCTGCATACCATCCAGAGAGCAATAGTCAGACAGAACGCACTGATCAGTCTCTGGAGCAGATCTTCAGATGTCTGACTTCCGCGAGACAGAAATACTGGTGTGATGTACTGCCATTGGCGGAGTTCACCTTCAATAGTCGGGTGAGCCAAACTACCGGTATGTCTCCTTTCATGATCAATTATAGATTCATTCCACATTTTGGTGAGTTTTCTCGTTTGGATTCTGGGTGTCCCAGGGCTGAGGGTTCTGTTCAGCGATTAAAGAATACATGGGCGGAGGTCAAGCGGAATATCTCCAGGTTTCAAGAGAGAGATATACATTTTTTGCTGACAGAAGAAGAACCCCAGGTCCTGTGTTTCAGGTTGGGGACAAAGTTTGACTCTCCATGCGAAACATTAAGTTCAAGGTTCCATCAGCCAAGTTGGGCCCCAAGTTCATTGGCCCATACAAGATTGTGGAAAAGATCAATCCAGTAGCATACAGGTTGTGTCTACCAGTCTCATTCAAAATCCCTAACGTCTTCCATAAATCCCTGCTGAAACCTTTTGTGGCAGTTCGGGGGGAGTCCATGTCCGCTGCTCCTCCTGTTTTGGTTGACGGACACATGGAATATGAGATCAATCACATTGTGGATTCCAGGTTGGTGCAGAAGTTGGTACAGTATCTGTTTCATTGGAAAGGGTATGGGCCGGAGGACAGATCCTGGGTTATGGCCCGTTTAGTACATGCAGATTGCTTGGTTCGTGCATTTCATTCTAGGTATCCTGGTAAGCCTGGGGGTCTAGTGCCCTCTCCCCCCCCGTTGAGAGATTGAGAGAGGGGTACTGTTATGGTTTGTCTGGGTCAGTTCTTCTAGGGTTAATTCCTGTAGCCTCACATTGATCCTAGGTGGACTTTTTATAACCTCCATCTGGGAGTTTCCTTTGTCAGTGATACTTCCGCCCTTGGCTAAGTGTATTAACCCCTGAGTGTGTTTTGTGCTGTGTGCTGGTTTGCTTGATTCCTTGTCTTTTTGACTCGGTCTGTTCTCTGGATACTGTTTGTGGGATTCCGTCTCTGTACTTTCTCTGTCCGTTTGGTGTTGACCTCTGCTTGGCCCCTACTATTCTTTCTGTCTAATAATAATAATAATAATCTTTATTTTTATATAGCGCTAACATATTCCGCAGCGCTTTACAGGTTGCACACATTATCGTTGCTGTCCCCGTTGGGGCTCACAATCTAAATTCCCTATCAGTATGTCTAATCCCTTGGTACCATTACGCTATCCCATGCTCTGACCCTGGCCAGATCTGTTTATGTCTCTGTCTGTGCCCCTTGGTGGCTCTGTTCTTTAGTTACCTTTCTAGGAGTTTTCCTTCAGCTTCTAGCTCTCTGGAGCTTAGGCCATACCCTCCAGCAGTCAGGTCATTCAGGTCTTGTCAGGCCTGAAGCAATCTATCTTCACTCTTGCTTGCCCCGCATTCCTGGGAGTCTGTGGCTGTCTCCGGGTCCTGTCTTCCAAGGAGATAGCATTGGTGAGTGTCACTTATAACTCCCTTCGTGATAGAAATGTATACTAACAAACACATTCTTACTGATCAATACAGACTTAAAGAGAACCTGTGATCTGTATCATTCATGTTAAACTTAAAGTATGAATAAACGGAGACAGTGAAGGGAGAAGAATATAATAGGGTAAAACTCTATTATTGGAGACAGTAAAAACAATAAATTCGCTCGCTGAGGGTGGTTGTGTGAAGACACAACCACTATAAAGGTTTAGCTGGCAGCTGCCGCTGCCCTGTGTCTGGTGGAAAGATCCGCCAGAGGGATATTACCAAAACAGAAAAAAAACACATTTAAAAATTGGCTTCTGGAGAGAAGTCTCTTGCTGCGATATTCATTAGAAGGTTCTTTATTGTCCACTACGCGTTTCAATGCTGTACTGGCATCTTTATCAAGTGTACAAAATTATGGGCTTTTTCTGTTTTTGTAAAAAATAAAAGTATGGGAAGAATGGCGCTGTCATACTGATTTAATACACACATTTAGTGTAAAAATCTGCTGCCTTTTCATTAAATCATTATGATATTTTTCGGTTTCCTTGGTGCTTCGGGGATGGACTTGTGGCCAGGACTGTGGGTAGTGTCTTCGACTGAGAGGGCTCAGCCATGGCCCCTCCGCTGCCTCTGTTGCATTCACTTAAATTTTGGGTTCGCACCGTCTCAGCTGTGGACGGCGCTCTCGGTGGTGGATGTCTTCATGAAAATAAGTAGATGAAAAACATCTACACTCTCAGATGATTGCAAATAGTGATTGATTTTATTAACATGAAAAAATTATTCACCACACCTTTAACAAAAAAAATGATTATGGGTAAAGCAATACATCATAACGTTGCGACCCAATCTTGGGTCTTTGTCGAACATCGCTGCAAGAGAAATATACAAAAATTTATATTGCTGTATATATGGATACAACATAGCAGAATAATGTAGCTATTTATACTCACTATTAGAACATATTTATACAAGATAAATAACAAGAAAAAAAATAAAGAAAAGGAACAGACAAAAAAATAAACATAAACATGATATACAGTGGGGGAAATAAGTATTGATCCCTTGCTGATTTTGAAAGTTTGCCCACTGACAAAGACATGAACAGTCTATAATTTTAAAGGTAGGTTCATTTTAACATTGAGAGATAATGTAGAATATAAAAAATAAAATCCAGAAAATCACATTGTATAAATTATATCAATTTCTTTGCATTTAGTTTTATAGCACATTCCAGCTTTGTGCAGGTCTATGATCTTGTCCCTGACATCCTTGTAAAGCTCTTTGGTCTTTCCAATGTTGTAGAGGTTAGAGTCTGACTGATTGAGTCTGTGGACAGGAGTCTTTTATAAAGGTGACTATGTAAGACAGTTGTCTTTAATGCAGGTAACGAGTTGATTAGGAGCGTCTAACTGGTCTGTAGGAGCCAGAGCTCTTAATGGTTGGAAGGGGAACAAACACTTATTTCTCATTGCAAAATACAAATTAATTTATATCATTTATACAATGTGATTTTCTGGATTTTATTTTTGATATTCTATCTCTCAATGGTAAAATTAACCTACCCTTAAAATTATAGACTGTTCCTGTCTTTGTCAGTGGGCAAAAGTACAAAAGCAGCAAGGAATCAAATACTTATTTCCCCCACTGTAAAATTCGAGCCCACAGGTATATAACAATCTGTACTGCCGCCGAGTCCTAGGATAGCGAGCTCCAAAGCAGACTTGGACTGTGATAGGACCCATACACTAGTAAATAGTTGTATGCTTCAAGATAAAAATGAATGAGGCAATACTGACAGTTCATCTATATAATTTAAAGGAAAAAGGAAATGGGAAAAGAAAAAGAAAAAAAGGAGAGAAGAAGTGTGATCTGATATTGATGTCCTATTCTGAAAATACGCTATCAATATCAAAGTAGTGAAAATTCGCTTTCTAAAAACTGTGCTCCAAAATGAGATTGGGGCCAATGGCCTACAGTATAAGACTTCTCTTGCCTAGATGCATTTTGCCAGAACACGTTCCAAACTGTTATTGACCCCAAAGGAAAAATTTAGGGATTTCAGCTCTGGAGTACAATACGGGTTGTAGTTTAGTATCAGTACCAAATCTACCTGTTAACTGCTTGTATAATTTTTTCTGCAACAGAAGTATCAGTATACAATATATAATTCCTTTTTATGCGTTCAGATAGACAATACCCTAACATGTTGACCAGGCTATTTGGCACACTAAGCAACAAAGAGTAAACATATTCTTAACTTTGAGTTATATAGTCAAATAATTTTTGACTTAACAGTGTACAAGAAGTATAATGTAAAATGTAGTTATCTCAATGACATCCAATACTTTCCAGGAAATCAGGTTTCCCACTCCCAGAATAATGTGTATATTGAAATATTGATGTTCTAAAACTATATAGAGATAATTATAAGCATTTACATTCTTCGATTAAAAAATTATAAGACGCATAGTAAGTTGGGAGAATGGTATCATAAAATCAAATTATCTTATTATCTTATGTTCATAGAGAAATCAAATGACAATACATTAAATAGTATTATGATATTTTTTAATATTTAATTATTTTCTATTATGATGTGTGTTGCTAGGGAAAAAATAAGATTGTCATACTGTATTATTTTACATTGCTACACTATAAATTATGCTAAACAAATACAACTTATATAAAACAAAATTAGATTTATTATATATCCATTAAAAGAGATAGTTTGTGGGCAGTAATTTTAAGTTTTATTTATTCTAAGTATCTTTTTACAGTAAGTCTATAATTCCAAAACTTTGCCTTACTGGGGTTACAATTTCAATGTTGAAGCATGTATAATTTTATAATGTTTTATAATTTTACTTATAAAATGTATGCTTAATTTTGTAACATAATTATTTATTTTTTTAAATTTATCTGCAGGATTATTTTTTATACTTTAGCATGGAACAGTTAGCTTCAGTAGTTTCTACTCTCTAGCTGGTATAGGAGTTCTATGTTGCTTTCATCCGAACATTCTTAGATCACTTTAAATCATTTAGATAAAATAAATCATGAAAAATATTTACTGGAATATTCCAGTATGGTAGACTACTAACAAAAGAGCACATAAATAAGTTAAAGACATATAGATTGAAATTAAGCAAATGAATAGATAAATAATTTGAACTCATAAATATTTACTTCTAATTATTTTTATTTCAAAATGTGATTGCACTACAGCAGGGGTGGGGAACCTCAGGCCCCAGGCCCATTTACGGCCCTCGATGACCTTTTATTAGGCCCCCAAGCTGACTCTCAGGAACCGCATTCTTGGGCAGGGAGGTGTATTTTGTTTACAACCAGCTCATTAATTTCTTCTTGCTCTGTTAGCACACACATGCAGTGTTCACTACTGAACATTGAAGGGCATGCAATGAAAGATTACATCCTGAAACCAGTGACAGAGTCAGGATGTACTTTGTGGGCGGAGTTTGTACTGCCCCCGAAGGATGGTATAAATATCCAAATGGCCCTTGGCAGAAAAAAGATTCCGCACTCTTGGCACTACAGTAAAAGTGAAGCAACCAGTTGTGCTAGTGTAAAACGCTTGTGGCTTTGTTGTTCAGAAATATTTAAACTGATTTCCTGCATTTTCAAGCTAAGATTAGAGATGAACGAACTTGTTCTGAAAACGTTCGCCAATCTCAAAGTCGGCATGAGCGTTACACATTTGGATTCGCGTTCGGATTCCTGAACATTTTCTGCATTTTCCACTAAGGCTGTGATCTTACTAAAAGTAAGATCATTACCGTCGGTCAGAGTACTGCAGGGACATACTGTCAGATGTCAGCGTGACCCCACAGCTGTGACTGTGAAAGGTGGTACGTAAATCATTACTGACGGTCAGAGAGCCACGATTTCCACGCTGTCATATGACATTGTGAGCCCTTGGCTGTAATCGAAGGTAAAAAATTTACTACTACTACTCCCATCAGCCGACAGCTGTTGCCGCTAATAACAGCAAGAGCAGAAGCGACTGATGGGAGTATTCATCAGCCACTACCTGTACTCTAAATAAATAATAAAAACAAAAAACAGCGTGGGTTCCCCTGTATTTGTGATAACCAACCAGGCAAAACTGACAGCTACATGCTGCAACCCTCAGCGTTAGCAAGGCTGGTTATCAAGAATAGAGGGGTCCCCACACTGTGTTTTTTTTTTTTTTTAAATAAATAATTTAAAAAAACGGTGTGGGCCCCCCTCATTTTTGACACCCAGCCAAACTAAAGCAGACAGCTGGGAGCTGGTATTCTCAGGATGGTAAGAAGCCATGGATATTGGCACCCCCAGCCTAAAAATAGCAGCCTGCAGCCATCCAGAAAATGCATCAATGCTTTGCCCAACTCTTCCCAATTGCCCTGTGGCAGTGGCAAGTGGGGTTCATATTTGTGGGGTTGATGTCACCTTTGTATTGTGTGTCAGTGTCATTAAGCTCGCGGCTAATTAACCGAGTGGCATCTATAAGACTCCTCTCAATTACTAATTCTAAAGTTACAGTGTAAATAAACACACAGCAAGTATAAAGTCCTTCATTTGAAATATAAACAAAACACAGTTTTCCATTTTTATTCAAAAATAGCAAAAACACAGTTATACTTACATAACACTTATTCCAATGAACTCTCATCTTCTGGAATAAACAGAAAATAATAAACAACAAAAATACTCACCTAATGCCCATTCCAGTGAATCTCTCATCTCCTGAAATCAAACAAAAATAAAAAACAACAATTTCCCTTACCTGTCCATCGTTCTGTCCCACGCCGTAATCCATGTCTGGGGATAAACAGTTCTCAATCTGGATGGTGTCAAGATGTGACCATCCAGGCTGAGAACCACTGGTGAATGAGCTGCTGCGAATGCAGCATCAGTTACTAGTGGTGACTAGGGTTGAGCGAAACGGATCGTTCATTTTCATAAGTCGTTTACTTTTGGCAAAGTCGGGTTTCATGAAACCCAACCCGATCCCTGTGTGGGGTCGGCCACGCGGTACGCGACTTTCGCGCCAAAGTCGCGTTTCGTATGACGTGTTTAGCGCCATTTTTCCAGCCAATGAATGAACGTGGGCAGAGTGATGACATAGGTCTTAGGGGCGTGGACGCCTATCGGCATCTTTTCATTTGCGTGCTGAAGCGAATTGAAATGTGTAACACCAGCTTTGCAGGGCAGGGGGAGAGAGAGAGAGAGAGAAAAAAAAAATCCCATTCACCTGCATTGGGTTTCGTGTTTCGGTCGATCCACGACTTTACACGGAAGTTGGCCGATTTCACTCGACTCGACTTTTGAGATAGTCGGGTTTCGCAAAACCCGACTCGACCCTAAAAAAGTAAAAGTCGCTCAACCCTAGTGGTGACATCATCAAGGTTGCTCCCCATCCTCCAGCCCCTGAACTGCGGGACCTGGGCAAGATCATCGCTGTCACGGTGAGAAAAAGTTCACCATGATTTCTCCCAGTGAATTGCGGTGATCTCACCACTTCACTGTGAGACTTTTTTCCCAGGGTTCTTTCACATATCAGTTTTTCCGGTATGTGTGGTGACAGTTTTCACATGTACCGGAAACATTTACACACGTAGATGCACATGTTAGTATGTTTCCACAGAGTGTGTGTCTTTGGGCAAAAAATGCTGACATGTCTGATTTTTAACTGCAGCATGGTCTGCAAAATGTCCCACACATGTGCACAGTGATGACACAAAGATGACATCCGTGTGTCATCAGTGTGACACGTACTGGCGGATGGTAAGCAGCAGTACTGTTACCGCTGTTCCCCGGTACCAAGTGCTGAAGGCCACTCTCATCATTCTCCCCTTGTGTTGGGATCAGTGCTAGCAGGAGACAATGTTGAGAGCTATACTCAACTAATAACAATAATAGCAGAAGGCAGCTGATGGGACTACTACTTCCATCAGCCTACGCCTGGTGCCCTAATAACAGTTAGAGCAGGTGGCACCTGATGAGAGTATTCATCAACCGGCCCCTGTGCTATAAATAAATTTAAAAAATAGTGTTGGTTACGCTGTATTTTTGATAACCAGCCAAGCAAAATTCACAGCTGCGGGTCACAATTCTCAGCTGTCAGCTTCAGCATGGCTGGTTATGAAGAATAGAGGGGTCTCCATGCTGTGTTTTTAATTAAATAAAATAATAAGAAAAAGCATGGGGTCCCCTCATTTTTGACAACCAGGCTTGCTAAAGCAGACCGTTGGGGGCTGGTATTCTCAGGCTGGTAAGGGGCCATGGATATCTCCCCCAGCCCCCAGCCTACAAAATAGCAGCCCACAACCACACAGATAAGGTGCATCTAATAGATGCACCAATTCTGGCACTTTGCCCAGCTCTTCCAACTTGCCCTGTGGCTGTGGCAAGTGGAGTTCATATTTCTTTGAAAATAGAGTATAAAAAAAAAAAAAACTGCACATATAATGTTATTTATTCCACAAGTGTAAACCCTGTAAAAAAAAGCTGATAGAATTTGCTTTTTACATTTCACCTTCAAGTCGTCTGTACCCCAAAAATGGTGTGTTATTGAAATTACAGTTTGCTACACAATAAACACAATTAAAAAAAAACATCAAATAGATTTTCAAAGTTATGGGTCTTGCATTGAAAATACACAAACAAAAAGTATTTTCTTAAAAAAATAAACTATTGTGCATAAGTAATACAAAATGTGAACACTGTAAAACAAATGAAAGAAATGTTATAATTGCTATATTTTTCTTTATCCCAAACAAAATTATAACAGCTGTCAATACAGTTTGTATGTCTTAAAAATCATCTTTTTCCGCTAAAGTACACATATACAACTATGTTAACAAGAAAAAAATTCTCTCATTCAAAGTTTAGAGATAAAAAAAAACACAGGGGCCAATTCATTCAGATGTACTGACTTAAATAGAGGTGCATGCCACTTAATAAATTCAGCATATCTTCTCAATGTTGTGTGCCCCCGTGCGCCTCACCAGAAATGCTACTCTCTGGGATTAGAGGAACATATATAAAGTAACATAACTTAAGATGAATTCACCCCATGCCCTGTTGTGCCCGTGCTCTGCCCACTCTAGCAGCTGTAGCTGAGACTGACTTAAAAATGCCAACATTCTCAAAACTTTTGATTCAGTTTGCATAATTTTAATTAATTTAATTTTGTGATATCTGAAAGTGTTAATGTCATAAAAACTTTGATGAATTGGCCCCACGGTGCATAAAGAATATTTTAGCCCGACTACGTTAGGGATTATGTTTATAGAAAATATTTAAATTAAAATTGGCAAAACTATATATCTAGAAGTCTCTATAAATAAATTGTTATAACTGTAATTTAGGTTGCAATTCATAGTTTACAGTGTATATATAAAGAGCCGGCAATTTTCAAATAACTATATGTATATATGTGTGTATATGATGTTCATACAGAACTATTATTTATTCGAAATCAATTTCATTCTACAATTACTTGCTTCCATGTAGTTCTAAAATCCATTGTGAGGGAAGGTCAAAGGAAAAGAAGAAAAAACTTGCAAAGTAACAACTTCTGAATTTGAACTGACAAAGTTAATGTTGACAAAGTACAAAAAAAAAATTGGGGAAAAAAAGGCCCTCATGAGGCATTTAGGACTTTAGCTCTGAAGGGGTAAAGTTGCTCCTTTTGATGTGGGAGGTCTAAGAGCAACCTGCTGGGATGCTCCCTGGTACATCTCATTAACTGTGTCATCAAAGACCCCCAAGCTTCAGAGAATCATAACATTATCTCTGACATTACCACACAAGATACAAGGTCCCTCAGACAGTCTATAAACATGCCTGTAATAACCAATTCATCCTGGCTTGACACCCCTGCAAGGGCTGGATGCCCTTTAGTGAGCTGTGTGAATTACCCCAGTCATTCATCAAAGTTTCTCAGGAGTACATGTCACACAGCATTAAATTTAATTAAAGCAACATTGACTGCAATGCAATTCTCTGGGGTCTCCTGCCTGAAGAACTGGATAACTTTTTCTTCTATATTTAAATATATACCATTTAAGTCTAAAATTCTAGACAAGTAGCAGTGTGAACAAAGTGCTTTTTAACAAGATGTTTATTTTACCAAAACTAGACAGTAAGAATTTGAAATCTGATATAATTGAAATGTAACTTTTCTGTCTCTTAAACATAAGGATGTCACAGTATTGACTTCTCCAAAGATCCTTGTTCAGCAAAATCAGAGTAAAAGAAGTTTTAAAAAAATAAAATAAAATAAATAAATAAATATATATATATATATATATATATATATATGTATATAATTTACTTTTCATACATATATACAGTATATGTGTAAATATTTAATCACTCTCTCTGTATGTATATAATCACCCCTATTAATCTTAAGCTTAATGTTTCATAAAAATTGTTTTTTTTTGCAACAGCTATTTCAGTCTCATATATCTAATAACTGTTGGACACAGTAATGTTTCTGCCTTGAAATGAGGTTTATTGTAGTAACAGAAAATGTGCAATCTGCATTCAAACAAAATTTGACAGGTGCATAAGTATGGGCACCCTTATCATTTTCTTGTTTTAAATACTCCTACCTACTTTTTACTGACTTACTAAAGCACTTTATTTGGTTTTCTAACCTCATTGAACTTTGAACTTCATAGCCAGGTGTATGCAATCATGAGAAAAGCTACTTAAAGTGGCCACTTGCAAGTTGTTCTCCTGTTTGAATCTCATCTGAAGAGTGACATCATGGGCTACTCAAAACAACTGTCTAATGATCTGAAAACAAAGATTATTCAACATAGTTGTTCTGGGGAAGGATACAAAAAGCTGTCTCAGAGATTTAACCTGTCAAATTCCACTGTGAGGAACATAGTAAGGAAATTGAAGAACACAGGTACAGTTCTTGCTAAGGCCAGAAGTGGCAGGCCAAGAAAAACATCAGAAAGGCAGAGAAGAAGAATGGTGAGATCAGTCAAGGACAATCCTCAGACCACCTCCAGAAAGCTGCAGCATCAACTAGCTGCAGATGGTGTCACTGTGCATTGGTCAACTATACAATGCACTTTGCACAAAGAGAAGCTGTATGGGAGAGTGATGCGGAAGAAGCCGTTTCTGCAAGCACGCCACAAACAGAGTTGGCTGAGGTATGCAAAAGCACATTTGGAGAAGCCAATTTATTTCTGGAAGAAGGTCCTGTGGACTGATGAAACCAAGATTGAGTTGTTTGGTCATGCAAAAAGGCGTTATGCATGGCGGCCAAAAAACACAGCATTCCAAGAAAAACACTTGCAACCCACAGTAAAATTTGGTGGAGGTTCCATCATGCTTTGGAGCTGTGTGGCACCGGGAATCTTGTTAAAGTTGAGGGACGCATGGATTCCTCTCAGTATCAGCAGATTCTTGACAATAATGTTCATGAATCAGTGACAAAGTTGAAGTTACGCAGGGCAGGGCCGGCGTCAGCACCCGGCGCACCCGGGCAAATCCCGGGGCCCTGGCGAGATGGGGGGCCCATTTATGGTAGCGTACAAGTACTTCTGTACACACACATGTGCGAGTCCTGGGGCCCCGCAGCCGGACTTCATCCCTGCTGTGTGTGACTCTTACATACACGGTGACAGTCATTCACTCGCTGAGGGTTTCGCTGGCAGCAGCGCTCCGCAGCTGCAATACTCACCTCCGCCGTCCCGTCACCATGGATACGAAGAGAGTCACTTCCGGGCCAGCGCTCATCTGTCCCTGTCACTTCCGGTCGGTGAGTGAGAGTGTCTACTCTAGAGCTCATCATCCAAGCAAGAGCTCAGAGAAGACCGTCCAGGACAGGTCCAGCACCACTACAGCGCCAAGCAGAACACGAGCAGCAGCTGCAGTCAGGTCACGGTGCACGGTCGGTCCCTGTGTCCACAACGGGGGGCAGCGGCGCCGCGTGAAGCAGTGAGTATCAGTGAGTGAGTCTTCGTTCGGTCCCAATGCATTGCGGGGGCGGGGGGATGCAGCCTGCTGAACCTGGGAGCCGACTCCTGAGGACAAGGTACGAGTACAACCTGTACAGGTGGCGGGAATGGATAATTGTCTCAGACTCTGCAACTTGCAAGACAGACAGTACTGTCTGGGACTTGTGTGCAGCTACAATATGGTATGTTAGCGATGCTGGCTGGGACTTGTAGTCATAGACTACTGTTACTGTATATACTAAATAACTGGCTGTGTTATATACTACGTGGGCGGTGTTATATACTACGTCACGGGGCTGTGCTGTATACTGCGTGGGCTGTGTTATATACTGCGCGGGTTGTGTTATATACGACGTCACGGGGCTGTGCTGTATACTGCGTGGGCTGTGTTATATACTGCACGGCTGTGTTATATACTGCGCGGGCTGTGTTATATACTATATGGGCTGTTATATGCTATGTGGGAAGTGCTATATTCTACGTGGCTGTGTTATATGCTACGTGGCTGTGTTATATGCTACGTGGGCTGTGTTATATACAACATGGCTGTGTTATATGCAATCATGAATCGTGGTATGTGTTAAAGGGGGGCCCACTGAGACTCTTTCGCCCGGGGCCCTCAAAAACCTGGAGCCGGCCCTGACGCAGGGGATGGATCTTTCAGCAAGACAATGATCCAAAACACCGCTCCAAATCTACTCAGGCATTCATGCAGAGGAACAATTACACAGTTCTGGAATAGCCATCTATATACACATTAAATACGGAATGTATTCAGACCCCTTTAAATTTTTCACTCTTTGTTTCATTGCAACCATTTTGTAAATTCAATAAAGTTCTTTTTTTTCATTAATGTAGACTCTGCACTCCCCATCTTGACTGAGAAAAACAGAAATGTAGAATTTTTTGCAAATTTAATACAAAAGAAAAACTGAAATATAACATGGTCTTTGTTCAGACACTCATATTTAAGTCACATGCTGTCCCTTTCCCTCTACTCCTTCATTGGAGTCCAGCTGTGCTTAATTAAACTGATTGGACTTGATTTGGAAAGGCACGACCTCACAGCTCACAGTGCATGTCAGAAAAAATGAGAATCATGAGATCAAAGGAACTGGCCAAGGAGCTCAGAGACAGAATTGTGGCAAGGCACAGATCTGGCCAAGGTTACAACAGAATTTCTGCAATACTCAATGTTCCTAAAAGCACAGTGGCCTCCATAATCCTTAAATGGAAGAAGTTTGGGACCACCAGAAGTCTTCCTAGACCTGGCTGTACAACCAAACAGAGCAATCGTGGAAGAAGAGCCTTGGTGAGAAAGGTAAAGAAAAACGTCAATATCACTGTGGCTGAGCTCCAGAGATGCAACATGGAGATGGGAGAAAGTTCTACAAAGTCAACTATCAGTGAGCCCTCCACTAGTTGGGCCTTTATGGCAGAGTGACCCGACAGAAGCCTTTGCTCAGTGCAAGACATATGATAGTTCTAATAGGGGTTGCTAAAAAACACATGAAGGACTTCTAGACTATGAGAAATAAGATTCTCTGGTCTGATGAGACGAAGATAGACCTTTTTGGTGAAAATTGTAAGCCGTATGTGTAGAGAAAACCATACACTGCCCATCACCTGCCCAATACTGTCCCAACAGTGAAACATGGTGGTGGCAGCATCATGCTATGGAGGTGTTTTTCAACTGCAGTGACAGGATGACTGGTTGTCATTGAAGGAAACATGAATATGGCCAAGTACAGAGATATCCTGGATGAAAGCATCATCCAGAGTGCTCTAGACCTCAGACTTTACCAAAGGTTCACCTTCCAACAAGACAGTGACCCTAAGCACACAGCTAAAATAACAAAGGAGTGGCTTCAGAACAACTCTGTGACCATTCTTGACTGCACAGCCAGAGCCCTGACGTAAATCCAATTGAGCATTTCTGCAGAGACCTGAAAATGGCTGTCCACCAACACTCACCATCCAGCCTGACGGAACTGGAGAGGATCTGCAAGGAGGAATGGCAGAAGATCCCCAAATCCAGATGTTGAAAACTTGTTGCATCATTCCCAAGAAGACTCATGGCTATACTAACTCAAAAGGGGCTTCTTCTCAATACTGAGTAAAGGGTCTGAATACTTATGACTATGTGATATTTCAGTTTTTTTCAATAAATTTGCAAAAATTACTACATTTATGCTTTTTTCAGTCAAGATGGGGTGCAGAATGTACATTAATGAGAAAAAAAAAATAACTTTTTTGAATTTATCAAATGGCTGCAATGAAACAAATAGTGGAACATTTAAATGAGTATGAATACTTTCCATACCCACTGTATATTATATATATACACACATGTGCAGAGAGAGAGACTAAATATATAATAGCAATAATGTAAGATATATACAACCCCTGGCAAAAATGATGGAATCACCGGCCTTGGAGGATGTTCATTCAGTTGTTTAATTTTGTAGAAAAAAGCAGATCACAGACATGGTACAAAACGAAAGACATTTCAAATGGCAACTTTCTGGCTTTAAGAAACACTAAAAGAAATCAAGAACAAAAAATGTGGTAGTCAGTAATGGTTAATTTTTTTAACCAAGCATAGGGAAAAAATTATGGAATCACTCAATTCTGAGGAAAAAAATTATGGACTCATGATAAACAAACAAACAAACAAAAAACACTTCAACACATCACTAGTATTTTTATTGCACCACCTCTGGCTTTTTTCTACAAAATTAAGCAACTGAGTGAGAATCCTCCAAGGCCGGTGATTCCATAATTTTTGCCAGGGGTTGTAGATACAGTGGGGAAAATAAATATTTGATACAGTGACGATTTTGCAATTTTTCCCACCTACAAAGAATGGAGAGGTCTGTAATTGTTATCATAGGTACACTTCCACTGTAAGAGACAGAGCCTAAAAAAATAGAAAATCACATTGTATGATTTCTAAATAATTAAATTGCATTCTATTGCATGAAATACATATTTGATCACCTACCAACCAGCCAGAATTCTGACTCTCACAGACCTGTTAGTTTTTCTTTAAGAAGCCCTTTGCACCCATTACCTGTATTAATTGCATTTGTTTCAACTTGTTGCTTGTATAAAAGACACCTGTCCACACACACAATCAATCACACTCCAACCTCTCCACCATGACCAAGACCAAAGAGCTGTCTAAGGACACCAGGGGGGCAAAATGTAGACCTGCACAAGGCTGGGATGGGCTACAGGACAAAAGGCAAGCTCCTTGATGAGAAGTCTACAACTGTTGGAATAATTATTAGAAGATGGAAGAAACACAAGATGACTGTCAATCCTCCTTGGTCTCTTGCTCCATGTAAGATCTCACCTCATGGGGCAAGGAAGATTCTGAGAAAGGTCAAGAATCATGCCAGAACTATATGGAAGATCTGGAACCAGAGTCTTGAACATTACAGTTAGTAGCACACTATCCCATCATGGATTAAAATCCTGCAAGGCAAGCAAGGTCCACCTGCTCACACCAGCACATGTCCAGGCCCGTTTGAAGGCAGCATATGACAATCTGGATGACCCAGAGGAGGCAAGGGTGAAGGACATGTGGTCAGATGAGACAAAAGTAGATTTTGTTGGCATTAACTCCACTTGCTATGTTTGGCGAAAGAAGAAGGATGAGTACAAACCCAAGAATACATCCCAACAGTGAACTATGGTGGGGGAAATGTCATACTTTGGGTGTGCTTTTCTGCAAAGGGGACAGGATGAATGCACCATATTGAAAGGAAGATGGAAGGGGTAATGTATCACTAGATTTTGTCCAAAAACCTCCTTCCCTCAGTAATATCTGTGATGCTCCAGTTAACAGTTAATGGTATTCGCAGGAATAGGTGTGTATCGCACAGACAGAAATCTGTTGCATTCTGAATCCAGGACAGGTTGCTGGGGTTTTGTAGTTCCACAAGCCTGTTTTCTTAGTAAAGGGCTGGATTTAGGTTTAACCAGAAGTGATGGGTGGGACTGGTTAACCACACACCTCCCAAGGGGTGTGCTCCTGTAAAGACAGGAAGGTTGTATTTTTTTCCTGTGTGCAGCACGTGGGGAGCATGCCCATGTGTGAGAAAGGAACTGGCTAGTGCTCCTTTCAGTCCACGAAGCACTGAGGATCTGGGCTACTGACAGGACCTATATGAAGCCAGGCTAGGAAAACCTGAGGAGTAACTGTTAAGCAGGTAACCCAGAGCCTGGGGAACTGTGTGTGTTTGGCTCAGACCAAGCCTGAGTATTGGACTCTAACCGGGTGTGTGTGGCCACGGGCCTGATGAAGCAGAGTCCTGTTATGGACACTGTTGTTTTGTTTTGCCAGATATAAAGGCTATTTATTTTGTGTTTGTGCTGCTGGGTTTTATGGAGTAATAAACCCACATGAACTTTTAACAAAAGACAGTTTTGCCATCTGTTTTGTCGCTGCTAAGCGAGTATACCCCAACCCACTAGTGAGTGCTACATCATAGTTGGTGCTAGACTGTGGGCATCTGTCCAGGAGGTAACTGGGAGGACTACAGCAGGTGATTTGCAAAAGAAAAAAATAAACGGCAATAAGCCGCAGCCAGCTCACCAACCAGACCATAGATAATTGAGCACGGAGATTCGTCCAGATCAAGACGCCAAGCAATTGCAGTATACGAAAACGTGGAAACTCCAGCTCCAATAAAATGGCAAAATTCTTTATTAGTCCAACTTCATTAAAAAGGACATCCTTACAAAGTAACAAGGACGCAGGTGGTTACATGAATATAGGCAACGCGTTTCGATCACACGGTGTTAGGGGTCGAGTTCCCGCTTCTGCTGCGGTCTCCCATTCCTCTCCTGCCGCACGTAAACCTGCTCAGCAGAGACGACGGTCCTTGTATCTGGCTCAGTCTCACTCTGTGCTTAGGCTTGCTGTTGCTTCTCCAGCTTTTGCCATTAAAGCCAGTGCTGGGCAGCAGCGAGTGGACGCTTTTGAGACTAAGTCCTGCTTTTTCCCATCTGAGCATGCCCAGGGTGAGATCTCCCATTGGAGACCGAGGGTCACATGCTCAGATGCTGCAGTGGTTCCCATTGGTCCTCCTGGCAGGTCCTGAAAGGGCTAACTTCTGTGGCAGCTGCCCATTGGTCCTTTATTTGAAGGTCCTGATTGTATACGTGTGTTTGTTGTGAGTGCAAGTCGTTCATTAAATACCCCCACCCTATTGTATGACTGTTCGCGTATGGAGTATGGCTGCTATCTAGCGCCCGACTAACCACTCAATGTGTCACACACGTATCAGCGTCTATTGCTGTGACCGCCAGTGCGGCGCCACGCACAGTTTGCACTTCGGTGCTCTAATTATTTCAGTTACCTAACACACCAAGTTGCGGTGTTGTGTGCTAGTAGTCAGATCGGACATCAATCCTGTGTCTTGGGGTTGAGTTCGCTGACTCCTTGCTAGCACTCCTTGGTGCGGTACTGCGGACCAGTGGCTTAACTGGGTTCGCTTCCACCGCCATATTACGCTGCCATTTACTAGCAGCAGGTTTTCACCTGCACGGTGGACCCCGGACTGCGAACGCATCTATTTATATTACATCTTATTCAAGGTGCGTTCCGCCAGTCCTAACAGAACACTAGCGCCAGGGTCTGGCTAGTAAATGGCGGACGATCAGCGTTTACAGCGGTACATCCAGCAGCTGGAGGGAAGGTTGGCGGCTCTAGAGCGTTCAACCTCAGCTGTGGATGTCACTGCTGTCGCTGTTCAGGCTGCAAGTGTAGCCGCAGCCAGTTTGTCCGCTGCCACCCCTGCTCCGACTTTATCCCGTCTCCCGCTTCCTGACAAGTTTGCTGGCGACAGTAAACAATGTCGCGGATTCGTGAGCCAGTGCTCCATACACCTTGAGCTCCTGGCGTCATGTTTCCCTACGGAACGGGCGAAAGTGGGATTTATTCTATTTCTCTTGTCGGGCAGGGCGTTGGAGTGGGCAACGCCACTTTGGGAGCGAGATGATCGTGTGGTACAGAGTGCTCCTCTCTTCTTGGACGCTCTGAAGCAGGTCTTTTTAGGACCTCGTGTTACCCACGATACCGCGCTCCAGTTGTTTTCCATTACTCAGGGCTCATCCGTGGTCAGCCAGTTTGCCATCTAGTTCCGGACTCTAGCTTCAGAGTTAGAGTGGCCAGACAAAGTTCTTATTCCAGTGTTCTGGAGGGGACTGGCAGACCATGTGAAGGACGCCTTGGCCACCAGGGAGATACCCGCCACACTGGAGGAACTTATTTCTGTATCTACCCGCATCGACCTCCGTTTTCACGAGCGGAGGTTAGAGCGGACCCAGTGTAGGCAGAGGTTTCGGCTGGCTCCCACCTTCGCCAGACCTCTTGAATCTCCTGTCTTGGCGTCCGACTCCCATGAGGCCATGGAGGTTTCTCGAGCGGGACCTAAGTCTCAGGCCGCTCGAGTACCCGTGGTTTGTAAAAACTGTCATCAACTAGGACATTACGCCAATAAATGTCCGCGGCGGTCGGGAAACGATCGCGTCTAGTAACCATTGGGGGAGGTTCACTAGACACAGCTGCATTTTCCTCCAAACTGTCCTTTAAAGGGACAATCCTGTTAGGCTCCTCCACTCTAACAGTCGAGCTTTGTGTGGATTCAGGAGCAGAGGGAAACTTCATGTCCTCTGCTTTTGCTCTGCGACACGCTATACCACTAGTCATGCTCGCCAAACCTGTAACAGTTAGAGTTGTGAATGGGGCGACACTTCCACTGCAAATCACACACCAGACAGTTCCATTCTCGCTGTCCATGTCCCCTTCCCACCAGGAGATTATTTCCCTTCTTGTTCTTCCCGAGGGAATGGATGAGATTTTGCTGGGAATACCCACAGCCTGTTGCCGCTTGGCTGAGGCAGTGCTGCAGTGCTTCCAGCTTCTGACTGATGTGTTGATTTCAGACATGGAGGTTGAAGAGGAGGAGGAGGTGCAGGAGCTGTTGACTTGGGGGGGCAACCCTGATTGACATAGGGCCAGCAATCCTTGGCGAGGAGAGGATGTGTTCCATCCCAAGGTCCAACTGGGTCGCGGCTTCCACTATGTTAACCGAGTGTGCCGTCATTGAGATGTATCGTCCCTGCCCACAAACACTTGTCCACGTGTCCGTGGTTAGGTGGACTTTCCTGGTAACAGCATTGTTCAGGGCACGGCTAATGTTGTGGGACACATGCTTGTGTAATGCTGGTACAGCACACCGGGAGAAATAGTGGCGACTGAGGACCGAGTACCTTGGGACAGCAGCTGCCATCAGGTTGCGGAAAGCTTCCGTCTCAACATGCCTAAAAGGCAGCATTTCTAGCGCAAGCAGAAGAGAAATATTAACATTGAGGACTGTGGCCTGTGGGGCATTGGCGGGGTATTTCCGTTTGCGTTCCAAAGACAGGGTTATAGACAACTGAACGCTGTGCTGGGAAAAGGATGTGGACACGCTTGCTGATGGTGCTTCTTGACTGTGGGCAACAACAGGTGCAGGGCTAGAGGCATCTTCACAAGCACAGTGTACTGGCTACTACGCAAAACAGTGGAAGAAGCAGTGGTGTGACCAGCAGGCAGTGGACCTGGAGCCTGGGGTTCGGCCCACAAAGTCGGGTGCTTTGCTAGCATGTGCCTGATCATGCTGGTGGTGGTCAGGTTGGTTGTTTTGCTTCCTCTACTGATGCGGGCATCGCAGGAGCTGTAAATAGCCTGTTTGGGGTTATCGGCAGAGTCTTTAAAAAATTGCCAGACTTGGGAAGAGCTCATAGGTGAAATGGCAACTTCACTCATGTTGGTGTTACAGGGAATGGATGCACGCCTTCTGTCTGTGGCCACCACACTGCTTCTTCCTGCCTATTGGGGGGATATGCCTCCTTCCCCATTTGTGCTGCTATCCTCGCTATGCATGTCCTCCTGCCAGGTTGGGTCAGTCTCTATGTCATCCACCACCTCGTCTTCCACATCTGCACCCTGCTCATCCTCCTGATTTGGAGCAGAGATATATGACGGCTGTTACAGAAATACCACATTGGCAAATCTGTGGCCTTTCAATTTTTTTTTTAGGCTGAATAGCGCTGTATAGAATTTGAGTATCACACAGCCACAAAGTAAGTACACCGGCCTCCAATGGCAAAACTTGGAGCGGAGATATATGACGGCTGTTACAGAAATACCACACTGGCAAATCTGTGGCCTTTCAAATTTTTTGGGGGGCTAAATAGCGCTGTATTGATTTTGAGTATCACACAGCCACAAAGTACACCGTCCTCCAATGGCAAAACTTGGAGCAGAGATATATGACGGCTGTTACAGAAATACCACACTGGCAAATATGTGGCCTTTCAAATTTTTTTTAGGCTGAATAGCGCTGCATAGAATTTGAGTATCACACAGCCAAAAAATAAGTACACCGGCCTCCAATGCCCAAACATAGAGCACAAATCACTGCATGACCACAACAAAGATGGCTGCGGCATTTCATGGCCTGGCAGACAATCTCTGCACCATGATTGGGTCTCTAAAGTCCGCCAAAAACGCAGGGTGGAGACTGCAGTTACCGCCGAATAATCCCAAAAATGCTCGCTGCTCAGTGAGTTGCCCGAGTACCCTAATACTCGGGCAAGCAACGAATAGTGGCGAGCACGTTCGCTCAACACTAATAATCAGCTGCTGCCTGTGCTATAAATAAATATAAAAAAATGATGTGTGGTTCCCCTGTATTTTTGATAACCAACAAGGCATAACTGACAGCGGTAGGCTGCAATCCTTAGCTGACAGCTTCAGCAAGGCTGGTTATCAAGAATAGAGGAGTCCCCACGCTGTATTTTTTAATTATTTAAATAAATACATTTTTGACAACCAGTCAAGCTAACACAGACAGCTGGGAGCTGGGTATTCTCAGGCTGGTAAGGGGCCATGGATATTGGTGCTCCCATCCTAATATTAGGCGCCCGCAGCCGCACCAGAGAAGTTGCATCTTTTAAATGCGCCAATTCTGGCACTTTGCCCATCTCTTTCCACTTGCACTGTAGCAGTTGCAAATGGGGTTCATATATGTGGGGTTTATGTTACCTTTGTATTATCTGGTCAAATCAGCTTAGTAATGGAGAGGGGTCTGTAAGACCAATCCTATAGTTATATTGTAAATAAACACACACCCAGAATAATATCCTTTAATTGAAAGAATGTCATCATCGAGGTTACCGCAGGCAAAGAGGTTACATTCCCAGTGGGGCCCCGGAACTGTGGTGACCTTGGTGAGAAAAGGAGAAAAGGTCTCTAGTGCAGCGCTGATCTCACCTCAATGACGTCACCACTAGTCAATGATGCTGCTCATTCCTCAGTGGTTCTCAGCCTGGATGAGCGCATCTTGGTACCGTCCAAGTTGAAAATTGTTTATCCCCAGACATGGATAACGGCATGGGACAAAACAATGGACAAGTGAGGGATATGGTTGTATTTGTTACAGGAGACCATGACTTCCGTGGAATTGGTGATGATTGTTTAATTTAGATTAATTAAAGGAGTGTGCCATTCTTTCAAATAAAGGACTTTATTCTGGCTGTGTGTTTGTTTACAATTTAACTATAGGATTAGTAATGGAGAGGCATCTTATAGATGCCTCTACATTACTTAGCTGTGGGCTTGATGTCACTGGACAATACGAAGGTGACACCAACCCCAAAAATATGAACCGCAACCACCACAGGACAGGTGGGAAGAGCCAGGCAAAGCACCAGAACTGGTTGATGTAATAGGTTAGCCTTTTCTGGGCTGGCTGCAAACTGGTATTTTTAGATGGGGGGCAATATCGATGGCACCTGATAAGCCTGAGAATACCAGCTGTAAGTTTTTTTTTTTAAAACAAGCTCTCCATGCATGTGTCATGACTGTGACACAGCCACGGCACATGCAGCTGTGGCGCCGATCAGCTGATTGGTTGGCACGATCCAGGAAGGCGAGTTCCCAGTGCAGCTTGCCAAATAAGAAGGAAAATTTGCTCATCTCTACTATTTGCCTACTGGAGCACAGATTTTCCTAGAAGAGTTTGCGGACTCGATATACAGAGCCCCTGATTGCAAGAGCAGAATCCCCCCCCCCCCCTCAAGTTGCCCCATTTTGGAAATTATACCCCTTTGGAAATTTATCTACAAGTGTAGTGCTGAGTTTGACTCCATGGGTATTTTCCAGTAACAAGTAGCAATGAAAGTTAAAATTGCAAACGGCCATTGTAGTGACTGGTAAGCTACTGTGACCGGTATGTTGCAGTCACCAGTACGTTATGCCCAGCCCGTGCTTCTGGAGGAATGAACCCGTAAATTATTTGAGCTCACCATCGCTTCAGAAATGCCAAACATGTGGATGCTATAGGTGGCTTACATACACTTTGTGGCTTAGAAGGGAGGAGGCATTTGGTTTTGGGAGCAGAGAATTTGCTGAATTTTTTTGGAGGGTTATGAAGCCATTTCGTTGTTCCATGGTCTTAGTACTACCAGTAACGTGGAAGCTCCCTATGTGAAGGGTTTGCTTTTTTTGGCTTGAGTTGAAGCTTTTATTGGGAACATTTTACATAACGATTAGGATCACATTCATCCAGTGCTCTATGCTGAGCACTTACTTTTGGAGATTCCATCTAAATCTGAGTGACGTAATTCAGATGAAATCCCTGAGGGATCCATTCACTATAATGAGGCAGAGAGATACTCTGGACTCCGTCTTGCCTCTGTTCAGCAGTGTCCTTCATTTTAGAAGTGCACAAAACTGTGGCCGACAGCACTTTTACAGTATGTAATCCTAAAAAGACCGACACTGCCAGATCACAGGTCAGATGGTATCCACAGTGCCTCCATCCATCTAATTATAAGGATTCTTCCGCCAGAAGTTCCGTCTGAATCATATATTTTCAGAGATTTACACGGAATCCCCGGTGGAAGTGCTCAACGCAGAGAGCAGGATAAATGTGTGCCAAGCCTTATTGCGATGTTTGGGAGGCTGCATGAAAAATTTACAGTAGGTGAAAAATTGGTTTTATTTATTTTATATGCCATTCCTTGTGTGGTATAAGGGATTGGGTGGCTTTATTCTTCTGGTCAGTGCGATTACAGCGATAACAGATCTATATTGGGTTTTTACGTTTGGCTGCTGCTACACACTAAAAGATGCTTTTTATTGCAAAAAATAGTTTTTGCATCACCATGAAAGCTATAATTTTTCCATATATTTTCCCACAGAGTCATGTGAGGGCTTGTTTTTTGTGGGATGAGTTGACGTTTTTATTGGTACCACTTTCAGGCAAATTACATATTTTGATTGCTTGCTATTCTGATTTTTGTGAGGCAGAATGAGCAAAAAACAATTCAGAAATTTTGTTTGGGGGGTGAAGCCATTTCATATGTGGTAAAATTGATAAGGCAGTTTTATTCTTCGGGTCAGTATGATTTCAGTGATACCTCATTTATATCTTTTTTATGTTTTGGCGCTTTTACACAATAAAAACTATTTTATAAAAAAAATAATTATTTTTGCATCTCTTTAATTTGAGAGCTATAACTTTTTTATTTTTCCACTAATGGAACTGTATGGCAGCTTATTTTTTTGCAGGACAAGATGACATTTTCAGCGGTACCTTGTTTATTTATATCCGTCTTTTGATTGCGTTTTATTCCACTGTTTGTTCGGTGGTATGATTATAAAGCATTGTTTTTTGCCCTATTTTTTTTTTTAATGGTGTTCACTAAAGGGGTTAACTAGTGAGAAAGTTTTATAGGTTGGGTCGCTGCAGACACGGCGATACCAAATATGTTTACTTTATTGCTCTTTTTTCATACAAATATTTATTTATGAATACAATTTCTTTATTTCTTTACTCATTTATTATTATTATTATTTTTTTTATAATTATTTAAAAAAATGTATTTAACTTTTTTTTTTACTTTTTACTTTGTCCCACTATGGGACTATCATTTTTTGCAGGCAGATCACTTCTCCAGCATGGAGATGCAGCAGCATCCCCATGCTCTACAAACTGTCAGCTCTGCACTGACAGAGAAAGTTGTTGATTATGCACTGCGCATGATCAGCAAGTTTCCTAGCTCTGATAACCCAGATGTCGTCATGATGACATCCATTCACCATGGCAACGATTGGGACCCAACGTCACACTGTGGGGCCTTCAATTCAAAGGCAGGGGGGCTGTTAACTCTGTGCTGGCTCACGGAATGCTGCGATCATGTTGAATTGCAGTATTTTAGGGGTTAAAGAGCCAGGAGTGGTGCGTGGCCACTCCTGACACTAAGGCTGCCGTCACACTAGCAGTATTTGGTCAGTATTTTACATCAGTATTTGTAAGCCAAAACCAGGAGTGGGTGATAAATGCAGAAGTGGTGCATATGTTTCTATTATACTTTTCCTCTATTTGTTCCACTCCTGGTTTTGGCTTACAAATACTGATGTAAAATACTGACCAAATACTGCTAGTGTGACGGCAGCCTTACTGTGAACAGGCCCAGGTCACATGGACGGATTATTATGTCCAATGTCAGAAAGGGGTTAAATAATTTAAAAAACAGCTTGGTGACCCCTTTATTCTTGATAACCTGCTTTGCTAATGTTGAGAGCTGAGGGTTTGAGATTGCAGCTGTTAGTTTTGCCTTGCTGGTTGTCAAAAATACAGGGGAAACCAAGTAAATTTTTTTAAAATTATTTATTTATAGCGCAATTGATGGATCAATTGATGCCACTTTTCCTGGTGTCTGCCCCTTTAGCTGTTTTGGCAGCTGTTTGGTCTCCCTCAAAGTGTTGTTTATGCATTTGGTTTTGCCTCCCATTGAAGCCAATGGGGTTCAGGCATGTTTGTCGAACCGTTTGGTGAGCATCCAGTCGTTCGCCGATCCAAACCTTGAAAGTTTTGCTCATCTCTAATAATTATTTTATTTGCCTTGGCAGCAGTTGCTTAGCACTGTTTCTAAAGTTGAGTTTGCTATCCCCCCATACACCAAGTCTTTTTCAGTGATAGCGTTACCCTGTGTTTTATCAATCTACTATATAATTGTCTAAGGGTCGCTTCCGTCTGTCTGTCTTTCTGCCTGTCTGTCTGTCACGGATATTCATTGATCGAGGCCTCTGTCTGTCATGGAAATGCAAGTTGCTGATTTGTCTCGCCAGCTGCCTGTCATGGCTGCCGCGACTGTTATGGCTGGCAATCAGGCAACACAGCGTGCAGTAATCAGCGCACATACAGAGATCTGGCAATAACCCAAAACAATAGGACGAGCTCTGAGACGTGGAATCTCTGTAGACTGCAGTACCTGATCTATCCTCACACAACTGGAAGCAGCAGTGGATTGCGCCTATCAACTACCTATGCAACTCGGCACTGCCTGAGGAGCTGACTAGCCTGAAGATAGAAATACAAGCCTGACTTACCTCAGAGAAATACCCCAAAGGAATAGGCAGCCCCCACATATAATGACTGTTAGCAAGATGAAAAGACAAACGTAGGAATGAAATAGATTCAGCAAAGTGAGGCCCGATATTCTAGACAGAGCGAGGATAGCAAAGAGAACTATGCAGTCTACAAAAAACCCTAAAACGAAAACCACGCAAAGGGGCAAAAAGACCCACCGTGCCGAACTAACAGCACGGCGGTGCACCCCTTTGCTTCTCAGAGCTTCCAGCAAAAGATAATAACAAGCTGGACAGAAAAAACAGAAAACAAACTAGAAGCACTTATCTAGCAGAGCAGCAGGCCCAAGGAAAGATGCAGTAGCTCAGATCCAACACTGGAACATTGACAAGGAGCAAGGAAGACAGACTCAGGTGGAGCTAAATAGCAAGGCAGCCAACGAGCTCACCAAAACACCTGAGGGAGGAAGCCCAGAGACTGCAATACCACTTGTGACCACAGAAGTGAACTCAGCCACAGAATTCACAACAGTACCCCCCCCTTGAGGAGGGGTCACCGAACCCTCACCAGAACCCCCAGGCCGACCAGGATGAGCCACATGAAAGGCACGAACAAGATCTGGGGCATGGACATCAGAGGCAAAAACCCAGGAATTATCTTCCTGAGCATAACCCTTCCATTTGACCAGATACTGGAGTTTCCGTCTAGAGACACGAGAATCCAAAATCTTCTCCACAATATACTCCAATTCCCCCTCCACCAAAACAGGGGCAGGAGGCTCCACAGATGGAACCATAGGTGCCACGTATCTCCTCAACAACGACCTATGGAATACATTATGTATGGAAAAGGAGTCTGGGAGGGTCAGACGAAAAGACACCGGATTGAGAATCTCAGAAATCCTATACGGACCAATAAAACGAGGTTTAAATTTAGGAGAGGAAACCTTCATAGGTATATGACGAGAAGATAACCAAACCAGATCCCCAACACGAAGTCGGGGTCCCACACGGCGTCTGCGATTAGCGAAAAGCTGAGCCTTCTCCTGGGACAAGGTCAAATTGTCCACTACCTGAGTCCAGATCTGCTGCAACCTGTCCACCACATAATCCACACCAGGACAGTCCGAAGACTCAACCTGTCCTGAAGAGAAACGAGGATGGAACCCAGAATTGCAGAAAAATGGAGAGACCAAGGTAGCCGAGCTGGCCCGATTATTAAGGGCGAACTCAGCCAACGGCAAAAATGACACCCAATCATCCTGGTCAGCGGAAACAAAACATCTCAGATATGTTTCCAAGGTCTGATTGGTTCGTTCGGTCTGGCCATTAGTCTGAGGATGGAAGGCCGAGGAAAAAGATAGGTCAATGCCCATCCTACCACAAAAGGCTCGCCAGAACCTCGAGACAAACTGGGAACCTCTGTCAGAAACAATATTCTCAGGAATGCCATGTAAACGAACCACATGCTGGAAGAACAAAGGCACCAAATCAGAGGAGGAAGGCAATTTAACCAAGGGCACCAGATGGACCATTTTAGAAAAGCGATCACAGACCACCCAAATGACAGACATCTTTTGAGAAACGGGAAGGTCAGAAATGAAATCCATCGAAATATGTGTCCAAGGCCTCTTCGGGACCGGCAAGGGCAAAAGCAACCCACTGGCACGTGAACAGCAGGGCTTAGCCCTAGCACAAATTCCACAGGACTGCACAAAAGCACGCACATCCCGTGACAGAGATGGCCACCAGAAGGATCTAGCAACCAACTCCCTGGTACCAAAGATTCCTGGATGACCGGCCAGCACCGAACAATGAAGTTCAGAGATAACTTTACTAGTCCACCTATCAGGGACGAACAGTTTCTCGGCCGGACAACGATCAGGTTTATTAGCCTGAAATTTCTGCAACACTCTCCGCAAATCAGGGGAGATGGCAGACACAATGACTCCTTCCTTGAGGATACTCGCCGGCTCAGATAACCCCGGAGAGTCGGGCACAAAACTCCTAGACAGAGCATCCGCCTTCACATTTTTAGAGCCCGGAAGGTATGAAATCACAAAATCAAAACGAGCAAAAAATAACGACCAACGGGCCTGTCTAGGATTCAAGCGCTTGGCAGACTCAAGATAAGTAAGGTTCTTATGATCAGTCAATACCACCACGCGATGCTTAGCACCCTCAAGCCAATGACGCCACTCCTCGAATGCCCACTTCATGGCCAGCAACTCTCGGTTGCCCACATCATAATTACGCTCAGCAGCAGAAAATTTCCTGGAAAAGAAAGCACATGGTTTGAACACTGAGCAACCAGAACCTCTCTGTGACAAAACCGCCCCTGCACCAATCTCAGAAGCATCAACCTCGACCTGGAACGGAAGAGAAACATCAGGTTGACACAACACAGGGGCACAGCAAAAACGACGCTTCAACTCCTGAAAAGCTTCCACGGCAGCAGAAGACCAATTAACCAAATCAGCACCCTTCTTGGTCAAATCGGTCAATGGTCTGGCAATGCTAGAAAAATTACAGATGAAGCGACGATAAAAATTAGCAAAGCCCAGGAATTTCTGCAAACTTTTTAGAGATGTCGGCTGAGTCCAATCCTGGATGGCCTGAACCTTAACCGGATCCATCTCGATAGTAGAAGGGGAAAAGATGAACCCCAAAAATGAAACTTTCTGCACACCGAAGAGACACTTTGATCCCTTCACGAACAAGGAATTAGCACGCAGTACCTGGAAAACCATTCTGACTTGCTTCACATGAGACTCCCAATCATCTGAGAAGATCAAAATGTCATCCAAGTAAACAATCAAGAATTTATCCAGATACTCACGGAAAATGTCATGCATAAAAGACTGAAAAACAGATGGAGCATTGGCAAGTCCGAACGGCATCACCAGATACTCAAAATGACCCTCGGGCGTATTAAATGCCGTTTTCCATTCATCTCCCTGCCTGATTCTCACCAGATTATACGCACCACGAAGATCAATCTTAGTAAACCAACTAGCCCCCTTAATCCGAGCAAACAAGTCAGAAATCAATGGCAAGGGATACTGAAACTTAACAGTGATCTTATTAAGAAGGCGGTAATCAATACACGGTCTTAGCGAACCATCCTTCTTGGCTACAAAAAAGAACCCTGCTCCCAATGGTGACGACGATGGGCGAATATGTCCCTTCTCCAGGGACTCCTTCACATAACTGCGCATAGCGGTGTGTTCAGGTACGGACAAATTAAATAAACGACCCTTAGGGAATTTACTACCAGGAATCAAATCGATAGCACAATCACAATTCCTATGCGGAGGAAGGGCATCAGACTTGGACTCTTCAAATACATCCTGAAAGTCCGACAAGAACTCTGGGATGTCAGAAGGAATGGATGACGAAATAGACAAAAATGGAACATCACCATGTACTCCCTGACAACCCCAGCTGGTTACCGACATAGAGTTCCAATCCAATACTGGATTATGGGTTTGTAGCCATGGCAACCCCAACACGACCACATCATGCAAATTATGCAGTACCAAAAAGCGAATAACTTCCTGATGTGCAGGAGCCATGCACATGGTCAGCTGGGCCCAGTACTGAGGCTTATTCTTGGCCAGAGGTGTAGCATCAATTCCTCTCAACGGAATAGGACACCGCAAAGGCTCCAAGAAAAATCCACAACGTTTAGCATAATCCAAATCCATCAGATTCAGGGCAGCGCCTGAATCCACAAACGCCATGACAGAATATGATGACAAAGAGCACATTAAGGTAATGGACAAAAGGAATTTGGACTGTACAGTACCAATAACGGCAGAGCTATCGAACCGCCTAGTGCGTTTAGGACAATTAGAAATAGCATGAGTAGAATCACCACAATAGAAACACAGTCTGTTCAGACGTCTGTGTTCGTGCCGTTCTACTTTAGTCATAGTCCTGTCGCACTGCATAGGCTCAGGCTTACTCTCAGACAATACCGCCAGATGGTGCACAGATTTACGCTCGCGCAAGCGACGACCGATCTGAATGGCCAAGGACATAGACTCATTCAAACCAGCAGGCATAGGAAATCCCACCATTACATCCTTAAGAGCTTCAGAGAGACCCTTTCTGAACAAAGCCGCTAGTGCAGATTCATTCCACAGAGTGAGTACTGACCATTTTCTAAATTTCTGACAATATACTTCTACATCATCCTGACCCTGGCATAAAGCCAGCAGATTTTTCTCAGCTTGATCCACTGAATTAGGCTCATCGTAAAGCAATCCCAGCGCCTGGAAAAATGCATCAACATTACTCAATGCAGAATCTCCTGGTGCAAGAGAAAACGCCCAGTCCTGTGGGTCGCCGCGCAAAAAAGAAATAATAATCAAAACCTGTTGAATAGGATTACCAGAAGAATGAGGTTTCAAGGCCAAAAATAGCTTACAATTATTTCTGAAGCTCAGGAACTTAGTTCTGTCACCAAAAAACAAATCAGGAATCGGAATTCTTGGTTCTAGCATCGATTTCTGATCAATAGTATCTTGAATCTTTTGTACATTTACAACGAGATTATCCATTGAGGAGCACAGAGCCTGAATATCCATGTCCACAGCTGTGTCCTGAAGCACTCTAATGTCTAGGGGAAAAAAAAGACTGAAGACAGAGCTAAGAAAAAAAAATGATGTCAGGATTTCTTTTTTCCCTCTATTGGAAATCATTGAATGTCTCCTTGTACTGTTATGGCTGGCAATCAGGCAACACAGCGTGCAGTAATCAGCGCACATACAGAGATCTGGCAATAACCCAAAACAATAGGACGAGCTCTGAGACGTGGAATCTCTGTAGACTGCAGTACCTGATCTATCCTCACACAACTGGAAGCAGCAGTGGATTGCGCCTATCAACTACCTATGCAACTCGGCACTGCCTGAGGAGCTGACTAGCCTGAAGATAGAAATACAAGCCTGACTTACCTCAGAGAAATACCCCAAAGGAATAGGCAGCCCCCACATATAATGACTGTTAGCAAGATGAAAAGACAAACGTAGGAATGAAATAGATTCAGCAAAGTGAGGCCCGATATTCTAGACAGAGCGAGGATAGCAAAGAGAACTATGCAGTCTACAAAAAACCCTAAAACGAAAACCACGCAAAGGGGCAAAAAGACCCACCGTGCCGAACTAACAGCACGGCGGTGCACCCCTTTGCTTCTCAGAGCTTCCAGCAAAAGATAATAACAAGCTGGACAGAAAAAACAGAAAACAAACTAGAAGCACTTATCTAGCAGAGCAGCAGGCCCAAGGAAAGATGCAGTAGCTCAGATCCAACACTGGAACATTGACAAGGAGCAAGGAAGACAGACTCAGGTGGAGCTAAATAGCAAGGCAGCCAACGAGCTCACCAAAACACCTGAGGGAGGAAGCCCAGAGACTGCAATACCACTTGTGACCACAGAAGTGAACTCAGCCACAGAATTCACAACACGCGACCAATCAGTGACGGCCACAGTCTGATTAGTCCCTCCCTACTCCCCTGCAGTCAGTGCCCGGCACCCGCTCCATACTCCCCGCAGCCAGCGCCCACTCCATACTCCCCTCCAGTCACCGCTCACACAGCATTATGCCAGCGGCAATGGACCATGTTATGCCGCGGGTAACTCACTCCATTACCGCCGCTATTAACCCTGTGTGACCAAGTTTTTACTATTGATGCTGCCTATGCAGCATCAATAGTAAAAAGATCTAATGTTAAAAATAATAAAAAAACAAAAAACCTGCTATTCTCACCTTCCGTAGTCCGACAATGCGCTCGCGCCTGCCGCCAGCTTCCGTTCCCAGAGATGCATTGTGAAATTACCCAGAAGACTTAGCGGTCTGGGGAGCAGGTGAATATAGCAAGTGCCAGGTATTTAAAAAGCTGTTCCATCCAGCATGTCCACATGGATATTCCCTCTCTGAACCCTGCTTATACAGGTACTATACAGATGATCAGGTTTTTAAATACATCAGATAGGGATTATATACATTAGTTAGGACTGCTCTATATGGGTATACCTTGACGATTGGTGGAGCAGCTTATTATACATTTTTTTGCAAAAAAAAGTATCAACTAAGTACCCTGTTTTTTCCATCTTTTGACTAGCACTTGCTTATTACTGTGATTTTTTTTTACAACAGAGTATTTTTGACCTCACTGTGCTCTTTTGTGTCTTCAAGTTTCTTGGTGGTGTGTGAACAGGTTCCTACAGACTTGTTCAATGTGCAAGTAGCCCATGTGTTTCTGGTTCTATAATTGTTCTCTTGTTTCTACAAGACTAGGGAGTCCACCACTCCTTATGGGTCATTTGCATCAAAGCTGTTCCATCCAGCATGTCCACATGGATATTCCCTCTCTGAACCTTGCTTATACAGGTACTATACAGATGATCAGGTTTTTAAATACATCAGATAGGGATTATATACATTAGTTAGGACTGCTCTATATGGGTATACCTTGACGATTGGTGGAGCAGCTTATTATACATTTTTTTGCAAAAAAAAGTATCAACTAAGTACCCTGTTTTTTCCATCTTTTGACTAGCACTTGCTTATTACTGTGATTTTTTTTTTACAACAGAGTATTTTTGACCTCACTGTGCTCTTTTGTGTCTTCAAGTTTCTTGGTGGTGTGTGAACAGGTTCCTACAGACTTGTTCAATGTGCAAGTAGCCCATGTGTTTCTGGTTCTATAATTGTTCTCTTGTTTCTACAAGACTAGGGAGTCCACCACTCCTTATGGGTCATTTGCATCAAAGCTGTTCCATCCAGCATGTCCACATGGATATTCCCTCTCTGAACCTTGCTTATACAGGTACTATACAGATGATCAGGTTTTTAAATACATCAGATAGGGATTATATACATTAGTTAGGACTGCTCTACATGGGTATACCTTGACGATTGGTGGAGCAGCTTATTATACATTTTTTTGCAAAAAAAAGTATCAACTAAATACCCTGTTTTTTCCAGCTTTTGACTAGCACTTGCTTATTACTGTGATTTTTTTTACAACAGAGTATTTTTGACCTCACTGTGCTCTTTTGTGTCTTATGGGGCCATGTGCAGCATTATATGGGACAAATATCTGTATGGGGCCATGTGCAGCAGTATATGGGGCAAATATCTGTATGGAACATCTTATATGGCCATGTGCAACATTATATGGGGCAAATATCTTATGGGACCATGTGCAGCAGTATATGGGGAAAATATCTCTATGGGGCCATGTGCAGCAGTATATGGGGCAAATATCTGTAAGGAGCATCTTATGGGGCCATGTGCAGCATTATATGGGGAAAATATCTGTATGGGGCCATGTGCAGCAGTATATGGGCAAATATCTGTAAGGAGCATCTTATGGGGCCATGTGCAGCATTATATGGGGCAAATATCTGTATGGGGCCATGTGCAGTGTTATATGGGGCAAATATCTGTATGGGGCCATGTGCAGCATTATATGGGGAAAATATCTGTATGGGGCCATGTGCAGTGTTATATGGGGCAAATATCTGTATGGGGCCATGTGCAGCATTACATGGGGCAAATATCTCTATGGAACATTTTATGGGGCCATAATCCGCCTTTGTGGAGCATTATACGGGGCAAATGTGTCTATGGAGCATCTTATGGGGCCATCATAAACTGTTTGGAGAATTACATGGGGTGTATTTTGAATGGAGCATCTGATGGGGCCATAATGAACTGTATGGAGCATTATATGGGGCTCCTGATTCAATATGGATATTCAAAAACACTTAACCTACTGATGTCTCAATTAATTTTACATTTATTGGTGTCTATTTTTATTTTTGAAATTTACCAGTAGCTGCTGCATTTTCCACCCTAGGCTTATACTCGAGTCATTAAGTTTTCCCAGTTTTTTGTGGCAAAATTAGGGGGGTCGACTTATACTCGGGTTGGCTTATATTCGAGTATATACGGTACTTCTTTACTGCGAAATCACCATTTAAATTGATGTGTATATGAAGCTGAAAGGCTTTGGTAGATAAGAAGTCCCGTTCCTGCCTAGTGCCACTTCCACTTGACTGATGTCTTCTTTGCCTGTAGTCACAAAGCATAGAGTCTATCAGTCAAGCAGTAAGTGGCTGTGCTGGGTGGGAAATACAGCTGGAGTGGCAGATGCTTCAGATCTAACATGGCCCTTCAGCTTCATTTGCATATAATTTCAGGTGCCAATTTTTCAGTAATGGAGGGACGAACTGGCCATGTAAAGGTATTTCTGAAATTGTCTTTGAAAGAGCTTAATGCACATATAAATAGTTTGTGAGGTGAAATCCTGCTGACAGATTCCCTTTTATAAATATAAGATAAAGTTTAATATTATTTATCATCTTAAAAAGAGCTTTAAAAAGTTGTGAGCTGAACATAAAAACCTACTTTTCAATTACTACCATCTATATCAGAGGAGCAGGTAGGGTTTTGGTTCGGGGGAGCGAAACTTCTGAGTGGGCCCCTTACCAGGTAACCTTAATTACGGTGACACACCCTAATAGTGAATGAACTGAGGAGAACCTCAGCATATGACCACACTGTTGCTAAAAATTTTCTCTAAACAAAAACCAACACTGATATTACCGCCATATGGTGAATGGTAAATACCAGCCCTACAGAACATATAAGTGATTACAGCACATGGTGATTTACAGAGGACGTTCTTTCTGATGGAATCGTTCACTTTTCCCGTCTTTTCCATCTTTTCCATCTTTTCCAGACCGACATGACAACTTCTTCCAGTAAGGACTCGGCTGCAGAGATTACAACAAAGATGCATTTCACTTCACATATTCCAGCCATCACCATCTATTCCGAACTTGCACAAACTGCTTATCCTACTGATACCCCAATGCTGAGCTGCTGCTGCTATATGTGTCCCTATTACTGCACCTACTGTGTGGTTCTGTGTGCCCTCTAAATTCTAAAGCCACCCGCTAGAATATAGTAATGTCTGGTGCAAGTGGCCTAGAAAACAGAGCCCACATTTTGCCCACTAGAAATATAGAAAGTAATAATACTCTGTGTGGCCCTTTGACAGTCACAGTAACCCAAGTTCCCCTATAACAATAAGTGCCCACTTTACCTTTAATAATGTCCCCAGTCTCCTCCCTGTACAGCTCCCCTATACACAGTATAATGACCCCTCGCTGTATAGTACCACCTACACAGTATACCCGTTAGTAGCCACAAAACAGTTTTATGGCTGAAACACTGTATGATGACTCCCTAGATAGCCTCCATATAGTCCAATATGCCAGATAGTGCTCAATATAGTATAATGTACTCCCTATAGGCCTCTATAGTATGATACATTCCCAATGTGCATACTCTATTTAGTATAATGCACTCCCCATAGGCAGACTCTATAGTATTCTGCACCTCAATAGGCACAGAATCTATAGTATTCTGCACTCCCCATAGGCAGACTCTATACAGTATAATGCACCCCCATAGGCAGACTCTATATTGTATAATGCACTCCCCATAGGCAGACTCTATATTGTATAATGCACCCCCATAGGCAGACTTTATATTATATAATGCACTCTTCATAGGCAGACTCTATATTGTATAATGCCTCCCCCAAAGACAAACTCTATATTATATAATGCAGCCTCCATAGGCAGGCCCTATATAGTATATTGCACCCCCATAGCCAAACCCTATATTTTATACTGCACTCCCCATAGGCAGATTCTACAGTATAATGCAACCCCCATAGGGAGACTCTATAGTATAATGCACCTCCATAAGCAGACTCTATAGAGTAATGCACCCCCATAGGCAGACTCTATAGTGTAATGCACCCCCACAGGCAGACTCTAGAATATAATACATCCCCCTTTGGTAGATTTTATAAAGCACTCCCCCAAAGGCAGACTCTATAGTATAACACAGCTCCCCACCGTAGGCAAACTCAATAGAAGGCAGACTACATAATGCACCCCCCACCCTACCCCACCCCACCAGCAGACTCTATAGCAAGGGTCCCCAACCTGTAGCTCAGGAGCCACATGTGGCTCGCGGTCCTATGAATTTGGGCTCGAGGCTGTCTGTCAGCTTGGTGAATTAGCTCCAGTTCTAGCAAACGGGTATGAAGAGCAAATCTGAAAATGGTGAATTTTGTGAGCAGCCCTGCACAGAAGAGCAGATCTGGATGCACATATACTGGTCTTAGGGGTTTTGAGATGATTTAAGTATGGTACGCTGGAGACAAGATGATACCACCTGTCAGAGGAGATGTTTGAAGCTGGATGTGACAGTGTCTTGGGAGTGCTTTATAGAGGAATACTGAATGGGGGTATTGTGGGAACCCCTGGATCTTAGTACACTGCTTTGGCGTGATTTTTGTGGAAAAGCTTTGGTTAACCATTATGCATGTAATGGGGGCTTTGGTTGCCACTATTTTGAGGGGGTGGGAGCTGAATGTGGCTCACGACCCTCTCTCAAGGCTGGATGTGGCTCCCAACCCTCTCTCAGAGCTGAATGTGGCTCTCAAGGTCTTAAACGTTGGGGACCTCTGCTCTATAGCATAATGCAGCCCCATAAAAACAATAAGTAAATATTCACCTCTAGTCCTCCTGGTTCCTCCGCTGCTCCGAGCACCCAAACACATTCCTGAACGCAGGCACTAAGTAGTGACGTCATCGCGACCCCTGTTAGTGTCGGCTTCGGTGATGTCAGACACTGAGAGGGGGATTATGGGAGAGGTAGCGTAATGTTCCTTCTCTCATCAATATGGTCAGCTGTATCGGCATCTAACTGATACAGTAGAACCTGCAATGGTGGGCGGAGGGCGCACTGCTGGCATGAGGGGCCCACTACTGGCCCCGGGCCCCTTGTTATGACCTGGTGGTTAGGATAATAATGGACCAGGTGGTAAAGAGCACACGGAAAGACCTGATAGTTTTAATAATACAGGACAAGCTCTGGGATGTGGGAACTCTGCTGACCGCAATCTCTAATCCTATCACACACACTAGAAATAGCCGTGGATTGCTCCTAACGCTCCCTATGCAACTCGTCACAGCCTAAGAACTAGCTAGCCCTAAAGATAGAAAAATAAAGCCTACCTTGCCTCAGAGAAATTCCCCAAAGGAAAAGGCAGCCCCCCACATATAATGACTGTGAGTTAAGATGAAAATCACAAACACAGAGATGAAATAGATTTAGCAAAGAGAGGCCCGACTTACTGAACAGACAGAGGATAGGAAAGGTGACTTTGCGGTCAGCACAAAAACTACAAAAAAACCATGCAGAGGGCGCAAACAGACCCTCCGCACCGACTCACGGTGCGGAGGCGCTCCCTCTGCGTCCCAGAGCTTCCAGCAAGCAAGACAAAAATCAAAATAGCAAGCTGGACAGAAAAATAGCAAACAAGAGAAAAACAAGCATGAACTTAGCTTCTGCTGGAGAAGACAGGTCACAAGAACGATCCAGGAGCGAACAGACCAATACTGGAACATTGACAGGTGGCATGGAGCAATGATCTAAGTGGAGTTAAATAGAGCAGCCAGCTAACGAATTAACCTCGTCAGCTGTGGAAGGAAACTCAGAAGCCGCAGCCCCACTCACAACCACCAGAGGAAGCCCATGGACAGAACCAGCCGAAGTACCATTCATGACCACAGGAGGGAGCTTGACAACAGAATTCACAACAGTACCCCCCCGTCCTTGAGGAGGGGTCACTGAACCCTCACCAGAGCCCCCAGGCCGACCAGGACGAGCCAAATGAAAGGCATGAACATCAGAGGCAAAGACCCAGGAATTATCTTCCTGACCATAACCCTTCCACTTAACCAGGTACTGGAGTTTCCGTCTCGAAATACGAGAATCCAAAATCTTCTCCACCACATACTCCAACTCCCCCTCAACCAACAACGGGGCAGGAGGATCAACGGATGGAACCACAGGCACCACGTATCTCCGCAACAACGACCTATGGAATACATTATGGATGGCAAAAGAAGCTGGAAGGGTCACACGAAATGACACAGGATTGAGAACCTCAGAAATCTTATACGGACCAATGAAACGAGGCTTAAACTTAGGAGAGGAAACCTTCATAGGAACATAACGAGACGACAACCAAACCAAATCCACAACACGAAGTCGGGGACCCACGCAGCGCCGGCGGTTAGCGAAACGTTAAGCCTTCTCCTGGGACAATGTCAAATTGTCCACCACATGAGTCCAAATCTGCTGCAACCTATCCACCACAGTATCCACACCAGGACAGTCCGAAGAGTAAACCTGCCCCGAAGAGAAACGAGGATGGAAACCAGAATTGCAGAAAAACAGCGAAACCAAAGTAGCCGAGCTGGCCCGATTATTAAGGGCGAACTCAGCCAAAGGCAAAAAGGACACCCAATCATCCTGATCAGCAGAAACAAAGCATCTCAGATATGTCTCCAAAGTCTGATTAGTTCGTTCGGTTTGGCCATTTGTCTGAGGATGGAAAGCCGAGGAAAAAGACATCAATGCCCATCCTAGCACAAAAGGATCGCCAAAACCTCGAAACAAACTGGGAACCTCTGTCAGAAACGATGTTCTCCGGAATGCCATGTAAACGAACCACATGCTGGAAAAACAATGGCACCAAATCAGAGGAGGAAGGTAATTTAGACAAGGGTACCAAATGGACCATCTTAGAGAAGCGATCACAATCCACCCAAATGACCGACATCTTTTGAGAGACAGGGAGATCTGAAATAAAATCCATAGAAATATGCGTCCAGGGCCTCTTCGGGACCAGCAAGGGCAAAAGCAACCCACTGGCACGAGAACAGCAGGGCTTAGCCCAGGCACAAGTCCCACAGGACTGCACAAAAGAACGCACATCCCGTGACAAAGACGGCCACCAAAAGGATCTAGCCACCAAATCTCTGGTACCAAAGATTCCAGGATGACCAGCCAACACCGAACAATGAACCTCAGAGATAACTCTACTAGTCCATTTATCAGGGACAAACAGTTTCTCCGCTGGGCAACGGTCAGGTCTATCAGCCTGAAATTTTTGCAGCACCCGCCGCAAATCAGGGGAGATAGCAGACAAAATTACCCCTTCTCTGAGAATACTCGCCGGCTCAGGAACACCCGGAGAGTCGGGCACAAAACTCCTTGACAGGGCATCAGCCTTCACATTCTTAGAGCCCGGAAGGTACGAAACTACAAAATCAAAACGGGAGAAAAATAGCGACCAACGAGCCTGTCTAGGATTCAACCGTTTGGCAGACTCGAGATAAGTCAAATTCTTGTGATCCGTCAAGACCACCAGACGATGCTTGGCTCCTTCAAGCCAATGACGCCACTCCTCGAATGCCCACTTCATGGCCAACAACTCTCGATTGCCAACATCATAATTGCGCTCAGCAGGCGAAAACTTTCTAGAAAAGAAGGCACATGGTTTCATCACCGAGCCATCAGAACTTCTTTGCGACAAAACAGCCCCTGCTCCAATCTCAGAAGCATCAACCTCGACCTGAAACGGGAGCGAAACATCTGACTGGCACAACAAAGGGCTGAGCTGAGCAGCATGCCATGTTTGTGGGAGAAGATACTGAAGTCGGCGGAATCTACAGCTCGATGTGATCCGAAACCCATTGGATCTGAAAGCCCCCTTAAAATTGCTTGCAATAAGGATTTGTTCACATTCCTGCAATATTTTCAGATATCAGATGAGATGGATGTAATATTTGTCCAACAAATTGTTCAAAAATTGAAAAGACAGTTGAAAGAATTTAATGAAAATGACCAGCAAGTGCCTACCATTTCAGAATTAATTGATGGCAAAGATCAGGCGGAAGCAATTAGCAAATTTAACTTTTCCAGACATTCAGAGAGCATCCCTCAACATGCAGATTCCACAACAACTTCTACTGCAAATGAATCCACTGCAAACAAAAGTGCTGATATAGAGGACCACTCTAAAGGTGAATGTAGAACAAACCATGCTAGTAATTCACAACTGTGTTCTAATATGAGCGGCAGAAGACTAGAAGATGTGCCTACAGTGAATCATTTACCTGAATATAATTCCTCAAAAGTAACCACAAGCCAAGCCACGGCCAGCAATCCTGTATCATGACATCGTTCTTCAGTTATGTTGTGTCCTACTACTAAGAAACCTATGATCAGACCTTCAGTTTCCACTTCTGTGCTGAAGTCGTCCATTGCATCTATTAAAAAGGAACCAGATGATGCTTCAGTTGAAGAACCACAGCTTGACTGTACCACTGCTACTACCACAACAAAGGGGCAGAAGAAAAACGACACTTCAACTCCTGAAAAGCTTCCACAGCCGCAGAAGACCAATTGACCACATCAGCACCCTTCTTGGTCAAATCAGTCAACGGTTTAGCATAACTAGAAAAATTACTGATGAAGCGACGATAAAAATTAGCAAAGCCCAGGAACTTTTGCAGACTGTTCACAGATGTCGGCTGAGTCCAATCATAAATGGCCTGGACTTTAACAGGGTCCATCTCGATAGTAGAAGGGGAAAAAATGAAACCCAAAAATGAAACCTTATGAACTCCAAAGAGACACTTTGACCCCTTCACAAACAAAGAATTAGCACGAAGGACCTGGAACACCATTCTGACCTGCTTCACGTGAGACTCCCAATCATCCGAGAAGACCAAAATATCATCCAAATATACAATCAGGAATTTATCCAGGTACTCTTGGAAGATGTCATGCATAAAGGACTGAAATACTGATGGAGCATTGGAAAGCCCGAATGGCATAACCAGGTACTCAAAATGGCCCTCGGGCGTATTAAATGCTGTTTTCCATTCATCGCCCTGTTTAATACGCACAAGATTATACGCCCCTCGAAGATCTATCTTGGTGAACCAACTAGCCCCTTTAATACGAGCAAACAAATCAGACAGCAGCGGCAAAGGATACTGAAACCTGACTGTAATTTTATTAAGAAGGCGGTAATCAATACAAGGTCTCAAAGAACCATCCTTCTTGGCCACAAAAAAGAACCCTGCTCCTAACGGTGATGACGACGGGCGAATATGACCTTTCTCCAAGGATTCCTTTATATAACTCCGCATAGCGGCGTGTTCTGGCACAGATAAATTGAACAGTCGGCCCTTAGGAAACTTACTACCAGGAATCAAATTAATAGCACAATCGCAATCCCTATGAGGAGGTAGGGCACTGGATTTGGGCTCATCAAATACATCCCGGTAATCTGACAAAAACTCTGGAACTTCAGAAGGAGTGGAAAATGAAATAGACAAAAATGGAACATCACCATGTACCCCCTGGCAACCCCAGCTGGACACAGACATAGATTTCCAATCCAATACTGGATTATGGACCTGTAGCCATGGCAACCCCAAAACGACCACATCATGCAGATTATGCAACACCAAAAAGCTAATATCCTCCTGATGTGCAGGAGCCATGCACATGGTCAATTGGGTCCAGTACTGAGGCTTATTCTTGGCCAAAGGCGTAGCATCAATTCCTCTCAATGGAATAGGATACCGCAAGGGCTCCAAGAAAAAAACCACAGCGCCTAGCAAACTCCAAGTCCATCAAATTCAGGGCAGCGCCAGAATCCACAAATGCCATAACAGAATAGGATGACAAAGAGCAAATCAGAGTAACGGACAAAAGAAATTTCAACTGTACCGTACCAATGGTGGCAGACCTAGCAAACCGCTTAGTGCGCTTAGGACAATCGGAGATAGCATGAGTGGAATCACCACAGTAAAAACACAGCCCATTCCGACGTCTGTGTTCTTGCCGTTCAGCTTTGGTCAAAGTCCTATCACATTGCATAGGCTCAGATCTATGATCAGATAATACCGCCAAATGGTGCACAGATTTACGCTCACGCAAGCGTCGATCGATCTGAATGGCCAAAGACATAGACTCATTCAGACCAGCAGGCATGGGAAATCCCACCATGACATCCTTAAGGGCTTCAGAGAGACCCTTTCTGAAAATTGCTGCCAGGGCACATACATTCCACTGAGTGAGTACAGACAACTTCCTAAACTTCTGACAATATATCTCTACCTCATCCTGACCCTGACACAGAGCCAGCAAGATTTTCTCAGCCTGATCCACTGAATTTGGTTCATCATAAAGCAATCCAAGCGCCAGAAAAAACGCATCAACATCACGCAATGCCGGATCTCCTGGCGCAAGGGAAAATGCCCATTCTTGAGGGTCGCCATGTAACAAAGAAATAATGATTTTCACTTGTTGAACAGGGTCACCTGAGGAGCGAGGTTTCAAAACAAGAAACAATTTACAATTATTTTTGAAATTCAGAAGCTTAGATCTATCCCCAAAAAACAAATCAGGAATTGGAATCCTAGGCTCTGACACCGTATTCTGAACCACAAAATCTTGAATGTTTTGTACCCTTGCAGTGAGATTATCCATCCAAGAGGACAGACTTTGAATGTCCATATCCACACCTGTATCCTGAACCACCCAGAGGTCTAGGGGAAAAGAAAGGCAAAACACAGTGCAAAGAAAAAAAATGGTCTCAGAACTTCTCTTATCCCTCTATTGAGATGCATTAATACTTTGGGCCACCTGTACTGTTATGACCTGGTGGTTAGGATAATAATGGACCAGGTGGTAAAGAGCACACGGAAAGACCTGATAGTTAATAATAATACGGGACAAGCTCTGGGACGTGGGATGTTGTGAATTCTGTGGCAGAGCTCCCTCCTGTGGTCACAAGTGGTACTTCGGCTGATTCTCTCTGGGAGCTTCCGTTTGTGGAGGAAAGTGGTACTGCGGCTTCTGAGTTTCCTCCCTCAGGTGATCTGGTGAGGTCGTTAGGTGCTTCTCTACTTAACTCCACCTAATGCTTTGATCCATGCTTCCTGTCAATGTTCCAGTGTTGGACTTGTTTTTCCCTGGATCATTCCTGTGGCCTGCTGCTCTGCATAGCTAAGTTCTTCTTTGCTATTTGTTTGCTATTTTTTCTGTCCAGCTTGTCTAATTGTTTTGCTGGAAGCTCTGGGACGCAAAGGGTGTACCTCCGTGCCGTTAGTTCGGTACGGAGGGTCTTTTTGCTCCCTTTGCGTGGTTTTCTTTAGGGTTTTGTGTAGACCGCAAAGTTATCTTTCCTATCCTCGCTCTGTTAAGAAAGTCGGGCCTCACTTTGCTGAATCTATTTCATCCCTGCGTTTGTCTTTTCATCTTAACTCACAGTCATTATATGTGGGGGGCTGCCATTTCCTTTGGGGTATTTCTCTGAGGCAAGGTAGGCTTATTTTCTATCTTCAGGCTAGTTAGTTTCTCAGGCTGTGTCGAGTTGCATAGGCAGAGTTAGGCGCAATCCACGGCTGCCTCTAGTGTTGTTTGGAGAGGATTAGGGATTGCGGTCTGCAGAGTTCCCACGTCTCAGAGCTCGTTCTATTATTTTGGGTTATTGTCAGATCACTGTATGTGCTCTGACCACTATGTCCATTGTGATACTGAATTGCCTATCACAACAGTACAGGAAGCCAAAAGTGCTAATGATTCTCAATAGAGGGAAAAAAGAAGTTCTGAGACCATTTTTTTTCTTTGCACTGTGTTTTGCCTTTTTTTTCCCCTAGACATTTGGGTGGTTCAGGACACAGGTGTAGCAATGGACATTAAAGGTCTGTCTTCATGTGTGGATCAGCTCACGGCAAGAGTTCAAAATATTCAAGATTTTGTGGTTCAGAATTCTTTGTTAGAACCGAGAATTCCTATTCCAGATTTGTTTTTTGGAGATAGAACTAAATTTCTGAGTTTCAAAAATAATTGTAAACTATTTCTGGCTTTGAAACCTCGCTCCTCTGGTGACCCAGTTCAACAGGTTAGGATCATCATTTCTTTTTTGCGTGGTGACCCTCAGGACTGGGCATTTTCTCTTGCGTCAGGAGATCCTGCATTAAGTAATATCGATGCGTTTTTCCTGGCGCTTGGATTGCTGTACGATGAGCCTAATTCAGTGGATCAGGCAGAAAAAAATTTGCTGGCTCTTTGTCAGGCTCAGGATGAGATAGAGGTATATTGCCAGATATTTAGAAAGTGGTCCGTGCTCACTCAATGGAATGAATCTGCTCTGGCAGCTATATTCAGAAAGGGTCTCTCTGAAGCCCTTAAGGATGTCATGGTGGGATTTCCTATGGCTGCTGGTTTGAATGAGTCTATGTCTTTGGCCATTCAGATCGGTCGACGCTTGCGTGAGCGAAAATCTGTGCACCATTTGGCGGTATTACCTGAGATTAAACCTGAGCCTATGCAGTGTGATAGGACTATGACCAGAGTTGAACGGCAAGAACACAGACGTCTGAATGGGCTGTGTTTCTACTGTGGTGATTCCACTCATGCTATCTCTGATTGTCCTAAGCGCACTAAGCGGTTCGCTAGGTCTGCCACCATTGGTACAGTACAGTCAAAATTTCTTCTGTCCGTTACCTTGATCTGCTCTTTGTCATCGTATTCTGTCATGGCGTTTGTGGATTCAGGCGCTGCCCTGAATTTGATGGACTTGGAATATGCTAAGCGTTGTGGGTTTTTCTTGGATCCCTTGCAGTGTCCTATTCCATTGAGAGGAATTGATGCTACGCCTTTGGCCAAGAATAAGCCTCAATACTGGACCCAGCTGACCATGTGCATGGCTCCTGCACATCAGGAGGTTATTCGCTTTCTGGTGTTGCATAATCTGCATGATGTGGTCATGTTGGGGTTGCCATGGCTACAAGCCCATAATCCAGTATTGGATTGGAAATCCATGTCGGTGTCCAGCTGGGGTTGTCAGGGGGTACATGGTGATGTTCCATTTTTGTCAATTTCGTCATCCACCCCTTCTGAGGTTCCAGAGTTCTTGTCTGATTACCGGGATGTATTTGATGAGCCCAAGTCCGATGCCCTACCTCCGCATAGGGATTGTGATTGTGCTATCAATTTGATTCCTGGTAGTAAATTCCCAAAAGGTCGACTGTTTAATTTATCCGTGCCTGAGCACACCGCTATGCGCAGTTATGTGAAGGAATCCCTGGAGAAGGGGCATATTCGCCCGTCATCGTCGCCATTAGGAGCAGGGTTCTTTTTTGTAGCCAAGAAGGATGGTTCGCTGAGACCTTGTATAGATTACCGCCTTCTTAATAAGATCACTGTTAAATTTCAGTACCCCCTTGCCATTGTTATCTGATTTGTTTGCTCGGATTAAGGGGGCTAGTTGGTTCACCAAGATAGATCTTCGTGGTGCGTATAATCTGGTGCATATCAGGCGAGGCGATGAATGGAAAACTGCATTTAATACGCCCGAGGATCATTTTGAGTATCTAGTGATGCCATTCGGACTTGCCAATGCTCCATCAGTGTTTCAGTCCTTTATGCATGACATCTTCCGAGAGTACCTGGATAAATTCCTGATTGTGTACTTGGATGACATTTTGATCTTCTCGGATGATTGGGAGTCTCATGTGAAGCAGGTCAGAACGGTTTTTCAGGTCCTGCGTGCTAATTTTTTGTTTGTGAAGGGATCAAAGTGTCTCTTTGTTGTACAGAAGGTTTCATTTTTGGGGTTCATCTTTTCCCCTTCTACTATCGAGATGGATCCTGTTAAGGTCCAAGCCATCCATGATTGGACTCAGCCGACATCTCTGAAAAGTCTGCAAAAGTTCCTGGGCTTTGCTAATTTTTATCGTCGCTTCATCTGCAATTTTTCTAGTATTGCCAAACCATTGACCGATTTGACCAAGAAGGGTGCTGATTTGGTCAATTGGTCTTCTGCTGCTGTGGAAGCTTTTCAAGAGTTGAAGCGTCGTTTTTCTTCTGCCCCTGTGTTGTGTCAACCAGATGTTTCTCTTCCGTTCCAGGTCGAGGTTGATGCTTCTGTGATTGGAGCAGGGGCTGTTTTGTCGCAGAGAGGTTCTGATTGCTCAGTGATGAAACCATGCGCTTTTTTTTCCAGGAAGTTTTCGCCTGCTGAGCGTAATTATAATGTGGGCAACCGAGAGTTGCTGGCCATGAAGTGGGCATTCGAGGAGTGGCGTCATTGGCTTGAAGGAGCTAAGCATCGCGTGGTGGTATTGACTGATCATAAGAACTTGACTTATCTCGAGTCTGCTAAGCGTTTGAATCCTAGACAGGCTCGTTGGTCGCTGTTTTTTGCCCGTTTTGACTTTGTGATTTCGTACCTTCCGGGCTCTAAAAATGTGAAGGCGGATGCTCTGTCTAGGAGTTTTGTGCCCGACTCTCTGGGTTTATCTGAGCCGGCGGGTATCCTCAAGGATGGAGTAATTGTGTCTGCCATCTCCCCTGATTTGCGGCGGGTGCTGCAGGAATTTCAGGCTAATAAACCTGATCGTTGTCCAGCGGAGAAACTGTTTGTCCCTGATAGGTGGACGAATAAAGTTATCTCTGAGGTTCATTGTTCGGTGTTGGCTGGTCATCCTGGAATCTTTGGTACCAGAGAGTTAGTGGCTAGATCCTTTTGGTGGCCATCTCTGTCGTGGGATGTGCGTACTTTTGTGCAGTCCTGTGGGATTTGTGCTCGGGCTAAGCCTTGCTGTTCTCGTGCCAGTGGGTTGCTTTTGCCCTTGCCGGTCCCGAAGAGGCCTTGGACACATATCTCTATGGATTTTATTTCAGATCTTCCCGTTTCTCAAAAGATGTCAGTCATTTGGGTGGTCTGTGATCGCTTTTCTAAGATGGTCCATCTGGTACACTAGTCTAAATTGCCTTCCTCCTCTGATTTGGTGCCATTGTTCTTCCAGCATGTGGTTCGTTTGCATGGCATTCCAGAGAATATCGTTTCTGACAGAGGTTCCCAGTTTGTTTAGAGGTTTTGGCGAGCCTTTTGTGGTAGGATGGGCATTGACTTGTCTTTTTCCTCGGCTTTCCATCCTCAGACTAATGGCCAGACCCAACGAACCAATCAGACCTTGGAAACCTATCTGAGATGCTTTGTTTCTGCCAATCAGGATGACTGGGTGTCCTTTTTGCCTTTGGCTGAGTTCGCCCTTAATAATCAGGCCAGCTCGGCTACCTTGGTTTCACCATTTTTCTGCAATTCTGGGTTCCATCCTCGTTTCTCTTCAGGACAGGTTGAGTCTTCGGACTGTCCTGGTGTGGATACTGTGGTGGACAGGTTGCAGCAGATTTGGACTCATGTAGTGGACAATTTGACCTTGTCCCAGGAGAAGGCTCATAGTATCGCTAATCGCAGACGCCGTGTGGGTCCCCGACTTCGTGTTGGGGATCTGGTTTGGTTATCTTCTCGTCATATTCCTATGAAGGTTTCCTCTCCTAAGTTTAAACCTCGTTTCATTGGTCCATATAGGATTTCTGAGGTTCTTAATCCTGTGTCTTTTCGTCTGACCCTCCCAGATTCTTTTTCCATACATAACGTATTCCATAGGTCATTGTTGCGGAGATACGTGGCACCTATGGTTCCATCTGTTGACCCTCCTGCCCCAGTTTTGGTGGAGGGGGAATTGGAGTATATTGTGGAGAAGATTTTGGATTCTCCTGTTTCTAGACGGAAACTCCAGTATCTGGTTAAATGGAAGGGTTATGCTCAGGAAGATAATTCCTGGGTTTTTGCCTCTGATGTCCATGCTCCCGATCTTGTTCGTGCCTTTCATGTGGCTCATCCTGGTCGGCCTGGGGGCTCTGGTGAGGGTTCGGTGACCCCTCCTTAAGGGGGGGTACTGTTGTGAATTCTGTGGCAGAGCTCCCTCCTGTGGTCACAAGTGGTACTTCGGCTGATTCTCTCTGGGAGCTTCCGTTTGTGGAGGAAAGTGGTACTGCGGCTTCTGAGTTTCCTCCCTCAGGTGATCTGGTGAGGTCGTTAGGTGCTTCTCTACTTAACTCCACCTAATGCTTTGATCCATGCTTCTTGTCAATGTTCCAGTGTTGGACTTGTTTTTCCTGGATCATTCCTGTGGCCTGCTGCTCTGCATAGCTAAGTTCTTCTTTGCTATTTGTTTGCTATTTTTTCTGTCCAGCTTGTCTAATTGTTTTGCTGGAAGCTCTGGGACGCAAAGGGTGTACCTCCGTGCCGTTAGTTCGGTACGGAGGGTCTTTTTGCCCCCTTTGCGTGGTTTTCTTTAGGGTTTTGTGTAGACCGCAAAGTTATCTTTCCTATCCTCGCTCTGTTAAGAAAGTCGGGCCTCACTTTGCTGAATCTATTTCATCCCTGCGTTTGTCTTTTCATCTTAACTCACAGTCATTATATGTGGGGGGCTGCCTTTTCCTTTGGGGTATTTCTCTGAGGCAAGGTAGGCTTATTTTCTATCTTCAGGCTAGTTAGTTTCTCAGGCTGTGTCGAGTTGCATAGGCAGAGTTAGGCGCAATCCACGGCTGCCTCTAGTGTTGTTTGGAGAGGATTAGGGATTGCGGTCTGCAGAGTTCCCACGTCTCAGAGCTCGTTCTATTATTTTGGGTTATTGTCAGATCACTGTATGTGCTCTGACCGCTATGTCCATTGTGATACTGAATTGCCTATCACAACAGTGGGAACTCTGCTGACCGCAATCCCTAATCCTATCACACACACTAGAAATAGCCGTGGATTGCTCCTAACGCTCCCTATGCAACTCGTCACAGCCTAAGAACTAGCTAGCCCTAAAGATAGAAAAATAAAGCCTACCTTGCCTCAGAGAAATTCCCCAAAGGAAAAGGCAGCCCCCACATATAATGACTGTGAGTTAAGATGAAAATCACAAACACAGAGATGAAATAGATTTAGCAAAGAGAGGCCCGACTTACTGAACAGACAGAGGATAGGAAAGGTGACTTTGCGGTCAGCACAAAAACTACAAAAAAACCACGCAGAGGGCGCAAACAGACCCTCCGCACCGACTCACGGTGCGGAGGCGCTCCCTCTGCGTCCCAGAGCTTCTTGCAAGCTAGACAAAAATCAAAATAGCAAGCTGGACAGAAGTATAGCAAACAAGAGAAAAACAAGCAGGAACTTAGCTTCTGCTGGAGAAGACAGGTCACAAGAACGATCCAGGAGCGAATAGACCAATACTGGAACATGACAGGTGGCATGGAGCAATGATCTAAGTGGAGTTAAATAGAGCAGCCAGCTAACGAATTAACCTCGTCACCTGTGGAAGGAAACTCAGAAGCCGCAGCCCCACTCACAACCACCAGAGGAAGCCCATGGACAGAACCAGCTGAAGTACCATTCATGACCACAGGAGGGAGCTTGACAACAGAATTCACAACAGCCCCCCACCTGCTCAGGGGCCCCATATAAGCCGGGTGGCAGAGCAGGGAGATCGTGTCTCCCTGCTCTGCCACAGTGTAGCTATATGGGTGCGCTGTACATGACAATACAGTACAGTAGTGTAGCTCCGGGTGGGCCTCCCTCAGAGTGTGGGACCTGGGGAGACCGCCCCCTTTGCCCCCTCAGTAGCTACGCTAGGGAATTCTACATCACTCCTCTCTTGCAAGTTTAATGGAAACCTGTCATGTGAAAAAAAACACCATTAACCTACAGATATGGGATAAATGTGCAAGTTAGTAGCATTCTGAATTTGTGAGGCCTCCGCACTGAAAGCCAGGCTACCAGGAGCAAATTAACTTTATTCCTCAGGACAGCCTCGGGGTTTCAGTCTTAGAGGTGCGGCCAATGTGGTTTCAGTCACCACTAAATTCATAGTTAGAGGTGGCTGTAACCACCCTCCTGCAATGACTAACAGACAGCTCTGTATTGATGGACTTCTGAGCCAGCTGTCAGTCATAGTGCGGGGTGTAGTTATGGCCGCTGCTCACACTGTACTGAGTGGTGATTGATACTGCGCCGGCTGTGCCTCTGTGACTAAAAGCCCGAGGTTGTTGGGAGGTATAAAGTTTAATTTCTCTGGGTAGCTAGGTTGTCAGTGTGGCAGCCACATGGCTTCAGAAAGCTATTAACCTGCCGATTAACCACATATCGGCAGGTTAATAGTGTTTTTTCACATGACATACTCCCTTTAAATACTAGAAGGATGTCTTGAGGAAAAGTCTCACTCTTTATGATAAAATCTTGGAAATATCCCTTAACTCCCACAGCTTAATAGAAGGGACACAACCAATTGTGCCCTTTGAGTGAACACATCTTTATGTATCCCTTCTCTTTGCAAAGGGAAGATATGCTTTACGGGGTAAGACGACTGATTTTATGGTGGATGAAGTCAGGCTATGATGGTGTGAGACTTCCATTACATTTTCAGCTAGTGTCATCTATTGTATCTTTGTCCAAGCAGCAGTCTCATCCCTCATCCTCCATTTCACAGGTAGAATAGCTTGTCTAATTTGCTAAGTGCACTTTGTCCACACATAAAAGAATGTGTCCAGTCATTGCATCTTTCTGTACCAAAGCTCTTATAAAATAGTCTCCCGCCCCCATCCTCTATACAGCTGCAACAGGATTGCTGTATCACACATCATTGTAGAAGTCCAGACTAGGCAAATAGGAAGATGAATGATTATTCAGGCAAATTTGGACCACCAGGATGGGAAAGGTTCGGAGAAAAAACATTATGGCTAGGACTCCATTGAAACAACTCGACAGTTGACAGATGAGCATCTATAAAATGACAAAGGCTCCCTGTGTTAAGCCCCTTGCTACCAACGCCTTCTCCCTGGGAAACTAATTACCTTCAACTGTCAGCGAAAATGTTATTTTTCCAGCTATCATTCTGCCTTTAACAGCCACCAAATAGCCATAAATATACATTTGCATCCCCGTCTTCCTCCTTCGGGTCTGTTAGCGTCATTAAATATACTTTACTGATCATTTATAATTTACTAATCATTTCTATTAGGTAAATGAGAAAAGTAAAAACAGCATTTCCAGCACAGCTAGGGCACTCCCGACATATATTGACCAGTTCAAGAATAGTTATCGGTTTGTCCCTTCCACTGTGCTTTAGCAACCGGCAAAAACAGATTTCACTATTTTAACAGCAGCAGGGGTTCGTACAAAACCAATTTGTCAGGAATGTGAATGTTGAGCTAGGGCAGTCTAAATGGGTTGTTACATGGTGTGACATAAAACAGTAAATGAAAAGCAGAACTGATGTTATGTTGCAATAGCAAATTTGATAATATTTTACCTTAATTTGAATAGGAGGAAACTGTATTTTTCAACCCGTAGTCAATATTTTAAAAGCCATCATTTATTGGAAAATTGTAATAATTGTTAACTTTCATTAGACATCTTCATAGAAGTTGGATTTAAAAAAAAATAAATAATATCCCATTAAATGTCTGCAATCATTTTCATAGAATTTGATAGAAATTGCTTGAAGAGGAGTTTCCATTTAAAATACAGGCTTATTTGAGGATTGGATATAGCGTGGATGGGGATATATGATCTGATACATGTAATGATTTATTATACTTTCTTGCACTTATTTGGAACTAGTCATCTTTTCGTTAAGTTTTAAAAAAATGCTAAAGTCTCATCACTAGGGTTGAGCGACTTTTACTTTTATAGGATCGGGTCGGGTTTCACGAAACCCGACTTTTTCAAAAGTCGGGTCGAGTGTATCGGCCGATCCTATAAAAAAGTCGGGGTCGGGGTCGGCCGAAACACGAAACCCAATGCAGTGCATTGGGTTTCCAATGGTTCCCAGGGTCTGAAGGAGCGGAAACTCTCCTTCAGGCCCTGGGATCCATATTTAAGTGTAAAATAAAGAATTAAAATAAAAAATATTGCTATACTCACCCTCTGACACGCCCTGGTACTAACCGGCAGCCTTCCTTCCTTAGAATCAGCGCGTGAAGGGCCTTAGATGATGTCGCGGCTTGTGATTGGTCATGCGACCGCCCGTGTGACCGCTCGCGCAACCAATCACAAGCCGCGACGTCACCGCAAGGTCCTGGAAGCGCTGATTCGAAGGAGGAAGGTTCCCGGTTAGTACCAGGGCGCGTCAGAGGGTAAGTATTGCGATATTTTTTATTTTAATTCTTTATTTTACACTTAAATCTGAATTCCGATACCAATTCCCGATATCTTAAACATATCGGGAATCGGTATCGGAATTCCGATTCCAGATTCAAAAGATCGCCGACTTCATGGCCGACCCCACACAGGGGTCGGGTCGGGTTTCATGAAACCCGACCTTGCCAAAAGTCGGCAACTTTTGAAAATTTTCAACCCGTTTCGCTCAACCCTAGTTATAACTATCTATAGAATTATCACCTAGCCAAAAGATATGCAATAACTTCCTTATCGGTAGGAGTATGTCTCTGCGATGGTGTGGCTCTACAGTACCCTACATGAATGAAACAGTGACCTGTAATGCACACCTCCGCTCCATTCATTCTCTATGGTACTGTTGGAAAAAGTTGAGCACTGTATTTAGCTACAGTATCTCCATTAGCCCCACCCATAGAGAATTAATGGATGTTTGGTGCACATGTCTGACCATCACTCCATTTAGACAGGGCTCTGCAGAACCTGATACTGTTGTCAGTGGCCGGACCCCACCAGTTAACAAGTTATTATTATCTATCCTGTAGATAGGTGACTACTTCTAGAGATGGGTATAACTCTTTAAAGTGGTCACACACATCAAAGAGTTGGGCGCTCAGCTTTCTCTCATGAAAGTAGTACACATGCCACAATGGAGAGAGAAGCAATCTTCTGTCATGCACCAATGCAAGATTATCTGTAGGGAAAATAAAAGGATTAAATGATCCTTCACGCCCCATATACAGCTGGTGAAAAAAGTATTGAACATGTCACCATTTTTTTCCTGTCAGTTCTCATTATTACACATAACTTAATTTCTGGACATCTATGGTTTAATTCATTGTCTGTGTAGATTGGATGTTTTGTTACTGACATCTGGTGAGAATTGAATGTCAATAGCACCTTCAGAAATATATTTACTTAGAAAATTGGTGACATGTTCAATACTTTTTTCCCTTTTTTATGGGGAGCAAAGGAACATTTAATCCTTTTATTCTCCCTAGAGATAATGTCACAACTCTGTTGTCGGGTGTCCTGGAACAAGGGGCTCCTTCCCTATCCCTAATGCTAGGGGCATCTTAGCTTGCCCTGCTCCCCAGATTACTTCTGAAGGTGAAGACGCTGGGGCCACTTACCTTGTCTTAGCTCCTGAATCCGCTCTCATGCACCGGGAGAGGAGGATGGGGTTAAACCAAAGTAGGAGAAGAGAGTTATCACACACTCAAAACCTAGCAACAGTCACAGATAAATCCACCAAACGCCTTCTTCAATAATAACCAACAACAACCTCCAGCCATGCAGCATAAGTTTGCTCTGAAAAATGAGTGCTAATCAGGTCCCAGATTACATAGGAGATGGGAGTTCCTAACAGTGCAAAGCTGAAAGCCTTAACTAAGCCTTTCAACTGACCATATTAACCCCTGCACTCGTAAAAGAAATTGACACTGTTTAATGAAGGTGAAGCACTTCTAATCAGTTCAGGAGTAGGAAAAAATTAGATGCTGTTGTCTTCTGGCTCCTCTATGTCACAGTAAACCCTGACAGTGCCCCCTTTTACGTGGGAGCTTCGGAACATCAGAACCGGGTCTATCAGGGTGTACCACATGAAAAGACCAAATCAGCCTGGCTGCATTGACATCAGGTGCTGGTTACCCACATCCTCTCTTAAGGACTGTATCCCTTCCAGTGTACCAGATACTGAAGTAACCGATGAACTAAGCGAGAATCAACTATCTTGGCTATTTGAAATTCCAAATTTCTATCCACAATGACTGGAGATGATGGTAGCAGTGATGGTACAGAGGACGTAACATATTTTTTGAGTAGAGATCGATGAAACACTTTATGGATCCTAAAAGTGAGCTGCAAAGCAAGGCAGAATGCTACAGGATTGACGACAACCACAAAATTATAAGGACCAATGAATCTGGGACCCAGTTTCCAAGAGGGAACCTTCAACTTAATGCTACTTGAGAATAACCACGCCAAGTCAACAACACACAGGTTCGGACCCAGCAAATGTATCCGATTAGCCACTTTCTTATAATTGGATCCTATCTTCCTCAAATTTTCAATAACCCATTGCCACACAGACCTAATTGATGATGAAAATTGCTCTTCTTCAGGTGTCCCAGAAGGATGATTCCTATGAACTTAGATGAACTGAGGATTAAACCCGTATACCTTGAAAAACGGGGACTTACCAATAGAATCATGACAACAAATTCAGTTAGAGGTAAGTAGATAACCCAATCCTTCTTATTCAAAGACACAAAGCACCCAAGATAAGTCTCAAGATTCTGATTAACCTGTTCAGTTTGCCCATTAGACTGTGGGTAAAATGCTGAACAACAGGTGTATCCCCAACCCAGTGCAAAACGCCCTCCAGAATTTGGAAAAAAACGGTACCCCCAGGTCAGACACAATATCGGTAGGGATCCCATGTAATTTTACAACCTCACTGATGGAAATATGCGCCACAGTCTTGGCGTTAGGTAACGCAGGTAGCGCAACTGAATGTGACATTTCACTGAATCTGTCCACCACCACCAAAATGTCAGTATTACCAGTCAACACGGGTAGATCAGTGATAAAATCGACCGATAAATGAATCCAAGGTCTACTGGGAATCGCCAATGGTTGGAGAGACCTGGACGGACGAGCATGGGAAGTTTTAGAACATGCACAGTTACTGCAGGTGTCTACATACTCCCAGACATCCTGATGTACCTCTGACCACCAAAAACGCAGAATAAGAAGATCTGTGGTGGCTTTATTACCTGGATGTCTGGCCAAGACCGACTCATGATGCTCACTAAGAACTCTGAGACAGAGTTTAACAGGAAAAAACAGTTTACCTAATGGACAGGCAGCAGGGGCATCCCCCGAGCGTCAACAACTTCTTTTCAAGATCGAAGCATATAGACGTAATAACCACCCCTTTTGTACTATAGGAATGGGTTCATAATTATCTCCACCCCAAGCAAAACAACTAGATAACGCATCCGCTTTAATGTTCTTGTTCCCAACCTATATGTAATAAAAATATTAAACCTGGTGAAGAAAAATGCCCATCTTCCCTGTTGAGGCATTAGATGTTTTGCAGACTCTAGATATATGAGATTCTTATGATCCGTGATTACCATAACCAGATGAACTGCCCCCTCCTGAAAATGACACAGAAAATTACTCTTCAAAGGCCCACTTGATTATCAAGATTTTTCTGTTAGCAATGTCATAATTTCTCTCCACAGATATCATTTTTTAAAGAAAAGATTGCACATGGACACCATTAACCAGGAGACACACCCTGCAACAATATAGCTCCACTTCAGATGCATCAACTTCTACAATAAAAGGCTGAGTGACATCAGGCTGTATGTAAATCGGCACAGATGCAAAACACTCCTTCAATGTATCAAATACCATCTTGGCTGGACAGGATTACTTGGAAAAGTCTGTCCCTTAACTGGTCATATCTGTCAGAGGTTTGGCCACTGCCGAAAAGTTTTTGATGAACTTACGATAGTAGTTGGCAAACCCCCAAAATCTTTGTAATGCCTTCAAATCCTCAGGACTATCCCAATCCAATACTGCCTGGACTTTTGCCGTATCCATGCGAAAACTTGTAGATGATAACACATATCCTAGAAAAGGGATCTCCTCACATACATTTCCATGGTTTGACAAATAATTTATATATTTGTATCTGTATGACCTGCCTGACATGTACCTGATGTTACTCAAGGTCAGGTGAATAAATTAATATGTCATCAATATAGAATGCAACAAATCTACCTACCAGGTAACTAAAAATGTCAGTTATAAAGTGCTGCAAGATGGCGGGAGCATCAGTCAACCCACAAGGCTCTCATAGTGTCCCTCAGGCATATTGAAAGCGGTTTTCCACTAATACCATTTCTTTAATACAAATGGCTTGACTCTGTGAACCAGAGAAATTATATAGTCTGCTCTTTGGCAGCTTGGCCCCAGGGACAAGATTATTATTATTATTATTATTTATTTATAAAGATTAACATCCCAGTCATAAGGATGATGGAGAGAAAAATCTTGGCACATCCCCAAAGTCAGACAGTTATTTAGGCACAGACTTTGTATCCACCCTTGCAAGTTGGGTGCCCAACCAGTGTCCTTGACAATATTCACCCCACTTTACCACCTCCCAAGTCTGCCAATCTACCACAGGTTTGTGCAGAGTGAGCCAAGGAAGTCCAAGAACCACAGGAGATAGCAGACTCTCTAACACAAAGCAGTCAATATCTTCTGAGTGCATGGCCCCTAGAGATGAGCGAATATTTCAATATTTGGTTCAGCTCACAATCGCTGAATTTGAAATATTTGCCGATGTAATCGGCGAATGTAGCCGAACATACACAGCACAAAAGCCGGTGTTTCCCACGCTCTGTGTCAGCTTTCCTTCTGCTGGTTCCAAAAATTATGCAGGAGCCCAAACCATTTTTTTCAGAAAAAATAGTCTTTTATTAATTAAATATATCATACAATTTGTTGTTAGTGATGAGCGAGTTTACTCGTTGCTCGGGTTTTCCCAAGCACGCTCGGGTGATCTCCGAGTATTTGTTAGTGCTCAGAGATTTAGTTTTCCTTGCCTCAGCTGCATGATTTGCGGCTACTAGACAGCTTGATTACATGTGGGGATTACCTAGAAACCAGGCAACCCCCACATGTACTTAGGCTGACTAGCAGCTGAACTGTAAATCATGCAGCTGAGTCAACAAAAACTAAATCTCCGAGCAGTCACAAGTACTCAGAGACCACCCGAGCATCATCCGGAAAACCCGAGCAACGAGTATACTCGCTCATCGCTATTTGTTATGCAATTTTTCCTGAATACACAGATATATGTACAGTAAGCTGCACACACACTGCACTAATTGTATTTGTCACAGACATCTTTATATCTACCTATTCGATGCATATTTACTGTATGTAATCCATATATTCTATCCTGTCGGCTCCTGCTTTTGAAAGGGATAAAAGAAGAGACCAATCAGTGGCTCTCCCCGCTGAACCTCCAACCAGGCCTGTGTGTGCGATAATGGGCATAACTTGGTGGTGGCTTTAAAGCTCGGCAAGGTGGTACACGTTTCATGCATCAAGAAGTACAATATGTTATGAGAAAATATTCTCAGAATCATCAGGATCCGCTGAAGTGTTCCAGAGTTATAACCTCATAAAGGGACAGTGGTCAGAATTATAAAAATTGGCCCGGTCATTAACGTGTAAACCACCCTTAGGGGAAAAGGGGTTAAAATACAAACAGCCCCTCGGACATCACTATAACGTACAGGAGGACATGAGCTACGCATTTCGATCACTGCCGCGATCATTTTGAACTCCTGTCTATTTCCCTTGAGGAGGCTGCTTCCAAGGAGAATGAGGCTTGATCATGTTCCTGACCTGGGTTTCAGGCCTGACAGTCTGACCACAATACAGGCCCTCGCTTGCATACACTGCCTTCCAAATTTAATTCTACTGCTTTTGGTGTCTGATAGAATCCAATTAAGGCTGGTTTCACATTTGCGTTTTTTGCCACTGCGTTTTAGCGCAAAAAAACACATGCGTTTTTTCCCTATACTTAACACTAAAAACGCATGCTTTTTTTTTGCATGCGTTTTGCCGCCGCATGCGTCTTTTGTATGCATGCGTTGTGTTGCAGAAATGCAACATGTAGTAATTTCTTTTCATTTTTCCCTTTAAAAATATTTTTAGTTTGGTTTGGTAGATCTTTTTAAAAATCCATAAGACCAGTGCAATAGTCTGACAACATTGTTGTCACCTGCCGGGCCAGAACGGTGGCGTAGTGGTTAGCACCGCAGCCTTGCAGCGCTGGAGTCATGGGTTCTAATCCCACCCAGTATAAGAAAAAAGCAGCAAAACATCCGCACCGCTGTTAGGCCATGTTCACACAGTGCGTTTTTTACTGCGGAACCGCCACGATTTTGCCGCTGCGAGTCCGCAGCTGTTTTCCATGCAGGGTACAGTACACTGTACCCTATGGAAAACAGGAACCACTGTGCACATGATGCGGGAATAAACTAAAAAAGCCGCGCTGAATAGCTGCGGTAAAAAAGAAGTACCATGTCACTCCTTTTTGCGGAACTGCAGCGGTTCTGCACCCATAGACCTCCATTGTGAGGTCAAACCCGCAGTAAAACCCGCAGATGAAAAAAATATCTGCGGGTTTTCTGCGGTTTGTGGTGCAGAACCGCTGCAGTGTGGCTGCCCCCCCGTGCCCCTATCCCACCCCCCCATGCTCCGATGCCACCCCCCGTGCTCCGACGCCCCCCCCGTGCCCTCATCTCCCCCCCCTTATACTTACCCGGCCTCCCGGTGTACGTCCGTCCGTCTTCTCCCTGGGCGCCGCCATCTTCCAAAATGGCGAGCGCATGCGCAGTGCGCCCGCCGAATCTGCCGGCCGGCAGATTCGTTCCAAAGTGCATTTTGATCACTGAGATATAACCTATCTCAGTGATCAGAATAAAAAAAATAGTAAATGACCCCCCCCCCCCTTGTCACTTCCATAGGTAGGGACAATAAAAAAATAAAGAATTTTTTTTTTCCACTAAGGTTAGAATAGGGTTAGGGTTAGGGTTAGGGGTAGGGTTAGGGGTAGGGGTAGAGGTAGGGTTAGGGGTAGGGTTAGGATATTTTCAGCCATTTTAACCCTAAAAAACTTCCTAGAAAACACACAGACTCTGCATAGAAAACTGCATAAAAAACGCACTAAAAAACGCATCAAAAAACGCATCAAAAACGCACCAAAAAAAGGACCTGCGTTTTCTGCCAAGAGCTGCGGTTTTTAGTGCAGAAAAAACAGCAGGGAAATCAGGAACGTGTGAACATGGCCTTATCCGTTAGACCCTCAAGCAGACTCCTTTATTCTGCCACACTGCCGTACATTGCCTAATGTAGCAACACATACCGGAGTGCTCCTCTTACAATAGTCCATATAAATCCACGAAAAAAGAAAAGAAAAGAGCGCACACGGACGTGTGCATTCACTACCCTCCCTGCGTTTTTTATGTTACTGTCCGAATAAACTTGACGTTTCACTACCGGTGAGTGCGCTCTTTTCTTTTCTTTTTTCGTGGATCTAATCCCACCCAGGACAACATCTGCAAAGAGTTTGTATGTTCTCTCCGTGTTTGCGTGGGTTTCCTCAGGGTACCTCGGTTTCCTCCCACATTCAAAAGACATACTAATAGGGAATTTAGATTGTGAGCCCCATTGGGGACATCGATGATAATGTGTGCAAACTGTAAAGCGCTGCGGAATATGTTAGCGCTATATAAAATTTTTTTTTTTTTATTCCCAGATATCATATGTGATTCAGAAAGTCATGCATGCATCTTCTCCATGTTGTTCCCATTTAGTTCTAGCTCATTCACGTCCATTTCAGCTTTTTTCTCATGCCCCAGACCTGTTTGTTGGGTCCAGCAGAAAAATATTCGGCTTTCCCATTGACTTGCATTGGATTCATTATTCGGTACAAATACATGGATATTAGAAATGATATATGCCGATTTTTCTGAATCCGAATAGTTCACTATTCGATCATCACTAGTCATTACTAGAGTTGAGCGACCTTGACCTTTTTAGAGTCGAGCCGGGTTTCGCGAAACCCGACTATCTCAAAAGTCGGGTCGAGTGAAATCGGCCGATTATGACGTAAAGTCGGGATCGACCGAAACACGAAACCCAATGCAAGTCAATGGGGCAGCATAGTCGGCAGTGAGTGGGGGCCAGGAAAACACCTAGAGTGCCCATTTTAATGTCAAAACCATCCATTCTTCTTAATGAAGCTTGTCAAGCGTAATTTACCTTATAATAATTGGAAGGCATTTGAAATTGGGGTTCATTTGGCAAAAGTTGTGGTGGGTAGGGCTGGTTAAAGTAATTAGTGGGCCCAGGAAATCTGGACCACGTCATGGCAGTGGAGCAGGGAGAGGTAAGTATTTCAACTTTGCAAGTGCTGTGAACCTGAGCAAGCAGGGGGGGCCCACTCGTTGGCACTGGCACTGGCACAGGGCCCCTCAAAGTACAGCGGTGTTTGCACGGCGGGGGTGCCTCCCACCGGCAGCAACACTTTTGCGTACTATGAGAGGCCCTGTGCCAGTGACGTCGCCAACTACCGTATATACTCGAGTATAAGCCGACCCGAGTATAAGCCGACCCCCCTAATTTTGCCACAATAAACTGGGAAAACTTATTGACTCGAGTATAAGCCTAGGGTGGAAATGCAGCATTTACCGGTGAATTTCAAAAATAAAAATAGATAATTATTTCCCCATAGCTGTGCCATATAGTGCTCTACACCGTTCATATTTCCCCATAGCTGTGCCCCATATAGTGCTCTGCACCGTTCACTGTGCCCCATTGCTGTGCCATATACAGTGCTCTGCACCGTTCATTGTGCCCCCTAGCTGTGCCATATACGGTGCTCTGCACCGTTCACTGTGCCCCATAGGTGTGCCATATACGATGCTCTGCACCGTTCACTGTGCCCCATAGGTGTGCCATATACGATGCTCTGCACCGTTCACTGTGCCCCATAGGTGTGCCATATACGGTGCTCTGCACCGTTCACTGTGCCCTATAGGTGTGCCATATACGGTGCTCTGCACCGTTCATTGTGCCCCATAGATGTGCCATATACGGTGCTCTGCACCGTTCACTGTGCCCCATAGCTGTGCCATATACGGTGCTCTGCACCGTTCACTGTGCCCCATAGATGTGCCATATACGGTGCTCTGCACCGTTCACTGTGCCCCATAGATGTGCTCCATATACGGTGCTCTGCACCGTTCACTGTGCCCCATAGATGTGCTCCATATACGGTGCTCTGCACCGTTCACTGTGCCCCATAGATGTGCTCCATATACGGTGCTCTGCACCGTTCACTGTGCCCCATAGATGTGCTCCATATACGGTGCTCTGCACCGTTCACTGTGCCCCATAGATGTGCTCCATATACGGTGCTCTGCACCGTTCACTGTGCCCCATAGATGTACTCCATATACGGTGCTCTGCACCGTTCATTGTGCCCCATAGATGTGCTCCATATATGGTGCTCTGCACCGTTCATTGTGCCCCATAGATGCTCCACATTAATCTGTTCTGCCGCTGCTACTGCTGCAATAAAAAAAAAAAAACACATACTCACCTCCCTTGATTGCAGCTCCCGGCGTGTCGTTCCGGCGCCTCCATCTTCCCGGCGTCTCTGCTCTGACTGATCAGGCAGAGGGCGCCGCGCACACTGTATGCGTCATCGCGCCCTTTGACCTGAACAGTCAGAGTGCAGACGCCGGGAAGATGGAGACGCCGGGAAGATGGAGCGACGCCCGGCGGCTGGAACGTGGACAGGTGAATATAACATACTCACCTAGTCCTGGCGATCCTCGCGCTGTCCCTCTGCCTGGTCTTCGGTGCCGCAGCTTCTTTCTCTATCAGCGGTCACCGGCACCGCTGATTAGAGAAATGAATAAGCGGCTCCGCCCCTATGGGAGGTGGAGCCGCTTATTCATTTCTGTAATGAGCGGTCCCACGTGACCGCTGAAGAGAGGAAGAAGCTGCAGCCCCTCACCCGCCGACCCCACCGCTACCGTGACTCGAGTATAAGCCGAGGGGGGCACTTTCAGCCCAAAAATTTGGGCTGAAAATCTCGGCTTATACTCGAGTATATACGGTAGTATTCCTCCCCCCACCTGATGAAGGAACCTGCACTTTCATCTGCACCTTCCTGTTTGTCCCCGTGTAAGGTGGTATGGTATGCGGGAAGGGGGACCTGACTTTCAGCAGGGTCACAATCTTGCAGTGTAGCGTGCATGGGAAATGTTGCGTTATGGGTCAATGTACCAGCAGACTCATCTATCACTGGCTGGGCAATGGGCAGGATGAGGAGGAAACACAGAGGCCCAAAGAATAAAGTGGGCTAAATGCAGTTCAAAATTGGTAACACAGGACTAATCAGGGGGCATTGCAGTGGAGGACAACTGGAATGAGAGGATGACACAGAGAGTAGGCCCAAATCAGTAAGTAGTCGAAATGCAGTTCAAAATTGGCAACAGTAGTAAACAGGCGGCACAGCTTTGTTCAGTGGAGGAGAACAGCAAGGAGTGGCAGACACCGATAGTAGGCCCCAACCCAACTAGTAGGCCAAATGCAGTCTAACATTAACAACTACTTAACGAGCGCCTGAAAACGGAATTTCAGGACAGGAAACCAGGAGAACAGCAAGGAGCGGCAGACACCGATAGTAGGCCCCAAACCAACTAGTACGCCAAATGCAGTTGTTCCGTTTAACCACAATTTAATGAGAGCCTGAAGATAGAAGTTCAGGAAAGGCAACCTGGAGAACACCTTGGAGTGGAACACACCATCTCTCTACACCCCATACCCAATTTGTAGGCCTAATGCAGCGTAGTTTCCAACAACTACTAAACGAGAGCATGATGATCGAAGCATTGGCGAGGAAACCTGGGGAACACCTTGGAGTGGAACACACCATCTCTCTACAGTGGAACACACCATCTCTCTACACCCCATACCCAATTTATAGGCCTAATGCAGCATAGTTTCCAACAACTACTAAACGAGAGCCGGAAGATCGAAGCTCAGGAAAGGCAACCTGGAGAACACCTTGGAGTGGAACACACCATCTCTCTACACCCCATACCCAATTTGTAGGCCTAATGCAGCATAGTTTCCAACAACTACTAAACGAGAGCCGGAAGATCGAAGCTCAGGAAAGGCAACCTGGGGAACACCTTGGAGTGGAACACACCATCTCTCTACACCCCATACCCAATTTGTAGGCCCAATGCAGCGTAGTTTCCAACAACTACTAAACGAGAGCATGATGATCGAAGCATTGGCGAGGAAACCTGGGGAACACCTTGGAGTGGAACACACCATCTCTCTACACCCCATACCCAATTTGTAGGCCTAATGCAGCGTAGTTTCCAACAACTACTAAACGAGAGCATGATGATCGAAGCATTGGCGAGGAAACCTGGGGAACACCTTGGAGTGGAACACACCATCTCTCTACAGTGGAACACACCATCTCTCTACACCCCATACCCAATTTGTAGGCCTAATGCAGCATAGTTTCCAACAACTACTAAACGAGAGCCGGAAGATCGAAGCTCAGGAAAGGCAACCTGGAGAACACCTTGGAGTGGAACACACCATCTCTCTACACCCCATACCCAATTTGTAGGCCTAATGCAGCGTAGTTTCCAACAACTACTAAACGAGAGCATGATGATCGAAGCATTGGCGAGGAAACCTGGGGAACACCTTGGAGTGGAACACACCATCTCTCTACAGTGGAACACACCATCTCTCTACACCCCATACCCAATTTGTAGGCCTAATGCAGCATAGTTTCCAACAACTACTAAACGAGAGCCGGAAGATCGAAGCTCAGGAAAGGCAACCTGGAGAACACCTTGGAGTGGAACACACCATCTCTCTACACCCCATACCCAATTTGTAGGCCTAATGCAGCATAGTTTCCAACAACTACTAAACGAGAGCCGGAAGATCGAAGCTCAGGAAAGGCAACCTGGGGAACACCTTGGAGTGGAACACACCATCTCTCTACACCCCATACCCAATTTGTAGGCCTAATGCAGCGTAGTTTCCAACAACTACTAAACGAGAGCATGATGATCGAAGCATTGGCGAGGAAACCTGGGAAACACCTTGGAGTGGAACACACCATCTCTCTACAGTGGAACACACCATCTCTCTACACCCCATACCCAATTTGTAGGCCTAATGCAGCGTAGTTTCCAACAACTACTAAACGAGAGCCGGAAGATCGAAGCTCAGGAAAGGCAACCTGGGGAACACCTTGGAGTGGAACACACCATCTCTCTACACCCCATACCCAATTTGTAGGCCCAATGCAGCGTAGTTTCCAACAACTACTAAATGAGAGCATGATGATCGAAGCATTGGCGAGGAAACCTGGGGAACACCTTGGAGTGGAACACACCATCTCTCTACAGTGGAACACACCATCTCTCTACACCCCATACCCAATTTGTAGGCCTAATGCAACGTAGTTTCCAACAACTACTAAACGAGAGCCGGAAGATCGAAGCTCAGGAAAGGCAACCTGGGGAACACCTTGGAGTGGAACCCACCATCTCTCTACACCCCATACCCAATTTGTAGGCCCAATGCAGCGTAGTTTCCAACAACTACTAAACGAGAGCATGATGATCGAAGCATTGGCGAGGAAACCTGGGGAACACCTTGGAGCGGAACACACCATCTCTCTACACCCCATACCCAATTTGTAGGCCTAATGCAGCGTAGTTTCCAACAACTACTAAACGAGAGCATGATGATCGAAGCATTGGCGAGGAAACCTGGGGAACACCTTGGAGTGGAACACACCATCTCTCTACAGTGGAACACACCATCTCTCTACACCCCATACCCAATTTGTAGGCCTAATGCAGCGTAGTTTCCAACAACTACTAAACGAGAGCCGGAAGATCGAAGCTCAGGAAAGGCAACCTGGAGAACACCTTGGAGTGGAACACACCATCTCTCTACACCCCATACCCAATTTGTAGGCCTAATGCAGCGTAGTTTCCAACAACTACTAAACGAGAGCAGGAAGATCGAAGCTCAGGAAAGGCAACCTGGGGAACACCTTGGAGTGTAACAAACCCTCTCTCTACACCACGGAAGGGCTGATTCTTAGGAAGGAAGGCTGTCGGAAAGAAGCAGGGCGCGTCCGAGGGTGATTATATTCTTATTAGGTATATACTCACCCTCGGACGCGCCCTGCTTCTTTATTTGTAATGAATGTTTATTTGCAATGTGGTTTTGACTTAAGGTACTGTCACACTAGACGATATCGCTAGCGATCCGTGACGTTGCAGCGTCCTCGCTAGCGATATCGTCCAGTGTGACAGGCAGCAGCGATCAGGCCCCTGCTGGGAGATCGCTGGTCGGGGAAGAAAGTCCAGAACTTTATTTCGTCGCTGGACTCCCCGTAGACATCGCTGAATCGGCGTGTGTGACACCGATTCAGCGATGTCTTCTCTGGTAACCAGGGTAAACATCGGGTAACTAAGCGCAGGGCCGCGCTTAGTAACCCGCTGTTTACCCTGGTTTCCAGCGTAAAAAAACAAACAGTACATACTTACATTCAGCTGTCTGTCCCTTGCTGTCTGGTTCCTGCCTTGACTGCTGGCCGTAGTGAAAGCAGAGCACAGCCACAGCAGTGAGTCACCGCTGTGTGACTCACCGCTGTGCTGTGCTTTCACTTTCACTTTGCGGCCAGCAGTCAGTGCAGGGACCAGACGGCAAGGGACAGACAGCTGAATGTAAGTATGTACTGTTTGTTTTTTTACGCTGGTAACCAGGGTAAACATCGGGTTACTAAGCGCGGCCCTGCGCTTAGTTACCCGATGTTTACCCTGGTTACTGGGGACCTCGGGATCGTTGGTCGCTGGAGAGCGGTCTGTGTGACAGCTCTCCAGCGACCAAACAGCGACGCTGCAGCGATCCGGATCGTTGTCGGTATCGCTGCAGCGTCGCTAAGTGTGACGGTACCTTTACTCTATTTTTTTGGTAAATAATGATTTTATTATTTTCATTGTTTTGCATCTTCTTGGCAATAATATAAAGAAGACGCGACAGGACAACACTCGGTGGATGCCATATCTGTGTTTAAAATTGAAAAAACCTTTTAGTTAACTACTTGCAGGAGAAAGTTATTGTAGCTGGTGGCCATTTTTAGTACTGTACCAGATTTTTGTTGTATGTGTTTGTTTTTAATGTTAAAATGTCTGCATTTGATATCTCTCCAGTATTTTCTTTTTTATAAGCAAAATACTTATTTTTATATTTTCTGATGTTGGTTCCAGGGGTACACGGGCAGCAGTGGTGTGGTCAGTGGAGGACTAGTGGAAGGAGTGACCGCAGACAGGCATCGAAGGCCTAAAATAATAACACATGGCTGTAGGCAATTTTAAATTGGTTCCAGGGGTACACGGGCAGCTGTGGTGTGGTCAGTGGAGGCCTAGTGGAAGGAGTGACCACAGACAGGCATCGAAGGCCTAAAATAATAACACATGGCTGTAGGCAATTTTAAATTGGTTCCAGGGGTACACGGGCAGCAGTGGTGTGGTCAGTGGAGGCCTAGTGGAAGGAGTGACCGCAGACAGGCATCGAAGGCCTAAAATAATAACACATGGCTGTAGGCAATTTTAAATTGGTTCCAGGGGTACACGGGCAGCAGTGGTGTGGTCAGTGGAGGCCTAGTGGAAGGAGTGACCGCAGACAGGCATCGAAGGCCTAAAATAATAACACATGGCTGTAGGCAATTTTAAATTGGTTCCAGGGGTACACGGGCAGCAGTGGTGTGGTCAGTGGAGGCCTAGTGGAAGGAGTCACCGCAGACAGGCATCGAAGGCCTAAAATAATAACACATGGCTGTAGGCAATTTTAAATTGGTTCCAGGGGTACACGGGCAGCAGTGGTGTGGTCAGTGGAGGCCTAGTGGAAGGAGTGACCGCAGACAGGCATCGAAGGCCTAAAATAATAACACATGGCTGTAGGCAATTTTAAATTGGTTCCAGGGGTACACGGGCAGCAGTGGTGTGGTCAGTGGAGGCCTAGTGGAAGGAGTGACCGCAGACAGGCATCGAAGGCCTAAAATAATAACACATGGCTGTAGGCAATTTTAAATTGGTTCCAGGGGTACACGGGCAGCAGTGGTGTGGTCAGTGGAGGCCTAGTGGAAGGAGTGACCGCAGACAGGCATCGAAGGCCTAAAATAATAACACATGGCTGTAGGCAATTTTAAATTGGTTCCAGGGGTACACGGGCAGCAGTGGTGTGGTCAGTGGAGGCCTAGTGGAAGGAGTGACCGCAGACAGGCATCGAAGGCCTAAAATAATAACACATGGCTGTAGGCAATTTTAAATTGGTTCCAGGGGTACACGGGCAGCAGTGGTGTGGTCAGTGGAGGCCTAGTGGAAGGAGTGACCGCAGACAGGCATCGAAGGCCTAAAATAATAACACATGGCTGTAGGCAATTTTAAATTGGTTCCAGGGGTACACGGGCAGCAGTGGTGTGGTCAGTGGAGGCCTAGTGGAAGGAGTGACCACAGACAGGCATCGAAGGCCTAACATAACAAAAATGTCAATACAATGGTATTGTCAGTGGCAGGCATTGAAGGATGTCAGCGCATAGACTAAACATTGGTGGAGCTGTGAGATAATTTTGCAAGTGGTAGAGCACTGTTTGAGCTGGGGGGGGGGAAATTGTCTTGTGGCCGGCGGTACAGGCCCAGGGCCCCTCATATTACAACGGTGTGTCTGACGTTGGGTGCGCACCACCACCGCCAGAGACACTTTATTGTACTAGGAGGGACCCAGTGGCAGTGCCGTCGACCAAAAGCGGGCTCACCCACCTCTTCAGACAAACTGCACTCTCACGGGTGCTGTCGCCAAGTGTCGATACCACGGCCCCGTGTGGGGAGTTTGGCCATTTAGTGAGGTGTAAACATGTCGTATGCTGGACAATCAGGTGCAGAAAATTACGAGATTGGAAAAGGCATTCAGAATAGTCCACAGGCAAGACCTTTTCATAGGAAAGCTAGGTGTCAGCCGGGCAAGGTGGGGCAAAAGATTTCGAAATCCAGTTGTGGTTCATTTTAATGAAGGTTAGATCATCTACATTTTGGGTAGCCAGACGAGTCCTTTTTTCTGTTAGTATTGAACCTGCAGCACTGAATACTCTTTCTGATAGGACACTAGCTGCCGGGCAAGCAAGCTCCTGCAATACATATTCTGCCAATTCTGGCCAGGTGTCTAATTTTGATGCCCAGTAATCAAATGGGAATGACGGTTGAGGGAGAACATCGATAAGGGATGAAAAATAGTTTGTAACCATACTGGACAAATGTTGTCTCCTGTCACTTTGAATTGATGCTGCAGTACCTGTCCTGTCTGCGGTCATAGCAAAATCACTCCACAACCTGGTCAGAAAACCCCTCTGGCCAACGCCACTTCTGATTTCTGCCCCTCTAACTCCTGGTCTGCTGGCCCCTGCAGCTCGTGTGAGAACGATCATGGGCGCTGTGTGCAGGGAATGCCAGAAGCAAACGGTCAACAAGAGTTGATTGTTTGGTTGCTAATATTAGTTCCAAGTTCTCATGTGGCATTATATTTTGCAATTTGCCTTTATAGCGAGGATCAAGGAGGCAGGCCAACCAGTAATCGTCATCATTCATCATTTTAGTTATGCGTGTGTCCCTTTTGAGGATACGTAAGGCATAATCCGCCATGTGGGCCAAAGTTCCAGTTCTCAAATCTGCGGTTGTGCTTGGTTGAGGGGCAGTTTCAGGCAAATCCACGTCACTTGTGTCCCTCCAAAAACCAGAACCCGGCCTTGCCGCGCCACCAATTTCCAGTGGCCCCGGAAAAGCTTCCTCATTAAAAATATAATCATCCCCATCATCCTCCTCGTCCTCCTCCTCCTCTTCGCCCGCTACCTCGTCCTGTACACTGCCCTGGCCAGACAATGGCTGACTGTCATCAAGGCTTTCCTCTTCCTCAGCTGCAGACGCCTGATCCTTTATGTGCGTCAAACTTTGCATCAGCAGACGCATTAGGGGGATGCTCATGCTTATTATGGCGTTGTCTGCACTAACCAGCCGTGTGCATTCCTCAAAACACTGAAGGACTTGACACATGTCTTGAAACTTCGACCACTGCACACCTGACAACTCCATATCTGCCATTCTACTGCCTGCCCGTGTATGTGTATCCTCCCACAAAAACATAACAGCCCGCCTCTGTTCACACAGTCTCTGAAGCATGTGCAGTGTTGAGTTCCACCTTGTTGCAACGTCTATGATTAGGCGATGCTGGGGAAGGTTCAAAGAACGCTGATAGGTCTGCATACGTCTGGAGTGTACGGGCGAACGGCGGATATGTGAGCAAAGTCCACGCACTTTGAGGAGCAGGTCGGATAACCCCGGATAACTTTTCAGGAAGCACTGCACCACCAGGTTTAAGGTGTGAGCCAGGCAAGGAATGTGTTTCAGTTGGGAAAGGGAGATGGCAGCCATGAAATTCCTTCCGTTATCACTCACTACCTTGCCTGCCTCAAGATCTACAGTGCCCAGCCACGACTGCGTTTCTTTCTGCAAGAACTCGGACAGAACTTCCGCGGTGTGTCTGTTGTCGCCCAAACACTTCATAGCCAATACAGCCTGCTGACGTTTGCCAGTAGCTGCCCCATAATGGGAGACCTGGTGTGCAACAGTGGCAGCTGCGGATGGAGTGGTTGTGCGACTGCGGTCTGTGGACGAGCTCTCGCTTCTGCAGGAGGACGAAGAGGAGGAGGAGGGGGTGCGAACGGCTACAGCCAATTGTTTCCTAGACCGTGGGCTAGGCAGAACTGTCCCAAACTTGCTGTCCCCTGTGGACCCTGCATCCACCACATTTACCCAGTGTGCCGTGATGGACACGTAACGTCCCTGGCCATGCCTACTGGTCCATGCATCTGTTGTCAGGTGCACCTTTGTGCTCACAGATTGCCTGAATGCATGGACGATGCGCTCTTTAACATGCTGGTGGAGGGCTGGGATGGCTTTTCTGGAAAAAAAGTGTCGACTGGGTAGCTCGTAGCGTGGTACAGCGTAGTCCATCAGGGCTTTGAAAGCTTCGCTTTCAACTAACCGGTAGGGCATCATCTCTAACGAGATTAGTCTAGCTATGTGTGCGTTCAAACCCTGTGTACGCGGATGCGAGGCTAAGTACTTCCTTTTTCTAACCATAGTCTCATGTAGGGTGAGCTGGACTGGAGAGCTGGAGATCGTTGAACTAGCGGGGGTGCCGGTGGACATGGCAGACTGAGAGACGGTGGGAGATGGTATTGTTGCCACCGGTGCCCTAGATGCAGTGTTTCCTACTACGAAACTGGTGATTCCCTGACCCTGACTGCTTTGGCCTGGCAAAGAAACCTGCACAGATACTGCAGGTGGTGCGGAAAATGGTGGCCCTACACTGCCGGAAGGGATGTTGCGTTGCTGACTAGCTTCATTGGCCGAGGGTGCTACAACCTTAAGGGAAGTTTGGTAGTTAGTCCAGGCTTGCAAATGCATGGTGGTTAAATGTCTATGCATGCAACTTGTATTGAGACTTTTCAGATTCTGTCCTCTGCTTAAGGTAGTTGAACATTTTTGACAGATGACTTTGCGCTGATCATTTGGATGTTGTTTAAAAAAATGCCAGACTGCACTCTTTCTTGCATCGGATACCTTTTCAGGCATTGCAGACTGAGCTTTAACCGGATGGCCACGCTGTCCTCCAACAGGTTTTGGCTTTGCCACGCGTTTTGGGCAAGATACGGGCCCGGCAGATGGAACCTGTTGCGATGTTGATGCCTGCTGCGGCCCCTCCTCCTCCGCTTCAGAACTGCTGCCGCCTGCACCCTGTTCCCCCAATGGCTGCCAATCGGGGTCAAGAACTGGGTCATCTATTACCTCTTCTTGTAGCTCGTGTGCAACTTCGTCTGTGTCACCGTGTCGGTCGGTGGTATAGCGTTCGTGATGGGGCAACATAGTCTCATCAGGGTCTGATTCTTGATCAGCACCCTGCGAGGGCAATGTTGTGGTCTGAGTCAAAGGACCAGCATAGTAGTCTGGCTGTGGCTGTGCATCAGTGCACTCCATGTCAGATTCAACTTGTAATGGGCATGGACTGTTAACTGCTTCACTTTCTAAGCCAGGGACGGTATGTGTAAAGAGCTCCATGGAGTAACCCGTTGTGTCGCCTGCTGCATTCTTCTCTGTTGTTGTTTTTGCTGAAGAGTACAAGGAAGCGACTTGTCCCTGACCGTGAACATCCACTAACGACGCGCTGCTTTGACATTTACCAGTTTCACGAGAGGAGGCAAAAGAGCTAGAGGCTGAGTCAGCAAGATAAGCCAAAACTTGCTCTTGCTGCTCCGGCTTTAAAAGCGATTTTCCTACTCCCAGAAAAGGGAGCGTTCGAGGCCTTGTGTAGCTAGACGACGAACCTGGCTCCACAGCTCCAGACTTAGGTGCAATATTTTTTTTCCCACGACCAGCTGATGCTCCACCACTACCACTACCCTCATTACCAGCTGACAATGAACGCCCCCGGCCACGACCTCTTCCACCATACTTCCTCATTGTTTTAAAAACGTAAACAAACTAACGGTATTTGTTGCTGTCACACAAATTACACGGTGAGCTATAACTTCAGTATGATTTAGCTACCCCTTTACAGGTGAGTGAGACCACAACGAAAATCAGGCACAATGTTACACACTCTGTTGTTGGTGGCAACAAATGAGAGAGATGCCACACACGCAGGACTGTCACTGAAGCACAAATGTAAATATTAATCTCCCACTGATTTGATTTTTTTTTTTTTTTAAGGGAGACTTTAGGAAAAAAAAATAATAGAATAAAATGATTTTTTCAGGAAGAATTTAGAAACCAAATAAAATAAAATGATTTTTTCAGGGAGAATTTAGAAAACAAATAAAACAAAAAAAGGCTTTCTATGGCCCACTGAGTGAGAGATGACACACACAGGAGTCAGGAGTGGCACACAAGCCCAGAGGCCAATATTTATCTCCCACTTTTTTTTTTTTGTTCCAGGGAAAATTTATAAACCCAATAAAAAAAATAATAAAGAGGCTTTCTATGGCCCACTATCTGAGAGACAGAGAGAGATGGCACGCTTAGGACTGGCACACAAGCCCAAAGGCCAATATTAATCTCCCACTGATTGATTTATTGATTTTTTCAGGTAGAATTTAGAACCCAAATAAAGCAAAAAAAAAAAAAAAAGGGCTTTCTATGGCCCACTGAGTGAGTGATGACGCACACAGGAGTCAGGAGTGGCACACAAGCCCTGAGGCCAATATTTTTCTCCCACTGATTGATTTATTGATTTTTTCAGGTAGATTTTATAACCCAAATCAAGCAAAAAAATAAATAGGCTTTCTATGGCCCACTGAGTGAGAGATGACACAGACAGGGATGGCACTCTAGCAGAAATGTCAATCTTAATCTCCCACAAAAAAAAAAAAAAAACAGGGAGTGTCCTTCAATTACTATCTCCCTGCAGTAATCTCAGCCAGGTATGGCAGGCAGCAATAAGGAGTGGACTGATGCACAAATTAAATAAAAAAAGTGTGGACAAACAAAAAAGATAGCTGTGCAGAAAGGAAGGAACAAGAGGATTTGTGCTTTGAAAAAAGCAGTTGGTTTGCACAGCGGCGTACACACAGCAATGCAGCTATCAGGGAGCCTTCTAGGGCAGCCCAATGAGCTACAGCGCTGAGGGGGAAAAAAAAAAATGTAGCTTCCACTGTCCCTGCACACCGAAGGTGGTGTTGGGCAGTGGAAATCGCTACAGCACAAGCGGTTTGGTGGTTAATGGACCCTGCCTAACGCTATCCCTGCTTCTGACGAAGCGGCAGCAACCTCCCCCTAAGCTCAGATCAGCAGCAGTAACATGGCGGTCGGCGGGAACTCCCCTTTATAGCCCCTGTGACGCCGCAGACAGCAAGCCAATCACTGCAATGCCCTTCTCTAAGATGGTGGGGACCAGGACCTATGTCATCACGCTGCCCACACTCTGCGTTTACCTTCATTGGCTGAGAAATGGCGCTTTTCTCGTCATTGAAACGCGACTTTGGCGCGAAAGTTGCGTACCGCATGGCCGACCCCGCACAGGGGTCGGATCGGGTTTCATGAAACCCGACTTTGCCAAAAGTCGGCGACTTTTGAAAATGAAAGACCCGTTTCGCTCAACCCTAGTCATCATTACCCTTTCCACACCCAGGGAAGAGGGGAGTAAGAGCATACCATAATACACCAACCAGACTAACAAGATAATACGAACAGGGTTAATGAAAAATACCAAACATAGAAATATGCTCACATATAAAACAGAGGAATGCACAGAGTAGTGAGGGACGGGATTAAATCAAAGTAGGAGAAGAAAGGGAATTATTACACACTCAAAACCTAGCAACATTCACATATTAATCCACCAAACGCCTTCTCCAATAATAACCAACAACAACCTCCATCCATCCATGCAGCATAAGCTGCTCTGACAATGAGTGCTAGCCAGGACACAGTTAATATAGGAGATGGGAGTGGCACAGTGCACAGCTGAGAGTTTTAACCTCCAGGAGCTCTCAACTGAGCAGATTAACCCCTGCACTGCTAAAAGAAATGTACACCTTTTAATATGAAGGTGAAGTGTTTCTAACTGTAACTGTAGACATTAGATATATCTTTAAGTTTTCGTGGCTTAACCCCTTTCTGCTAGCTGACAGAATAGTACGTCAGCTGGCAGATCCCCTGCTTTGAGGTGGGCTCCGGCGGTGAGCCCACCTCAAAGCCACGACATGTTAGCTGTTTTGTACAGCTGACATGTGCGTGCAATGAGCGCGAGCGGAATCGCGATCTGCCCATGCCCATTAACTAGTTAAATGCCACCGTCAAACGCTGACAGCAACATTTAAATAGTGTTCCCGGCCGCACGGCCGGGAGCGGCTCGCACCGCTGACCCCCGTCACATGATCGGGGGTCATCGGTGCATTGCCATAACAACCAGAGGTCTCCTTGAGACCTCTATGTTTGTTGATGGCCGATTGCTTTGAGCACCACCCTAGCACACCTGCATTTCTGCTACATAGAGGTGATCTGTGCTTCACCTCTATGTAGCAGAGCCGATCGTGAAGTGCATGCTTCTAGCCTCCTATGGAGGCTATTGAAGCATGCCAAAATTTAAAAAAAAGTGTTTAAAAATATTAAAAAAATAAAAAAATATATAAAAGTTCAAATCACCCCCCTTTTGCCCCAATCAAAATAAAACAATAAAAAAAAATCAAACCTACACATTTTTGGTATTGCCGCGTTCAGAATCGCCCGATCTATCAGTAAAAACAAAGGATTAACCTGATCGCTAAATGGTGTAGCGAGATAAAAAATCAAAACGCCAAAATTACATTTTTTTGGTCGCCGTGACATTGCATTAAAATGCAATAACGAGCGATCAAAAGAACATATCTGCACCAAAATGGTATCATTAAAAACACCAGCTCGGCACGCAAAAAATAAGCCCTAACACGACCCCAGATCACGAAAATTGGAGACGCTACGGGTATCGGAAAATGGCGCAATTTTTTTTTTTTTAGCAAACTTTGGATTTTTTTTTTATTACTTAGATAAAAGAGAACCTATACATGTTTGGTGTCTTTGAACTCTTAATGACCTGGAAAATCATAATAGCAGGTTAGTTTTAGCATTTGGTGAACCTAGCAAAAAAGCCAAACAAAAAACAAGTGTGACCAAAAACAAAGGAAAAAGTGAGCTGCACAGCCTTCCTTCTTCCGGCAGATCAGCAGCAGTGAGTGGTGACGGACTGACTTCAGTATAGGGGGTGCTCGCATGGAAGATAGCAGACCTGTAGAAGCGCTTGGATCAGCGCGAAACAGCTGTCGTCGTTCACCTGCTCACCTCCCGTCCATCTGCACTCCCTCGGACCGCAAGGCTGTATTCGTTCATGTTTTGAATAAAGAATTGGACCACAGATGGGTGAGTGCTGCCGCATTTTCTGTTCTTATCTACAAAAAAACAAGTGTGAGATTGCACTTTTTTTGCAATTTCATCGCACTTGGAATTTTTTTCCCGTTTTCTGGTACATGACATGGTAAAACCAATGATATTATTCAAAAGCACAACTCGTCCCACAAAAAAAAAGCCCTCACGTGGCCATATTAACAGAAAAATAAAAAAGTTATGGCTCTGGGAAGGAGGGGAGCGAAAAACGAAAACGAAAAAAGCTCCGGGGTGAAGGGGTTAATGTCTAATTCTTCCACTGCCCATCCATTCCTCACCATAACCCATCTAGTTCTCGCTGTATCTTATGATCACCGTCATGAGCACTAAATCCCAGGGCCTCTTCACACTAGGCCAGAACTTCCTATTCTGACAGTTCTGATGAGGTCCAGTATAGTTCTGTGAAAGTACACTTGAGGTTACATGCTAATGACATCACAACATAACCTTGCATGTGAATGCACAGCAGTAGGGTTGAGCGAAACGGGTCGTTCATTTTCAAAAGTCGCCGACTTTTGGCAAAGTCGGGTTTCATGAAACCCGATCCGACCCCTGTGAGTGGTCGGCCATGCGGTACGCGACTTTCGTGCCAAAGTCGCGTTTCAATGACGCGAAAAGCGCCATTTCTCAGCCAATGAAGGTGAACGCAGAGTGTGGGCAGCGTGATGACATAGGTCCTGGTTCCCACCATCTTAGAGAAGGGCATTGCAGTGATTGGCTTGCTGTCTGCGGGGTCACAGGGGCTATAAAGGGGCGTTCCCGCCGACCGCCATCTTACTGCTGCTGATCTGAGCTTAGGGAGAGGTTGCTGCCGCTTCGTCAGAAGCAGGGATAGGGTTAGGCAGGGTCCATTAACCACCAAACCACTTGTGTTGTAGCGATTTCCACTGTCCAACACCACCTTCGGTGTGCAGGGATAGTGGAAGCTACTTTTTTTTTTTTCTCAGTGCTGTAGCTCATTGGGCTGCCCTAGAAGGCTCCCTGATAGCTGTATTGCTGTGTGTACGCCGCTGTGCAAACCAACTGCTTTTTTCAAAGCACAAATCCTCTTGTTCCTTCCTTTCTGCACAGCTATCTTGTTTGTTTGTCCACACTTTTTATTTAATTTGTGCATCAGTCCACTCCTTATTGCTGCCTGCCATACCTGGCTGAGATTACTGCAGGGAGATAGTAATTGTAGGACAGTCCATGTTTTTTGTTTTTTTTGTGGGAGATTAAGATTGGCATTTCTGCTAGAGTGCCATCCCTGTGTGTGCCATCTCTCACTCAGTGGGCCATAGAAAGGCTATTTATTTTTTTGCTTGATTTTGGTTCTAAAATCTACCTGAAAAAATCACAACATCAATCAGTGGGAGAAAAATATTGGCCTCAGGGCTTGTGTGCCACTCCTGACTCCTGTGTGTGCCATCTCTCAGTCAGTGGGCCATAGAAAGCCTATTTATTCTTTTGCTTGATTTGGGTTCTAAAATCTACCTGAAAAAATCACTACATCAATCAGTGGGAGAAAAATATTGGCCTCAGGGCTTGTGTGCCACTCCTGACTCCTGTGTGTGCCATCTCTTACTCAGTGGGCCATAGAAAGCTTTTTTTTTTCTTTTTTTTTAATTTGGTTTCTAAATTGTCCTTGAAAAAATCATTTTATTTTATTTGGTTTCTAAATTATTCCTGAAAAAATCATTTTATTTTATTTTGTTTCTAAAGTCTCCCTGAAAAAAAAAAAAATAAAACAGTGGGAGATTAATATTGCCCTTTCTGCTTGTGTGCCAGTCTTGACTCCTGGGTGTGCCATCTCTCTCTCTCTCAAATTGTGGGCCATAGAAAGCCTATTAATTTTTTGGCTTGATTTGGGTTCCAAAATCTACCTGAAAAAATCACTACATCAATCAGTGGGAGAAAAATATTGGCCTCTGGGCTTGTGTGCCACTCCTGACTCCTGTGTGTGGCATCTCTCACTCAGTGGGGCATAGAAAGCCTTTTTTTTATTTATTTTTATTTGGTTTCTAAATTGTCATTGAAAAAATCATTTTATTTTATTTGGTTTCTAAATTATTCCTGAAAAAATCATTTTATTTTATTTTGTTTCTAAAGTCTCCCTGAAAAAAAATAAAAATAAAACAGTGGGAGATTAATATTGCCCTTTCTGCTTGTGTGCCAGTCTTGACTCCTGGGTGTGCCATCTCTCTCTATCTCTCAAATTGTGGGCCATAGAAAGCCTATTAATTTTTTGGCTTGATTTGGGTTCCAAAATCTACCTGAAAAAAATCACTACATCAATCAGTGGGAGAAAAATATTGGCCTCTGGGCTTGTGTGCCACTCCTGACTCCTGTGTGTGCCATCTCTCACTCAGTGGGGCATAGAAAGCCTTTTTTTTATTTTTTTTTATTTGGTTTCTAAATTGTCATTGAAAAAATCATTTTATTTTATTTGGTTTCTAAATTATTCCTGAAAAAATCATTTTATTTTATTTTGTTTCTAAAGTCTCCCTGAAAAAAAAAAAATAAAACAGTGGGAGATTAATATTGCCCTTTCTGCTTGTGTGCCAGTCTTGACTCCTGGGTGTGCCATCTCTCTCTCTCTCTCAAATTGTGGGCCATAGAAAGCCTATTAATTTTTTGGCTTGATTTGGGTTCCAAAATCTACCTGAAAAAAATCACTACATCAATCAGTGGGAGAAAAATATTGGCCTCTGGGCTTGTGTGCCACTCCTGACTCCTGTGTGTGCCATCTCTCACTCAGTGGGGCATAGAAAGCCTTTTTTATTTTTTTTTTATTTGGTTTCTAAATTGTCATTGAAAAAATCATTTTATTTTATTTGGTGTTAGGGGTCAAGTTCCCGCTTCTGCACAGGGGGAATCTCGAGCCACCTCAGCTGCGATCTCCCATTCTTGTCCAGCCGCAGTGGAGTCTGCTCAGCAAAGACGTCGGTCCCAGCATCTTGCTCATTCTCACTCTGTTCTGAGAGTTACTGCTGCTTCTCCGGTCTCTGCCATTAAAGTCAGTGCTGGTCAGCAGCGAGCGGACTTCTCTGGGACTAAGTCCTTGTCTGCACGTACTGAGCATGCCCAGGGTAAGATCTCCCGTTGGAGATCGAGGGTCATGTGCTCAGGCTCTGCAGCACATTCCATTGGTCCTCTTGGCAGGTCTTGGAAGGGCAAAAGTGCTGTAACCACTCCCTGTGCTGCAACTATATAAACTGCGCATGACCGCACGGCCATGCGCTAGTATTGTCTAACAATTGCTAATGTGTGTATGTTGTGAGTGCAAGTCGTCCTTGGATACCCCTACCCTATTGAATGTCTGTTCGCGGAAGGTGTATGGTTGCTATCTAGTGCCCGACTTAGCCTACAGCACGAATCACACATTACAGTGTCCAGTTGCTGTGACCGCCAGTACGGCGCCGTGCACTTCCTCTGTGCTTTCCTTATCCAAGCCTGGGTGGTTAGTGGCGTTCGTCAGTGCGGCACTGCATGCACTCTTGTGCATTAATATTGTTATTCAGTTTCCTTACACACCCAGTTGCGGTGTTGTGCCAGCAAGGGTCTAATCGGACTTCAATCCTAGTTGGGGTTGAGTTCGCTGACTACTTGCTCGTGCTTTAGGTGCGGTACCGCGGTCCTGTGACTTAACAGGATTGCTTCTTTCACGCTGGGTGAGGTTTAACCCACACGTGTATACTTTTGTGTACCGCCATATAGTCTGCAAATTGCTAGCAGCAGGTTTTCACCTGCACGGTGGACCCCGGACTGCGAACGCATCTATATCATCTGTCTTGGTGCGTTCCGCCAGTCTTAACAGAATACTAGCGCCAGGGTCTGGCTAGTAAAATGGCGGACGACCAGCGTTTACAGAGGTACATCCAGCAGCTGGAGGGAAGGTTGGCGGCTCTTGAGCGTACAACCTCAGCTGTGGATGTCACTGCTGTAGCTGTGCAGGCTGCAAGTGTAGCCGCAGCCAGTTTGTCCGCTGCCACCCCTGCTCCGACTTTATCCCGTCTCCCGCTTCCTGACAAGTTTGCTGGCGACAGTAAACATTGTCGCGGATTCGTGAGCCAGTGCTCTATACATCTTGAGCTCCTGGCGTCACGTTTTCCTACGGAGCGGGCGAGAGTGGGATTTATCCTATCTCTCTTGTCGGGCAGGGCGTTGGAGTGGGCAACGCCACTCTGGGAGCGAGATGATCGTGTGGTACAGAGTGCGCCTCTCTTCTTGGACACTCTGAAGCAGGTCTTTTTAGGGCCTCGGGTTACCCACGACACCGCACTCCAATTGTTGTCTATTACGCAGGGTACGTCCGTGGTCAGCCAGTTTGCCATCCAGTTCCGGACTCTAGCTTCAGAGTTAGAGTGGCCAGACAAAGTTCTTATTCCGGTGTCCTGGAGGGGACTGGCAGACCATGTGAAGGACGCCTTGGCCACTAGGGAGATACCGGCCACACTGGAGGAACTTATTTCTGTGTCTACCCGCATCGACCTCCATTTTCACGATCGGAGGTTGGAGCGGACCCAGTGTAGGCAGAGGTTTCGGCTGGCTCCAACTTTCGCCAGACCTCTGGAATCCCCTGTCTTGGCGACAGATTCCCATGAGGCCATGGAGGTTTCTCGAGCGGGACCTAAATCTCTAGCCGCTCGAGTACCCGTGGTTTGTAAAAACTGTCAACAACATGGACATTACGCCAATAAATGTCCGCGGCGGTCGGGAAACGATCGCGTCTAGTAACCATTGGGGGAGGTTCACTAGACACAGCAGCATTCTCCTCCAAACTGTCCTTTAAAGGGACAATCCTGTTAGGCTCCTCCACTCTGACAGTCGAGCTTTGTGTGGATTCAGGAGCAGAGGGAAACTTCATGTCCTCTGCTTTTGCTACACGTCATGCTATACCACTAGTCATGCTCGCCAAACCAATAACGGTTAGAGTTGTGAATGGGGCGACACTCCCACTGCAAATCACACACCAGACAGTTCCGTTCTCGCTGTCCATATCTCCTTCCCACCAGGAGATTATTTCCCTTCTTGTCCTTCCTGAGGGAATGGATGAGATTTTGCTGGGAATACCCTGGCTCCGTTTCCACTCCCCACATATTGAGTGGTCCTCAGGGAGAATATTGGGTTGGAGTAAGTCTTGTTTGGGCAGGTGTGTGAGTGAGTGTGTACAGGTCTCTACTACCGAGGTACCCGCAGATCTTTCATCACTTCCCAGGTATTATTGGTGTTATGCAGACGTGTTCTCTAAATAGGCTGCTGAGACTCTACCGCCCCATCGCCCTTACGACTGTCCTATCGACCTCTTGCCTGGAGCCGAACCTCCTCGGGGAAGGGTATATCCCCTCTCTCTCCCGGAGATGGAGGCTATGTCTCAATACATTCAGGAGAATTTGGCAAGAGGGTTTATAAGGAAGTCAGTGTCTCCGGCATGGGCGGGATTCTTCTTCGTGCAAAAGAAGAACGGGGAGTTACGTCCTTGCATCGATTATAGGGGTCTCAATGCTATCACTATTAAGAACAAATACCCGTTGCCCCTGATATCGGAGCTCTTTGACAGATTAAGGGGAGCTAAAATATTCACCAAATTAGATCTGCGGGGTGCCTACAATCTGATTCGCATCCGTGAGGGGGACGAGTGGAAAACGGCTTTCAATACCAGGGATGGGCACTATGAGTACCTGGTGATGCCTTTCGGGCTCTGTAATGCCCCAGCCGTTTTTCAGGACTTTGTCAACGATATCTTCCGGGATATGCTTTCTACCTCGGTCATAGTCTATCTGGATGATATTCTCATCTTCTCTCCAGATATTGACTCCCACCGGAGAGATGTTGGCAGAGTTTTCAAACTCTTACGGGCGAATTCCTTATATGCAAAGTTGGAGAAGTGTGTGTTTGAGCAGGAGTCCTTGCCTTTCCTGGGCTATATCATCTCGGCCCAGGGATTGGTTATGGATCCTGCCAAACTACAAGCATTGATGGACTGGCAGGAACCCCATTCTCTTAAAGCGGTGCAGCGCTTTATGGGGTTCATAAATTACTATCGCCAGTTCATTCCCCACTTCTCAACTTTGGTAGCTCCTTTGGTATCCCTTACCAAGAAGGGAGCGAATCCCAAATCGTGGTCCGAAGGGGTCTCCAAGGCCTTCACTTCTATAAAGTCCCATTTTGCTAGCGCTCCCATCTTACATCGTCCCGATGTGGGTAAGCCATTCCTTTTGGAAGTGGATGCCTCATCCGTTGGTGCAGGAGCAGTCCTCTATCAAAAGGATGCTCAGGGTCGGAAGCACCCATGCTTCTTTTTCTCAAAGACCTTCACACCAGCGGAGAGAAATTACTCCATCGGGGATAGGGAGTTGCTGGCAATGAAGTTGGCCTTTTCGGAGTGGAGACACCTCTTGGAGGGTGCTCGGTTCCCATTCCAAGTTTTCACGGATCACAAGAATTTGGTCTATTTACAAACAGCCCAGCGGCTGAATTCTCGTCAGGCCAGATGGTCCTTGTTTTTCTCCCGGTTCCACTTTACCCTACATTATCTCGCCGGGGAGAAGAACATTCGTGCTGACGCTCTCTCTCGCTCCTTCGTGTCAGCTGAGGAGGACGAGGACGAGCCTCGGCTCATTGTCCCTTCGGAGAGTCTGAGAACTGTAGCTCCGGTTTCGCTAGAGTCTGTGCCTCCAGGCAAGACTTTTGTTCCCATCAATTTGCATCTGGAGGTTCTCTCTTGGGCTCATTTGTCCAGAGTGCGTGGACACTTTGGGGCAAAAAGGACATCTGAGTTACTGGCGAGAATGTACTGGTGGCCACATATGGTTCGTGACGTCGGAGACTACGTTCGGGCATGTGTCTCTTGTGCCAAGAATAAGTCTTCCCGAGAACGGCCAGCTGGTTTGTTATACCCTCTGCCGGTGGCAGACAGGCCCTGGGAGATGGTCGGGATGGATTTTGTTGTGGGTCTGCCCAAGTCTCATGGCTGTACCATTATTTGGGTAATCACTGACCATTTTTCTAAAATGGTGCATTTGGTGCCGCTTCCCCGGTTACCTTCTGCACGGGCCTTGGCAGCGTTGTTTGTCAAACACATCTTTCGTCTTCACGGTATGCCAGACAAAATTGTCAGTGATCGGGGTCCCCAGTTTGCGTCTCGGTTCTGGAGAGAGCTTTGTCGTCTTCTCAGTATTGAGTTGAATCTCTCTTCGGCTTATCATCCCGAGACGAATGGGTTGGTAGAGAGAGCCAACCAGACCTTGGTCACATATCTGCGACATTTTGTTTCTGCTAAGCAGGATGACTGGGCATCTTTGCTACCATGGGCGGAGTTTGCTCTTAACAATGCTGTCGCTGATTCCACTGGACAGACTCCATTCCTCCTTAACTATGGTCAGCATCCGCGGGTACCTGTGCCCATGCCCGTGTCTTCCGCCGATTCCAGGGTGGCAGACTGGGCTGTGGAGGCACGGGACATTTGGGATCGCACTCAGGATGCCATTCAGGCTTCCAAGGAGAGAATGAGGTCCTCCGCCGACGCACATCGGCGCCCCGCTCCAACCTTTGCTCCTGGCGACTTAGTGTGGCTCTCCGCCCATAACATCAGGCTGCGACTTGAGTCTACCAAGTTTGTGAGTGCAAGTCGTCCTTGGATACCCCTACCCTATTGAATGTCTGTTCGCGGAAGGTGTATGGTTGCTATCTAGCGCCCGACTTAGCCTACAACACGAATCACACATTACAGCGTCCAGTTGCTGTGACCGCCAGTACGGCGCTGTGCACTTCCTCTGTGCTTTCTTTACCCAAGCCTGGGTGGTTAGTGGCGTTCGTCAGTGCGGCACTGCATGCACTCTTGTGCATTAATATTGTTATTCAGTTTCCTTACACACCCAGTTGCGGTGTTGTGCCAGCAAGGGTCTAATCGGACTTCAATCCTAGTTGGGGTTGAGTTCGCTGACTACTTGCTCGCGCTTTAGGTGCGGTACCGCGGTCCTGTGACTTAACAGGATTGCTTCTTTCACGCTGGGTGAGGTTTAACCCACGCGTGTATACTTTTGTGTACCGCCATATAGTCTGCAAATTGCTAGCAGCAGGTTTTCACCTGCACGGTGGACCCCAGACTGCGAACGCATCTATATCATCTGTCTTGGTGCGTTCCGCCAGTCCTAACATTTGGTTTCTAAATTTTTCCTGAAAAAATCATTTTATTTTATTTTGTTTCTAAAGTCTCCCTGAAAAAAAAAAAAAATAGGTGGGAGATTAATATTGACATTTGTGCTTGAGTGACAGTTCTGCGTGTGTGGCACAGAAAACAGAGTGTGTAACATTGTGCCTGATTTTCCTTGTGGTCTCACCAACCTGTAAAGGGATATTGAAATCATACTGAAGTTATAGGTCACCGTGTAAGTTGTTTGACAGCAACAAATAAAGTTACTTTGGTTAAGTTTTTAAAACAATGAGGAAGTCTGGTGCAAGAGGTCGTGGCCGTGGGCGTTCATTGTCAGCTGGTAATGATGGTAGTGGTAGTGGAGCATCAGGTGGTTGTGGGAAAAAAAATATTCCACCTAAGTCTGGAGCTGTGGAGCCAGGTTCGTCGTCTGGCTACACAAGGCCTCGAACGCTTTCTTTTCTGGGAGTAGGAAAACCGCTTTTAAAGCCGGAGCAGCAACAGCAAGTTTTGGCTTACCTTGCAGACTCAGCCTCTAGCTCTTTTGCCTCCTCTTCTGAAACTGGTAAATGTAAAAGCAGCGCGTCGCTTGTGGATGTTCATGGTCAGGGACAAGTCGCTTCCTTGTCCTCTTCAGCAAAAACAGCAAGAGAGAAGGATGCAGCAGGCGACACAACGGGTTACTTCATGGAGCTCTTTACACATACCGTCCCTGGCTTAGAAAGTGAAACACTAAACAGGCCATGCCCATTACAAGTAGATTCTGACATGGAGTGCACTGATGCACAGCCACAGCCAGACTACTATGCTGGTCCTTTGACTCAGACCACAACATTGCCCTCTCAGGGTACTGATCCACAATCAGACCCTGATGAGACTATGTTGCCCCGTCACAAACGCTATACCACCGACCGACACGGTGACACAGATGAAGTTGCACACGAGCTAGAAGAGGAGGTAATAGATGACCCAGTTGTTGACCCCGATTGGCAGCCATTGGGGGAACAGGGTGCAGGCGGCAGTAGTTCAGAAGCGGAGGTGGAGGAGGGGCCGCAGCAGGCATCAACATCGCAACAGGTTCCATCTGTCGGGCCCGTATCTGGCCCAAAACGCGTGTCAAAGCCAAAACCTGTTGGAGGACAGCGTGGCCATCCGGTTAAAGCTCAGTCTGCAATGCCTGAAAAGGGATCCGATGCTAGGAAGAGTGCAGTCTGGCATTATTTTAAACAACACCCAATTGATCAGCGCAAAGTCATCTGTCAAAAATGTTCAACTAGCTTAAGCAGAGGTCAGAATCTGAAAAGTCTCAATACAAGTTGCATGCATAGACATTTAACCACCATGCATTTTCAAGCCTGGACTAACTACCAAACGTCCCTTAAGGTTGTAGCACCCTCGGCCAATGAAGCTAGTCAGCAACGCAACATCCCTTCCGTCACTGTAAGGCCACCATTTTCCACACCACCGGCAGTATCTGTGCAGGTTTCTTTGCCAGCCAAAGGCAGTCAGGGTCAGGGAATAACCAGTTTTGTAGGAGGAAATATTGCATCTAGGGCACCGGCGGAAACAATACCGTCTCCAACCGTCTCTCAGTCTGCCATGTCCACCGGCACACCCACAAGTTCCACGATCTCCAACTCTCCAGTCCAGCTCACCCTACATGAGACTCTGGTTAGAAAAAGGAAGTACTTATCCTCGCATCCGCGTACACAGGGTTTTAACGCCCACATAGCTAGACTAATCTCGTTAGAGATGATGCCCTACCGGTTAGTTGAAAGCGAAGCTTTCAAAGCCCTGATGGAGTACGCTGAACCACGCTACGAGCTACCCAGTCGACACTTTTTTTCCAGAAAAGCCATCCCAGCCCTGCACCAGCATGTTAAACAGCGCATCGTCCATGCACTCAGGCAATCTGTGAGTACAAAGGTGCACCTGACTACAGATAGGACCAGTAGGCATGGCCAGGGACGTTACGTGTCCATCACGGCACACTGGGTGAATGTGGTGGATGCAGGGTCCACAGGGGACATCAATTTCGGGACAGTTGTGCCTAGCCCACGGTCTAGGAAACAGTTGGCTGTAGGCGTTCGCACCCCCTCCTCCTCGTCCTCCTGCAGAAGCGACAGCTCTTCCACAGACCGCAGTCGGCCAACCACTCCATCGGCAGCTGACACTGTTGCACACCAGTTGTCCCATTATGGGGCAGCTACTGGCAAGCGTCAGCAGGCTGTATTGGCTATGAAGTGTTTGGGCGACAACAGACACACCGCGGAAGTTCTGTCCGAGTTCTTGCAACAAGAAACGCAGTCGTGGCTGGGCACAGTAGATCTTGAGGCAGGCAAGGTAGTGAGTGATAACGGAAGGAATTTCATGGCTGCCATCTCCCTTTCCCAACTGAAACACATTCCTTGCCTGGCTCACACCTTAAACCTGGTGGTGCAGTGCTTATTGAAAACTTATCCTGGGTTCTCCGACCTGCTCCTCAAAGTGCGTGGACTTTGCTCACATATCCAACGTTCGCCTGTACACTCCAGCCGTATGCAGACCTATCAGCGGCCTTTGAACCTTCCCCAGCATCGCCTAATCATAGACGTTGCAACAAGGTGGAACTCAACACTGCACATGCTTCAGAGACTGTGCCAACAGAGGCGGGCTGTTATGTTTTTGTGGGAGGATACACATACACGGGCAGGCAGTAGGATGGCAGACATGGAGTTGTCAGGTGTGCAGTGGTCGAAGATACAAGACATGTGTCAAGTCCTTCAGTGTTTTGAGGAATGCACACGGCTGGTTAGTGCAGACAACGCCATAATAAGCATGAGCATCCCCCTAATGTGTCTGCTGATGCAAAGTTTGACGCACATAAAGGATCAGGCGTCTGCACCAGAGGAAGAGGAAAGCCTTGATGACAGTCAGCCATTGTCTGGTCAGGGCAGTGTACAGGACGAAGTAGCGGGCGAAGAGGAGGTGGAGGAAGAGGAGGATGATGGGGATGAGTATATTTTTAATGAGGAAGCTTTCCCGGGGGCACTGGAAATTGGTTGCGTGGCAAGGCCGGGTTCTGGTTTTTTGAGGGACACAAGTGACGTAGATTTGCCTGAAACTGCCCCTCAACCAATCACAACCGCAGATTTGACAACTGGAACTTTGGCCCACATGGCGCATTATGCCTTACGTATCCTCAAAAGGGACACACGCATTACAAAAATGATGAACGATGACGATTACTGGTTGGCCTGCCTCCTTGATCCACGCTATAAAGGCAAATTGCAAAATATTATGCCACATGAGATCTTGGAACTAGGGTTGAGCGAAACGGGTCGAACATTTTCAAAAGTCGCCGACTTTTGGCTAAGTCGGGGTTTCATGAAACCCGATCCGACCCCTGTGCGGGGTCGGCCATGCGGTACGCGACTTTCGCGCCAAAGTCGCGTTTCAATGACGCGAAAAGCGCCATTTCTCAGCCAATGAAGGTAAACGCAGAGTGTGGGCAGCGTGATGACATAGGTCCTGGTCCCCACCATCTTAGAGAAGGGCATTGCAGTGATTGGCTTGCTGTCTGCGACGTCACAGGGGCTATAAAGAGGCGTTCCCGCCGACCGCCATCTTACTGCTGCTGATCTGAGCTTAGGGAGAGGTTGCTGCCGCTTTGTCAGAAGCAGGGATAGCGTTAGGCAGGGTCCATTAACCACAAAACCGCTTGTGCTGCAGCGATTTGCACTGTCCAACACCACCCTCGGTGTGCAGGGACAGTGGAAGTTTTTTTTTTTTTTTTTTTCCCCTCAGCGCTGTAGCTCATTGGGCTGCCCTAGAAGGCTCCCTGATAGCTGCATTGCTGTGTGTACGCCGCTGTGCAAACCAACTGCTTTTTTCAAAGCACAAATCCTCTTGTTCCTTCCTTTCTGCACAGCTATCTTTTTTGTTTGTCCACACTTTTTATTTCATTTGTGCATCAGTCCACTCCTTATTGCTGCCTGCCATACCTGGCTGAGATTACTGCAGGCAGGGAGATAGTAGCTGCCTGCCATACCTGGCTGAGATTACTGCAGGCAGGGAGATAGTAATTGTAGGACATTCCCTGTTTTTTTTTTTTTTTTTTTTTTGGTGGGAGATTAAGATTGGCAATTTGGCATTTCTGCTAGAGTGCCATCCCTGTGTGTGCCATCTCTCTCACATAGTGGGCCATAGAAAGCCTTTTCATTTTTCTGTATTTTTTTTTGTGGGGTGTATAAATTCTCCCGGATAAAAATACAGTGGGAGATTAATATTGGCCTTTGGGCTTGTGTGCCAGTCCTGAGTGTGCCATCTCTCTCACAAATAGTGGGCCATAGAAAGCCTATTTTATTTTTTTTGGGGTTTTATAAATTCTCCCTGAAAAAAAGGGAGATTAATATTGGCCTCTGGGCTTGTGTGCCAGTCCTGAGCGTGCCATCTGTGCCAGCCCTGAGCGTGCCATCTCTCTCACAAATAGTGGGCCATAGAAAGCCTATTTATTTTTTTTTTTGGTTTTATAAATTCTCCCTGAAAAAAAGGGAGATTAATATTGGCCTCTGGGCTTGTGTGCCAGTCCTGAGCGTGCCATCTGTGCCAGCCCTGAGCGTGCCATCTCTCTCACAAATAGTGGGCCATAGAAAGCCTATTTAATTTTTTTTTTTGTTTTATAAATTTTCCCTGAAAAAAGGGAGATTAATATTGGCCTCTGGGCTTGTGTGCCAGTTGTGAGCGTGCCATCTGTGCCAGTCCTGAGCGTGCCATCTCTCTCACAAATAGTGGGCCATAGAAAGCCTATTTAAATTTTTTTTTGGTTTTATAAATTCTCCCAGAAAAAAAGGGAGATTAATATTGGCCTCTGGGCTTCTGTGCCAGTCCTGAGCGTGCCATCTGTGCCAGTCCTGAGCGTCCCATCTCTCTCACAAATAGTGGGCCATAGAAAGCCTATTTTATTTTTTTTGGGGGTTTTATAAATTCTCCCTGAAAAAAAGGGAGATTAATATTGGCCTCTGGGCTTGTGTGCCAGTCCTGAGCGTGCCATCTGTGCCAGCCCTGAGCGTGCCATCTCTCTCACAAATAGTGGGCCATAGAAAGCCTATTTATTTATTTTTTTTGTTTTATAAATTTTCCCTGAAAAAAGGGAGATTAATATTGGCCTCTGGGCTTGTGTGCCAGTTGTGAGCGTGCCATCTGTGCCAGTCCTGAGCGTGCCATCTCTCTCACAAATAGTGGGCCATAGAAAGCCTATTTAAATATTTTTTTGGTTTTATAAATTCTCCCAGAAAAAAAAGGGAGATTAATATTGGCCTCTGGGCTTCTGTGCCAGTCCTGAGCGTGCCATCTGTGCCAGTCCTGAGCGTCCCATCTCTCTCACAAATAGTGGGCCATAGAAAGCCTATTTTATTTTTTTTTTGGGTTTTAGAAATTCTCCCTGGAAAAAAAAAGGGAGATTAATATTGCCCTTTGGGCTTGTGTGCCAGTACTAAGCGTTCCATCTCTCTCTCTCTCTCTCTCAGTCAGTGGGCCATAGAACGCCTATTTTTGGTTTTATTTGTTTTATAAATTCTCCCTGAAAAAATCATTTTATTTTATTTGGTTTCTAAATTCTTCCTGATAAAATCTTTTTTTTTTTATTATTTTTTTTTCTAAAGTCTCCCTGAAAAAAAAAAAAAAAAACAGTGGGAGATTAATATTGGCCTTTCTGCTTGTGTGCCAGTCTTGACTCCTGGGTGCGTCATCTCTCAGTCAGTGGGCCATAGAACGCCTATTTTTGGTTTTATTTGTTTTCTAAATTCTCCCTGAAAAAATCATTTTATTTTATTTGGTTTCTAAATTCTTCCTGATAAAATCACATTTTTTTTATTATTTTTTTTTCTAAAGTCTCCCTGAAAAAAAAAAAAAAACAGTGGGAGATTAATATTGGCCTTTCTGCTTGTGTGCCAGTCTTGACTCCTGGGTGCGTCATCTCTCAGTCAGTGGGCCATAGAACGCCTATTTTTGTTTTTATTTGTTTTATAAATTCTCCCTGAAAAAATCATTTTATTTTATTTGGTTTCTAAATTCTTCCTGATAAAATCATATTTTTTTTATTATTTTTTTTTCTAAAGTCTCCCTGAAAAAAAAAAAAAAACAGTGGGAGATTAATATTGGCCTTTCTGCTTGTGTGCCAGTCTTGACTCCTGGGTGTGCCATCTCTCTCTCTCTCTCTCTCTCTCTCCAATTGTGGTCCATAGAAAGCCTACATTTTTTTTCCTTGATTTGGGTTCCAAAATCTACCAGAGAAAATAACTCCATCAATCATTGGTAGAAAAATATTGGCCTCTGGGCTTGTGTGCCACTCCTGATTCCTGTGTGCGTCATCTCTCACTCAGTGGCCCATAGAAAGCATATAGTTTGTTACATTTGTTTTCTAAATTCTCCCTGCAAAAATCTTTTTTTTTTTTTTTGGGGGGTTTCTAAAGTGTTCCTGAAAAAAATAAAAATAAAAAAAAAATAATAGTGTGACATTAATATTAACATTTGTGCTTCAGTGACAGTCCTGCGTGTGGGGCATCTCTCTAATTTGCAGCCACCAAAAAAAGAGTGTGTAACATTGGGCCTGATTTTCGCTGTGGTCTCACCAACCTGTAAAGGGGTAGCTAAATCATACTGAAGTTATAGCTCACCGTGTAAGTTGTGTGACTGCAACAAATAACGTTAGTTTGGTTACGTTTTTAAAACAATGAGGAAGTCTAGTGGAAGAGGTCGTGGCCGGGGGCGTTCATTGTCAGCTGGTAATGAGGGTAGTGGTAGTGGTGGAGCATCAGGTGGTCGTGGGGGAAAAAATATTGCACCTAAGTCTGGAGCTGTGGAGCCAGGTTCGTCGTCCGGCTACACAAGGCCTCGAACGCTCCCTTTTCTGGGATTAGGAAAACCGCTTTTAAAGCCGGAGCAGCAAGAGCAAGTTTTGGCTTATCTTGCTGACTCAGCCTCTAGCTCTTTTGCCTCATCTCGTGAAACTGGTAAAAGTAAAAGCAGCGCGTCGTTAGTGGATGTTCACGGTCAGGGACAAGTCACTTCCTTGTCCTCTTCAGCAAAAACAACAACAGAGAAGAATGCAGCAGGCGACACAACGGGTTACTCCATGGAGCTCTTTACACATACCGTCCCTGGCTTAGAAAGTGAAGCAGTTAACAGTCCATGCCCATTACAAATTGAATCTGACATGGAGTGCACTGACGCACAGCCACAGCCAGACTACTATGCTGGTCCTTTGACTCAGACCACAACATTGCCCTCGCAGGGTGCTGATCAAGAATCAGACCCTGATGAGACTATGTTGCCCCATCACGAACGCTATACCACCGAACGACACGGTGACACAGACGAAGTTGCGCAGGAGGTACAAGAAGAGTTATTAGATGACCCAGTTCTTGACCCCGATTGGCAGCCATTGGGGGAACAGGGTGCAGGCGGCAGCAGTTCTGAAGCAGAGGAGGAGGAGGGGCCGCAGCAGGCATCAACATCGCCACAGGTTCCATCTGCCGGGCCCGTATCTTGCCCAAAACGCGTGGCAAAGCCAAAACCTGGTGGAGGACAGCGTGGCCATCCGGTTAAAGCTCAGTCTGCAATGCCTGAAAAGGTATCCGATGCTAGAAAGAGTGCAGTCTGGCATTTTTTTAAACAACATCCAATTGATCAGCGCAAAGTCATCTGTCAAAAATGTTCTACTTCCTTAAGCAGAGGTCAGAATCTGAAAAGTCTCAATACTAGTTGCATGCATAGACATTTAACCACCATGCATTTGAAAGCTTGGACTAACTACCAAACGTCCCTTAAGGTTGTTGCACCCTCGGCCAATGAAGCTAGTCATCAACGCAACATCCCTTCCGGCAGTGTAGGACCACCATTTAGCGCACCACCTGCTGTATCTGTGCAGGTATCTTTGCCAGGCCAAAGCAGTCAGGGTCAGGGAATCACCAGTTTCGTAGTAGGAAACACTGCATCTAGGGCACCGGCGGCAACAATACCATCTCCCACCGTCTCTCAGTCTGCCATGTCCACCGGCACCCCCGCTAGTTCCACGATCTCCAGCTCTCCAGTCCAGCTCACCCTACATGAGACTATGGTTAGAAAAAGGAAATACTTAGCCTCGCATCCGCGTACACAGGGTTTGAACGCCCACATAGCTAGACTAATCTCGTTAGAGATGATGCCCTACCAGTTAGTTGAAAGCGAAGCTTTCAAAGACCTGATGGACTACGCTGTACCACGCTACGAGCTACCCAGTCGACACTTTTTTTCCAGAAAAGCCATCCCAGCCCTCCACCAGCATGTTAAAGAGCGCATCGTCCATGCACTCAGGCAATCTGTGAGCACAAAGGTGCACCTGACAACAGATGCATGGACCAGTAGGCATGGCCAGGGACGTTACGTGTCCATCACGGCACACTGGGTAAATGTGGTGGATTCAGGGTCCACAGGGGACAGCAAGTTTGGGACAGTTCTGCCTAGCCCACGGTCTAGTAAACAGTTGTCTGTAGCCGTTCGCACCCCCTCCTCCTCCTCCTCCTCCTCCTCGTCCTCCTGCAGAAGCAAGAGCTCGTCCACAGACCGCAGTCGCACAAACACTCCATCCGCACCTGCCACTGTTGCACACCAGGTCTCCCATTATGGGGCAGCTACTGGCATACGTCAGCAGGCTGTATTGGCTATGAAGTGTTTGGGCGACAATAGACACACCGCGGAAGTTCTGTCCGAGTTCTTGCAGCAAGAAACGCAGTCGTGGCTGGGCACTGTAGATCTTGAGGCAGGCAAGGTAGTGAGTGATAACGGAAGGAATTTCATGGCTGCCATCTCCCTTTCCCAACTGAAACACATTCCTTGCCTGGCTCACACCTTAAACCTGGTGGTGCAGTGCTTCCTGAAAAGTTATCCGGGGTTATCCGACCTGCTCCTCAAAGTGCGTGGACTTTGCGCACATATCCGCCGTTCGCCTGTACACTCCAGCCGTATGCAGACCTATCAGCGTTCTTTGAACCTTCCCCAGCATCGCCTAATCATAGACGTTGCAACAAGGTGGAACTCAACACTGCACATGCTTCAGAGACTGTGCGAACAGAGGCGGGCTGTTATGTTTTTGTGGGAGGATACACATACACGGGCAGGCAGTAGGATGGCAGACATGGAGTTGTCAGGTGTGCAGTGGTCGAAGATTCAAGACATGTGTCAAGTCCTTCAGTGTTTTGAGGAATGCACACGGCTGGTTAGTGCAGACAACGCCATAATAAGCATGAGCATCCCCCTAATGCGTCTGCTGATGCAAAGTTTGACGCACATAAAGGATCAGGCGTCTGCACCAGAGGAAGAGGAAAGCCTTGATGACAGTCAGCGATTGTCTGGTCAGGGCAGTGTACATGACGAGGTACCGGGCGAAGAGGAGGTGGAGGATGAGGAGGATGATGGGGATGAGTATATTTTTAATGAGGAAGCTTTCCCGGGGGCACGGGAAATTGGTGGCGTGGCAAGGCCGGGTTCTGGTTTTTTGAGGGACACAAGTGACGTAGATTTGCCTGCAACTGCCCCTCAACCAAGCACAACCGCAGATTTGACAACGGGAACTTTGGCCCACATGGCGGATTATGCCTTGCGTATCCTCAAAAGGGACACACGCATTACAAAAATGATGAACGATGACGATTACTGGTTGGCCTGCCTCCTTGATCCTCGCTATAAAGGCAAATTGCAAAATATTATGCCACATGAGAACTTGGAACTAATATTAGCAACAAAACAATCAACTCTTGTTGACCGTTTGCTTCTGGCATTCCCTGCACACAGCGCCCGTGATCGTTCTCACACGAGCTCCAGGGGCCAGCAGACCAGAGGTGTTAGAGGGGCAGAAATCAGAAGTGGCGTTGGCCAGAGGGGTTTTCTGACCAGGTTGTGGAGTGATTTTTCTATGACCGCAGACAGGACAGGTACTGCAGCATCAATTCAAAGTGACAGGAGACAACATTTGTCCAGTATGGTTACAAACTATTTTTCATCCCTTATCGACGTTCTCCCTCAACCGTCATTCCCATTTGATTACTGGGCATCCAAATTAGACACCTGGCCAGAATTGGCAGAATATGCATTGCAGGAGCTTGCTTGCCCGGCAGCTAGTGTCCTATCAGAAAGAGTATTCAGTGCTGCAGGTTCAATACTAACAGAAAAAAGGACTCGTCTGGCTACCCAAAATGTAGATGATCTAACCTTCATTAAAATGAACCACAACTGGATTTCAAAATCTTTTGCCCCACCCTGCCCGGCTGACACCTAGCTTTCCTATGAAAAGGTCTTGCCTGTGGACTATTCTGAATGACTTTTCCAATCTCGTAATTTTCTTCACCTGATTGTCCAGCATACGACATGTTTCCACCTCACGAAATGGCCAAACTCCCCACACGGGGCCGTGCTATCGCCACTTTGCGCTTGGACCCTTGAGAGTGCTGTTTGTCTGAAGAGGTGGGTGTGGCCGCTTTTGGTCGACGGCACTGCCACTGGGTCCCTCATAGTACAATAAAGTGTCTCTGGCGGTGGTGGTGCGCACCCAACGTCAGACACACCGTTGTAATATGAGGGGCCCTGTGCCTGTAACGCCGGCCACAAGACAGTTCCCCCCCCAGCTCAAACAGTGCTCTACCACTAGCAAAATTATCTCTCACAGCTTCACCAATGTGTAGTCTAGGCGCTGACATCCTTCAATGCCTGGCACTGACAATACCATTGTTTTGACATTTTTGTTATGTTAGGCCTTCGAAGCCTGTCTGCGGTCCCTTCTTTCTACAACTACTACACTGACCAGGCCACTGCTGGCCGTGTTACCCTGGAACCAATTTAAAAGTGCCTACAGTCAGCCCAATTTTGTTATGTTAGGCCTTCGAAGACTGTCTGCCGTCACTCCTTCCACTAGACTTCCACTGACCATACACTGCTGCCCATGTACCCCTGGAACCAATTTAAAGTGCCTACAGCCAGCCCAATTTTGTTATGTTAGGCCTTCGAAGCCTGTCTGCGGTCACTCCTTCCACTAGACTTCCACTGACCAGACCACTGCTGCCCGTGTACCCCTGGAACCAATTTAAAAGTGCCTACAGCCAGCCCAAGTTTGTTATGTTAGGCCTTGGAAGCCTGTCTGCGGTCACTCCTTCCACTAGACTTCCACTGACCAGACCACTGCTGCCCGTGTACCCCTGGAACCAATTTAAAAGTGCCTACAGCCAGCCCAAGTTTGTTATGTTAGGCCTTGGAAGCCTGTCTGCGGTCACTCCTTCCACTAGACTTCCACTGACCAGACCACTGCTGCCCGTGTACCCCTGGAACCAATTTAAAAGTGCCTACAGCCAGCCCAAGTTTGTTATGTTAGGCCTTCGAAGCCTGTCTGCGGTCCATTCTTTCAACTACTACTACACTGACCAGGTCACTGCTGCCCGTGTACCCCTGGAACCAATTTAAAAGTGCCTACAGCCAGCCCAAGTTTGTTATGTTAGGCCTTGGAAGCCTGTCTGCGGTCACTCCTTCCACTAGACTTCCACTGACCAGACCACTGCTGCCCGTGTACCCCTGGAACCAATTTAAAAGTGCCTACAGCCAGCCCAAGTTTGTTATGTTAGGCCTTGGAAGCCTGTCTGCGGTCACTCCTTCCACTAGGCCTCCACTGACCACACCACTGCTGTCCGTGTACCCCTGGAACCAATTTAAAATTGCCTACAGCCATGTGTTATTATTTTAGGCCTTCGATGCCTGTCTGCGGTCACTCCTTCCACTAGGCCTCCACTGACCACACCACTGCTGTCCGTGTACCCCTGGAACCAATTTAAAATTGCCTACAGCCAGCCCAATTTTTTTATTTTAGGCCTTCGATGCCTGTCTGCGGTCCATTCTTTCAACTACTACTACACTGACCAGGTCACTGCTGCCCGTGTACCCCTGGAACCAATTTAAAATTGCCTACAGCCATGTGTTATTATTTTAGGCCTTCGATGCCTGTCTGCGGTCACTCCTTCCACTAGGCCTCCACTGACCACACCACTGCTGCCCGTGTACCCCTGGAACCAATTTAAAATTGCCTACAGCCAGCCCAATTTTTTTATTTTAGGCCTTCGATGCCTGTCTGCGGTCCATTCTTTCAACTACAACTACACTGACCAGGTCACTGCTGCCCGTGTACCCCTGGAACCAATTTAAAATTGCCTACAGCCATGTGTTATTATTTTAGGCCTTCGATGCCTGTCTGCGGTCACTCCTTCCACTAGGCCTCCACTGACCACACCACTGCTGCCCGTGTACCCCTGGAACCAATTTAAAATTGCCTACAGCCAGCCCAATTTTTTTATTTTAGGCCTTCGATGCCTGTCTGCGGTCCATTCTTTCAACTACTACTACACTGACCAGGTCACTGCTGCCCGTGTACCCCTGGAACCAATTTAAAATTGCCTACAGCCAGCCCAATTTTTTTATTTTAGGCCTTCGATGCCTGTCTGCGGTCCATTCTTTCAACTACTACTACACTGACCAGGTCACTGCTGCCCGTCTACCCCTGGAACCAATTTAAAATTGCCTACAGCCATGTGTTATTATTTTAGGCCTTCGATGCCTGTCTGCGGTCACTCCTTCCACTAGGCCTCCACTGACCACACCACTGCTGTCCGTGTACCCCTGGAACCAATTTAAAATTGCCTACAGCCATGTGTTATTATTTTAGGCCTTCGATGCCTGTCTGCGGTCACTCCTTCCACTAGGCCTCCACTGACCACACCACTGCTGTCCGTGTACCCCTGGAACCAACTTAAAATTGCCTACAGCCATGTGTTATTATTTTAGGCCTTCGATGCCTGTCTGCGGTCACTCCTTCCACTAGGCCTCCACTGACCACACCACTGCTGTCCGTGTACCCCTGGAACCAATTTAAAATTGCCTACAGCCAGCCCAATTTTTTTATTTTAGGCCTTCGATGCCTGTCTGCGGTCCATTCTTTCAACTACTACTACACTGACCAGGTCACTGCTGCCCGTGTACCCCTGGAACCAATTTAAAATTGCCTACAGCCATGTGTTATTATTTTAGGCCTTCGATGCCTGTCTGCGGTCACTCCTTCCACTAGGCCTCCACTGACCACACCACTGCTGTCCGTGTACCCCTGGAACCAATTTAAAATTGCCTACAGCCATGTGTTTTTATTTTAGGCCTTCGATGCCTGTCTGCGGTCCATTCTTTCAACTACTACTACACTGACCAGGGCACTGCTGGCCGTGTACCCCTGGAACCAACATCAGAAAATATAAAAATAAGTATTTTGCTTATAAAAAAGAAAATACTGGTGAGATATCAAATGCAGACATTTTAACATTAAAAACAAACACACAACTAAAATCTGGTACAGTACTAAAAATGGCCACCAGCTACAATTACTTTCTCCTGCAAGTAGTTAACTGAAAGTTTTTTTAAATTGAAAACACACATATGGCATCCACCGAGTGTTGTCCTGTCGCGTCTTCTTTATATTATTGCCGAGAAGATGCAAAATAATGAAAATAATAAAATCATTAATTACCAAAATAATAGAGAAAGTCAACACCACATTGCAAATAAACATTCATTCCAAATAAAGAAGCAGGGCGCGTCCGAGGGTGAGTATATACCTAATAAGAATCTAATCACCCTCGGACGCGCAATGCTTATTTCCAACAGCCTTCCTTCCTAAGAATCAGCCCTTCCGTCGTGTAGAGAGACGTTGTGTTACACTCCAAGGTGTTCCCCAGGTTGCCTTTCCTGAGCTTCGATCTTCCGGCTCTCGTTTAGTAGTTCTTGGAAACTACTCTGCATTAGGCCTTCAAATTGGGTATGGGGTGTAGAGAGATGGTGTGTTCCACTCCAAGGTGTTCCCCAGGTTGCCTTTCCTGAGCTTCGATCTTCCGGCTCTCGTTTAGTAGTTCTTGGAAACTACACTGCATTAGGCCTTCAAATTGGGTATGGGGTGTAGAGAGAGGGTGTGTTACACTCCAAGGTGTTCCCCAGGTTGCCTTTCCTGAGCTTCGATATTCCGGCTCTCGTTTAGTAGTTGTCGGAAACTACGCTGCATTAGGCCTACAAATTGGGTATGGGGTGTAGAGAGAGGGTGTGTTACACTCCAAGGTGTTCCCCAGGTTGCCTTTCCTGAGCTTCGATCTTCATGCTCTCGTTTAGTAGTTGTCGGAAACTACGCTGCATTAGGCCTACAAATTGGGTATGGGGTGTAGAGAGAGGGTTTGTTACACTCCAAGGTGTTCCCCAGGTTGCCTTTCCTGAGCTTCGATCTTCCGGCTCTCGTTTAGTAGTTGTTGGAAACTACGCTGCATTAGGCCTTCAAATTGGGTATGGGGTGTAGCGAGAGGGTGTGTTACACTCCAAGGTGTTCCCCAGGTTGCCTTTCCTGAGCTTCGATCTTCCGGCTCTCGTTTAGTAGTTCTTGGAAACTACACTGCATTAGACCTTCAAATTGGGTATGGGGTGTAGAGAGAGGGTGTGTTACACTCTAAGGTGTTCCCCAGGTTTCCTTGCCATTGCTTCGGTCTTCCGACTCTCGTTTAGTAGTTGTAGAAAAGTACACTGCATTAGGCCATACAAAATGGGTATGGGGTGGAGAGAGATGGTGTGTTACACTCCAAGGTGTTCCCCAGGTTGCCTTTCCTGAGCTTCTATCTTCAGGCTCTCATTAAATTGTGGTTAAATGGAACAACTGCATTTGGCGTACTAGTTGGTTTGGGGCCTACTATCGGTGTCTGCCACTCCTTGCTGTTCTCCTCCACTGAACAAAGCTGTGCCGCCTGTTTACTACGGTTGCCAATTTTGAACTGCATTTCGACTACTTACTGATTTGGCCCTACTCTCTGTGTCAGCCTCTCATTCCAGTTGTCCTCCACTGCAATGCCCCCTGGTTATTCCTGTGTTACCAATTTTGAACTGCATTTAGCCCACTTTCTTCTTTGGGCCTATATCTGTGTTTCCACTTCATCGTGCCCATTGCCCAGCCAGTGATAGATGAGTCTGCTGGTACATTGACCCATAACGCAACATTCCCCGTGCACGCTACACAACAACATTGTGACCCTGCTGAAAGTCAGGTTGCTCTTCCCGCATACCATACCACCTTACACGGGGACAAAGAGGAAGGTGCAGATGAAAGTGCAGGTTCCTTCATCAGGTGGGGGGAGGAATACTAGTTGGCGACGTCACTGGCACAGGGCCTCTCATAGTACGCAAAAGTGTTGCTGCCGGTGGGAGGCGCCCCCGCCGTGCAAACACACCGCTGTACTTTGAGGGGCCCTGTGCCAGTGCCAATGCCAACGAGTGGGCCCCCCCTGCTTGCTCAGGTTCACAGCACTTGCAAAGTTGAAATACTTACCTCTCCCTGCTCCACTGCCGTGACGTGGTCCAGATTTCCTGGGCCCACTAATTACTTGAACCAGCCCTACCCCCCACAACTTTAGCCAAATGACCCCCAATTTCAAATGCCTTCCAATTATTATAAGGTAAATTACGCTTGACAAGCTTCATTAAGAAGAATGGATGGTTTTGACATTAAAATGGGCACTCTAGGTGTTTTCCTGGCCCCCACTCACTGCCGACTATGCTGCCCCATTGACTTGCATTGGGTTTCGTGTTTCGGTCGATCCCGACTTTACGTCATAATCGGCCGATTTCACTCGACCCGACTTTGGACATAGTCGGGTTTCGCAAAACCCGGCTCGACTCTAAAAAGGTCAAGGTCGCTCAACTCTACTTGGAACTAATATTAGCAACCAATCAACTCTTGTTGACCGTTTGCTTCAGGCATTCCCAGCACACAGGGCACGTGATCGTTCTCACACGAGCTCCAGGGGGCAGCAGACCAGGAGTGTTAGGGGTGCACACATCAGATGTGGCGTTGGACAGAGGGGTTTTCTGACCAGGTTGTGGAGTGATTTTGCTATGACCGCAGACAGGACAGGTACTGCTGCATCAATTGAAAGTGACAGGAGACAACATTTGTCCAGTATGGTTACTAACTATTTTTCATCCCTTATCGATGTTCTCCCTCAACCATCATTCCCATTTGATTACTGGGCATCAAAATTAGACACCTGGCCAGAATTGGCAGAATATGCATTGCAGGAGCTTGCTTGCCCGGCAGCCAGTGTCCTATCAGAAAGAGTATTCAGTGCTGCAGGTTCAATACTAACAGAAAAAAGGACTCGTCTGGCTACCCAAAATGTTGATGATCTAACATTCATTAAAATGAACCACAACTGGATTTCGAATTCTTTTGCCCCACCTTGCCCGGCAGACACCTAGCTTTCCTATGAAAAGCTTTTGCCTGTGGACTACTGTGAATTACTTTTCTAATGTCTAATTTGCTGCAGCTGATTGTCCAGCATACGACATGCTTACACCTCCCTAAATGGCCAAACTCCCCACACGGGGCCGTGGTATCGCGACTTTGCGCAAGCACCCGTGAGAGTGCTGTTTGTCTGAAGAGGTGGGTGTGCCCGCTTTTGGTCGACGGCACTGCCACTGGGTCCCTCATAGTAGAATAAAGTGTCTCTGACGGTGGTGGTGCGCACCCAACGTCAGACACACTGTTGTAACATGAGGAGCCCTGGGCCTGTACCGCCGGCCACAAGAGAGTTCCCCCCCAGCTCAAACAATGCTCTACCACTTCCACAGTTATCTCTCACACTTCCACCAATGTTTAGTCTATGCGCTGACATCCTTCCATTCCTGCCACTGACAATACCATTGTGTTGCCTTGTATGATGGTACTTAACATAGTCAGGGGCAGTGTCCTCTATTGACCACAGTAAATACTTTGCGCTAAATTAGTAGGTCTGAAACTATGCAGAGGATCCCACCCCTGAACCTAATGATTGCATCCTTTAGTGTTTTCGTTTTGTTTTAATGCGAGACATTCACATTTATTTATTGTTTTGGACTACTAACTGGCAGACACTCATTACAATCGGCCTCCGCTGACCAGACCACTGCTGCTCGTCTACCCCTGGAACCAATTTTAAATTGCCTACAGCCAGCCCATTTTATTATGTTAGGCCTTCGAAGCCTGTCTGCGGCCCGTTCTTTCTACTACTACTACACTGACCAGTCTACTGCTGCCTGTGTACCCCTGGAACCTATTTAAAAGTGCCTACAGCCCAATATTTTTTTATGTTAGGCCTTCGAAGTCTGTCTGCGGCCCGTTCTTTCTACTACTACTACACTGACCAGTCTACTGCTGCCCGTGTACCCCGGGAACCAATGTTTAAGTGCCTACAGTCCAATATTATTTTATGTTAGGCCTTCAAAGCCTGTCTGCGGCCTGTTCTTTCTACTACTACTACACTGACCAGTCTACTGCTGCCCGTGTACCCCGGGAACCAATGATTAAGTGCCTACAGTCCAATATTTTTCTATGTTAGGCCTTCGAAGCCTGTGTGCGGTCCCTCCTTCCACTAGGCCTCCACTGAGCTGTCTACTGCTGCCCGTGTACCCCTGGAACCAATTTTAAATTGCCTACAGCCAGCCCATTTTATTATGTTAGGCCTTCGAAGCCTGTCTGTGGCCCGTTCTTTCAACTACTACTACACTGACCTGTCTACTGCTGCCCGTGTACCCCTGGAACCAATTATAAAGTGCCTACAGCCTGTCCAATTTTATTATGTTAGGCCTTCGAAGCCTGTCTGCGGTCCCTCCTTCCACTAGGCCTCCAATGACCTGTCTACTGCTGCTCGTGTACCCCTGGAACCAATTTTAAATTGCCTACAGCCAGCCCATTTTATTATGTTAGGCCTTCGAAGCCTGTCTGCGGTCCCTCCTTCCACTAGGCCTCCACTGACCTGTCTCCTGCTGCCCGTGTACCCCTGGAACTAATTATAAAGTGCCTACAGCCAGCCCATTTTATTATGTTAGGCCTTCGAAGCCTGTCTGCGGCCCGTTCTTTCAACTACTACTACACTGACCTGTCTACTGCTGCCCGTGTACCCCTGGAACCAATTATAAAGTGCCTACAGCCTGTCCTATTTTATTATGTTAGGCCTTCGAAGCCTGTCTGCGGTCCCTCCTTCCACTAGGCCTCCAATGACCTGTCTACTACTGCCCGTGTACCCCTGGAACCAATTTTAAATTGCCTACAGCCAGCCCATTTTATTATGTTAGGCCTTCGAAGCCTATCTGCGGCCCGTTCTTTCAACTACTACTACACTGACCTGTCTACTGCTGCCCGTGTACCCCTGGAACCAATTATAAAGTGCCTACAGCCTGTCCAATTTTATTATGTTAGGCCTTCGAAGCCAGTCTGCGGTCCCTCCTTCCACTAGGCCTCCAATGACCTGTATACTGCTGCCCGTGTACCCCTGGAACCAATTTTAAATTGCCTACAGCCAGCCCATTTTATTATGTTAGGCCTTCGAAGCCTGTCTGCGGTCCCTCCTTCCACTAGGCCTCCACTGACCTGTCTCCTGCTGCCCGTGTACCCCTGGAACCAATTATAAAGTGCCTACAGCCTGTCCAATTTTATTATGTTAGGTTCGAAACCTGTCTGTGGTCCCTCCTTCCACTAGGCCTCCACTGACCTGTCTACTGCTGCCCGTGTACCCCTGGAACCAATTTAAAAGTGCCTACAGCCTGTCGTATTTTATTATGTTAGGCCTTCGAAGCCTGTCTGCGGTCCCTCCTTCCACTAGGCCTCCAATGACCTGTCTACTGCTGCCCGTGTACCCCTGGAACCAATTTTAAATTGCCTACAGCCAGCCCATTTTATTATGTTAGGCCTTCGAAGCCTGTCTGCGGCCCGTTCTTTCAACTACTACTACACTGACCTGTCTACTGCAGCCCGTGTACCCCTGGAACCAATTATAAAGTGCCTACAGCCTGTCCAATTTTATTATGTTAGGCCTTCGAAACCTGTCTGCGGTCCCTCCTTCCACTAGGCCTCCACTGACCTGTCTACTGCTGCCCGTGTACCCCTGGAACCAATTATAAAGTGCCTACAGCCTGTCCTATTTTATTATGTTAGGCCTTCGAAGCCTGTCTGCGGTCCCTCCTTCCACTAGGCCTCCAATGACCTGTCTACTGCTGCCTGTCTACTCCTGGAACCAATTTTAAATTGCCTACAGCCAGCCCATTTTATTATGTTAGGCCTTCGAAGCCTGTCTGCGGTCCCTCCTTCCACTAGGCCTCCACTGACCTGTCTCCTGCTGCCCGTGTACCCCTGGAACCAATTATAAAGTGCCTACAGCCTGTCCTATTTTATTATGTTAGGCCTTCGAAGCCTGTCTGCGGTCCCTCCTTCCACTAGGCCTCCAATGACCTGTCTACTGCTGCCCGTCTACCCCTGGAACCAATTTTAAATTGCCTACAGCCAGCCCATTTTATTATGTTAGGCCTTCGAAGCCTGTCTGCGGTCCCTCCTTCCACTAGGCCTCCACTGACCTGTCTCCTGCTGCCCGTGTACCCCTGGAACCAATTATAAAGTGCCTACAGCCTGTCCTATTTTATTATGTTAGGCCTTCGAAGCCTGTCTACGGTCCCTCCTTCCACTAGGCCTCTGTTGTGAATTCTGTGGCAGGGCTCCCTCCTGTGGTCACAAGTGGTACTTCGGCTGGTCCTCTGTGGGAGCTTCCGTTGGTGGAGGAAAGTGTACTGCGGCTTCTGAGTTTCCTTCCTCAGGTGATGTGGTGAAGTCGTTAGGTGCTGCTCTATTTAACTCCACCTAGTGCTTTGATCCTGGCCTCCAGTCAATGTTCTAGTATTGGACCTGTTTCCTCCTGGATCGTTCCTGTGGCCTGCTGCTCTGCATAGCTAAGTTCCTCTTTGCTATTTGTTTGCTGTTTTTTCCTGTCCAGCTTGTCAATTTGTTTTTTACTGCTTGCTGGAAGCTCTGGGACGCAGAGGGTGTACCTCCGTGCCGTTAGTTCGGTACGGAGGGTCTTTTTGCCCCCTTTGCGTGGTTTTTGTAGGGTTTTGTGTTGACCGCAAAGTTACCTTTCCTATCCTCGCTCTGTTCAGAAAGTTGGGCCTCACTTTGCTAAATCTATTTCATCTCTACGTTTGTCTTTTCATCTTAACTCACAGTCATTATATGTGGGGGCTGCCTTTTCCTTTGGGGTATTTCTCTGAGGCAAGGTAGGCTTATTTTCTATCTTCAGGCTAGCTAGTTTCTCAGGCCGTGCCGAGTTGCATAGGGAGCGTTAGGCGCAATCCACGGCTGCCTTTAGTGTGGTTGGAGAGGATTAGGGATTGCGGTCAACAGAGTTCCCACGTCTCAGAGCTCGTTCTTGTTTTTTGGGTTATTGCCAGGTCACTGTATGTGCGCTGATCTCTATGTCCATTGTGGTACTGAATTACCTTTCATAACAGTACTGGAGGCCCAAAGTACTAATGATTCCCAATAGAGGGAAAAAAGAAGTTCTGAGACCATTTTTTTTTCTTTGCACTGTGTTTTGCCTTTTTTTTCCCCTAGACATTTGGGTGGTTCAGGACACAGGTGTAGCAATGGACATTAAAGGTCTGTCTTCATGTGTGGATCAGCTCACGGCAAGAGTACAAAGTATTCAAGACTTTGTGGTTCAGAATTCTATGTTAGAACCGAGAATTCCTATTCCTGATTTGTTTTTTGGAGATAGAACTAAATTTCTGAGTTTCAAAAATAATTGTAAACTATTTCTGGCTTTGAAACCTCGCTCCTCTGGTGACCCAGTTCAACAAGTTAGGATCGTTATTTCTTTTTTGCGTGGCGACCCTCAGGACTGGGCATTTTCTCTTGCGTCAGGAGATCCTGCATTAAGTAATATCGATGCATTTTTCCTGGCGCTCGGATTGCTGTACGATGAGCCTAATTCTGTGGATCAGGCAGAGAAGAATTTGCTGGCTCTGTGTCAGGGTCAGGATGAAATAGAGGTATATTGTCAGAAATTTAGAAAGTGGTCCGTACTCACTCAGTGGAATGAAGGTGCGCTCGCAGCTATTTTCAGAAAAGGTCTCTCTGAAGCCCTTAAGGATGTCATGGTGGGATTTCCTATGCCTGCTGGTCTGAATGAGTCTATGTCTTTGGCCATTCAGATCGGTCGACGCTTGCGCGAGCGTAAATCTGTGCACCATTTGGCGGTATTACCTGAGCTTAAACCTGAGCCTATGCAGTGCGATAGGACTTTGACCAGAGTTGAACGGCAAGAACACAGACGTCTGAATGGGCTGTGTTTCTACTGTGGTGATTCCACTCATGCTATCTCTGATTGTCCTAAGCGCACTAAGCGGTTCGCTAGGTCTGCCACCATTGGTACGGTACAGTCAAAATTTCTTCTGTCTGTTACCTTGATCTGCTATTTGTCATCGTATTCTGTCATGGCATTTGTGGACTCAGGCGCTGCTCTGAATTTGATGGACTTGGAGTATGCTAGGCGTTGTGGGTTTTTCTTGGAGCCCTTGCAGTGTCCTATTCCATTGAGAGGAATTGATGCTACGCCTTTGGCCAAGAATAAGCCTCAGTACTGGACCCAGCTGACCATGTGCATGGCTCCTGCACATCAGGAGGTTATTCGCTTTCTGGTGTTGCATAATCTGCATGATGTGGTCGTGTTGGGGTTGCCATGGCTACAAGTCCATAATCCAGTATTAGATTGGAAATCCATGTTTGTGTCCAGCTGGGGTTGTCAGGGGGTACATGGTGATGTCTCATTTCTGACTATTTCGTCATCCACCCCTTCTGAGGTTTCTGTGTTCTTGTCTGATTACCGGGATTTATTTGATGAGCCCAAGTCCGATACCCTACCTCCGCATAGGGATTGTGATTGTGCTATCGATTTGATTCCTGGTAGTAAATTCCCAAAAGGTCGACTGTTTAATTTGTCTGTGACTGAGCACGCCGCTATGCAGAGTTATGTGAAGGAGTCTTTGGAGAAGAGGCCTTGGACACATATCTCTATGTATTTTATTTCAGATCTTCCCGTCTCTCAAAAGATGTCAGTCATTTGGGTGGTCTGTGATCGCTTCTCTAAAATGGTCCATTTGGTACCCTTGTCTAAATTGCCTTCCTCCTCTGATTTGGTGCCATTGTTTTTCCAGCATGTGGTTCGTTTACATGGCATTCCAGAGAATATCGTTTCTGACAGAGGTTCCCAGTTTGTTTCGAGGTTTTGGCGAGCCTTTTGTGGTAGGATGGGCATTGACTTGTCTTTTTCCTCTGCTTTCCATCCTCAGACTAATGGCCAGACCGAACGAACCAATCAGACCTTGGAAACATATCTGAGATGCTTTGTTTCTGCTGATCAGGATGACTGGGTGTCCTTTTTGCCTTTGGCTGAGTTCGCCCTTAATAATCGGGCCAGCTCTGCAACCTTGGTTTCACCGTTTTTCTGCAACTCTGGGTTCCATCCTCGTTTCTCTTCAGGGCAGGTTGAGTCTTCGGACTGGCCTGGTGTGGATACTGTGGTGGACAGGTTGCAGCAGATTTGGACTCATGTAGTGGACAATTTGACTTTGTCCCAGGAGAAGGCTCAACGTTTCGCTAATCGCAGACGCTGTGTGGGTCCCCGACTTCGGGTTGGGGACTTGGTTTGGTTATCTTCTCGTCATATTCCTATGAAGGTTTCCTCTCCTAAGTTTAAACCTCGTTTTATTGGTCCGTATAGGATTTCTGAGGTTCTTAATCCTGTGTCTTTTCGTCTGACCCTTCCAGATTCTTTTTCCATCCATAACGTATTCCATAGGTCATTGTTGCGGAGATACGTGGCACCTATGGTTCCATCTGTTGATCCTCCTGCCCCGGTTTTGGTGGAGGGGGAGTTGGAGTATATTGTGGAGAAGATTTTGGATTCTCGTGTTTCAAGGTGGAAACTCCAGTATCTGGTTAAGTGGAAGGGTTATGCTCAGGAAGATAATTCCTGGGTCTTTGCCTCTGATGTCCATGCTCCCGATCTTGTTCGTGCCTTTCATATGGCTCATCCTGGTCGTCCTGGGAGCTCTGGTGAGGGTTCGGTGACCCCTCCTCAAGGGGGGGTACTGTTGTGAATTCTGTGGCAGGGCTCCCTCCTGTGGTCACAAGTGGTACTTCGGCTGGTTCTCTTTGTGAGCTTCCGTTGGTGGAGGAAAGTGGTACTGCGGCTTCTGAGTTTCCTTCCTCAGGTGATGTGGTGAAGTCGTTAGGTGCTGCTCTATTTAACTCCACCTAGTGCTTTGATCCTGGCCTCCAGTCAATGTTCTAGTATTGGACCTGTTTCCTCCTGGATCGTTCCTGTGGCCTGCTGCTCTGCATAGCTAAGTCCCTCTTTGCTATTTGTTTGCTGTTTTTTTCTGTCCAGCTTGTCAATTTGTTTTTTACTGCTTGCTGGAAGCTCTGGGGCGCAGAGGGTGTACCTCCGTGCCGTTAGTTCGGTACGGAGGGTCTTTTTGCCCCCTTTGCATGGTTTTTGTTGGGTTTTGTGTTGACCGCAAAGTTACCTTTCCTATCCTCGCTCTGTTCAGAAAGTTGGGCCTCACTTTGCTAAATCTATTTCATCTCTACATTTGTCTTTTCATCTTAACTCACAGTCATTATATGTGGGGGCTGCCTTTTCCTTTGGGGTATTTCTCTGAGGCAAGGTAGGCTTATTTTCTATCTTCAGGCTAGCTAGTTTCTCAGGCCGTGCCGAGTTGCATAGGGAGCGTTAGGCACAATCCACGGCTGCCTTTAGTGTGGTTGGAGAGGATTAGGGATTGCGGTCAACAGAGTTCCCACATCTCAGAGCTCGTTCTTGTTTTTTGGGTTATTGCCAGGTCACTGTATGTGCGCTGATCTCTATGTCCATTGTGGTACTGAATTACCTTTCATAACAGGCCTCCAATGACCTGTCTACTGCTGCCCGTCTACCCCTGGAACAAATTTTAAATTGCCTACAGCCAGCCCATTTTATTATGTTAGGCCTTCGAAGCCTGTCTGCGGTCCCTCCTTCCACTAGGCCTCCACTGACCTGTCTCCTGCTGCCCGTGTACCCCTGGAACCAATTATAAAGTGCCTACAGCCTGTCCAATTTTATTATGTTAGGCCTTCGAAACCTGTCTGTGGTCCCTCCTTCCACTAGGCCTCCAATGACCTGTCTACTGCTGCCCATCTACCCCTGGAACCAATTTTAAATTGCCTACAGCCAGCCCATTTTATTATGTTAGGCCTTCGAAGCCTGTCTGCGGTCCCTCCTTCCACTAGGCCTCCACTGACCTGTCTCCTGCTGCCCGTGTACCCCTGGAACCAATTATAAAGTGCCTACAGCCTGTCCTATTTTATTATGTTGAGCCTTCGAAGCCTGTCTGCGGTCCCTCCTTCCACTAGGCCTCCAATGACCTGTCTACTGCTGCCCGTCTACCCCTGGAACCAATTTTAAATTGCCTACAGCCAGCCCATTTTATTATGTTAGGCCTTCGAAGCCTGTCTGCGGTCCCTCCTTCCACTAGGCCTCCACTGACCTGTCTCCTGCTGCCCGTGTACCCCTGGAACCAATTATAAAGTGCCTACAGCCTGTCCTATTTTATTATGTTAGGCCTTCGAAGCCTGTCTGCGGTCCCTCCTTCCACTAGGCCTCCAATGACCTGTCTACTGCTGCCCGTCTACCCCTGGAACAAATTTTAAATTGCCTACAGCCAGCCCATTTTATTATGTTAGGCCTTCGAAGCCTGTCTGCGGTCCCTCCTTCCACTAGGCCTCCACTGACCTGTCTCCTGCTGCCCGTGTACCCCTGGAACCAATTATAAAGTGCCTACAGCCTGTCCTATTTTATTATGTTAGGCCTTCGAAGCCTGTCTGCGGTCCCTCCTTCCACTAGGCCTCCAATGACCTGTCTACTGCTGCCCGTCTACCCCTGGAACAAATTTTAAATTGCCTACAGCCAGCCCATTTTATTATGTTAGGCCTTCGAAGCCTGTCTGCGGTCCCTCCTTCCACTAGGCCTCCACTGACCTGTCTCTTGCTGCCCGTGTACCCCTGGAACCAATTATAAAGTGCCTACAGCCTGTCCAATTTTATTATGTTAGGCATTCGAAACCTGTCTGTGGTCCCTGCTTCCACTAGGCCTCCACTGACCTGTCTACTGCTGCCCGTGTACCCCTGGAACCAATTATAAAGTGTCTGCAGCCTGTCCTATTTTATTATGTTAGGCCTTCGAAGCCTGTCTGCGGTCCCTCCTTCCACTAGGCCTCCACTGACCTGTCTCCTGCTGCCCGTGTACCCCTGGAACCAATTATAAAGTGCCTACAGCCTGTCCTATTTTATTATGTTAGGCCTTCGAAGCCTGTCTGCGGTCCCTCCTTCCACTAGGCCTCCACTGACCTGTCTCCTGCTGCCCGTGTACCCCTGGAACCAATTATAAAGTGCCTACAGCCTGTCCTATTTTATTATGTTAGGCCTTCGAAGCCTGTCTGCGGTCCCTCCTTCCACTAGGCCTCCAATGACCTGTCTACTGCTGCCCGTCTACCCCTGGAACAAATTTTAAATTGCCTACAGCCAGCCCATTTTATTATGTTAGGCCTTCGAAGCCTGTCTGCGGTCCCTCCTTCCACTAGGCCTCCACTGACCTGTCTCCTGCTGCCCGTGTACCCCTGGAACCAATTATAAAGTGCCTACAGCCTGTCCTATTTTATTATGTTAGGCCTTCGAAGCCTGTCTGCGGTCCCTCCTTCCACTAGGCCTCCAATGACCTGTCTACTGCTGCCCGTCTACCCCTGGAACAAATTTTAAATTGCCTACAGCCAGCCCATTTTATTATGTTAGGCCTTCGAAGCCTGTCTGCGGTCCCTCCTTCCACTAGGCCTCCACTGACCTGTCTCTTGCTGCCCGTGTACCCCTGGAACCAATTATAAAGTGCCTACAGCCTGTCCAATTTTATTATGTTAGGCATTCGAAACCTGTCTGTGGTCCCTGCTTCCACTAGGCCTCCACTGACCTGTCTACTGCTGCCCGTGTACCCCTGGAACCAATTATAAAGTGTCTGCAGCCTGTCCTATTTTATTATGTTAGGCCTTCGAAGCCTGTCTGCGGTCCCTCCTTCCACTAGGCCTCCACTGACCTGCCTACTGCTGCCCATGTACCCCTGGAACCAATTTTAAATTGCCTAAAGCCAGCCCATTTTATTATGTTAGGCCTTCGAAGCCTGTCTGCGGCCCGTTCTTTCTACTACTCCTACACTGACCAGACCACTGCTGCCCGTGTACCCCTGGAACCTATTTTTTATTGCATAGAGCATCCTTTTTTTAATAGTAGGCGTACAAAGTCTGTCTGCGGTCCACTATTGAAATTGTCCTCCACTGCCCAGAGCAATGCTGCCTGTGTACCCCTGTAACCTTTTTTAAGCTGCAGTGAGCCACATTTTTGGTTTAAGGCCTACTACGTGTGTCTGTCTGCGCCACTCAATTCAGCTGTGTTCCTTTGAAAAAAGCTGAGCGTCAATAGTCTTGTTTTCAGCCTCTAGGAATTTTAAAACTGCATTGGGGGTACAACTTTGGTAGGGCCTACTAACGGTGTCTGCCGCCCCAAGGTGTGCCCCAGGTTTCGTCCACATTGCTTCGGTCTTCCGACTCTCGTTTAGTAGTTGTAGAAAACTACACTGCATTAGGCCTACAAATTGGGTATGGGGTGTAGAGAGATGGTGTGTTCCACTCCAAGGTGTTCCCCAGGTTACCTCGCCATTGCTTCGATCTTAATGCTCTCGTTTAGTAGTTGTTGGAAACTACGCTGCATTAGGCCTACAAATTGGGTATGGGGTGTAGAGAGATGGTGTGTTCCACTCCAAGGTGTTCCCCAGGTTACCTCGCCATTGCTTCGATCTTCATGCTCTCGTTTAGTAGTTGTTGGAAACTACACTGCATTAGGCCTACAAATTGGGTATGGGGTGTAGAGAGATGGTGTGTTACACTCCAAGGTGTTCTCCAGGTTGCCTTTCCTGAGCTTCTATCTTCAGGCTCTCGTTTAGTAGTTGTTGGAAACTACACTGCATTAGGCCTACAAAATGGGTATGGGGTGTAGAGAGATGGTGTGTTCCACTCCAAGGTGTTCCCCAGGTTTCCTCGCCATTGCTTCGATCTTAATGCTCTCGTTTAGTAGTTGTTGGAAACTACGCTGCATTAGGCCTACAAATTGGGTATGGGGTGTAGAGAGATGGTGTGTTGCACTCCAAGGTGTTCCCCAGGTTTCGTCCACATTGCTTCGGTCTTCCGACTCTCGTTTAGTAGTTGTAGAAAACTACACTGCATTAGGCCTACAAATTGGGTATGGGGTGTAGAGAGATGGTGTGTTGCACTCCAAGGTGTTCCCCAGGTTTCGTCCACATTGCTTCGGTCTTCCGACTCTCGTTTAGTAGTTGTAGAAAACTACACTGCATTAGGCCTACAAATTGGGTATGGGGTGTAGAGAGATGGTGTGTTCCACTCCAAGGTGTTCCCCAGGTTTCCTCTCCATTGCTTCAATCTTCATGCTCTCGTTTAGTAGTTGTTGGAAACTACACTGCATTAGGCCTACAAATTGGGTATGGGGTGTAGAGAGATGGTGTGTTCCACTCCAAGGTGTTCCCCAGGTTTCCTCTCCATTGCTTCGATCTTCATGCTCTCGTTTAGTGGTTGTTGGAAACTACACTGCATTAGGCCTACAAATTGGGTATGGGGTGTAGAGAGATGGTGTGTTACACTCCAAGGTGTTCTCCAGGTTGCCTTTCCTGAGCTTCTATCTTCAGGCTCTCGTTTAGTAGTTGTTGGGAACTACACTGCATTAGGCCTACAAAATGGGTATGGGGTGTAGAGAGATGGTGTGTTCCACTCCAAGGTGTTCCCCAGGTTTCCTCGCCATTGCTTCGATCTTAATGCTCTCGTTTAGTAGTTGTTGGAAACTACGCTGCATTAGGCCTACAAATTGGGTATGGGGTGTAGAGAGATGGTGTGTTGCACTCCAAGGTGTTCCCCAGGTTTCCTCTCCATTGCTTCGATCTTCAGGCTCTCGTTTAGTAGTTGTTGGAAACTACACTGCATTAGGCATACAAATTGGGTATGGGGTGTAGAGACGGTGTGTTCCACTCCAAGGTGTTCTCCAGGTTGCCTTTCCTGAGCTTCTATCTTCAGGCTCTTGTTAAATAGTGGTTAAATGGAACAACTTTATTTTGGCGTACTAGTTGGTTTGGGGCCTACTAACAGTGTCTGCCGCTCCTTGCTGTTCTCCTGGTTTCCTGTCCTGAAATTCCATTTTCAGGCTCTCGTTAAGTAGTTGTTAATGTTAGACTGCATTTGGCCTACTAGTTGGGTTGGGGCCTACTATCGGTGTCTGCCACTCCTTGCTGTTCTCCTCCACTGAACAAAGCTGTGCCGCCTGTTTACTACGGTTGCCAATTTTGAACTGCATTTCGACTACTTACTGATTTGGGCCTACTCTCTGTGTCAGCCTCTCATTCCAGTTGTCCTCCACTGCAATGCCCCCTGGTTAGTCCTGTGTTACCAATTTTGAACTGCATTTAGCCAACTTTATTCTTTGGGCCTATATCTGTGTTTCCTCTTCATCCTGCCCATTGCCCAGCCAGTGATAGATGAGTCTGCTGGTACATTGACCCATAACGCAAAATTCCCCGTGCACGCTACACAGCAAGATTGTGACCCTGCTGAAAGTCAGGTTCCTCTTCCCGCATACCATACCACCTTACACGGGGACAAAGAGAAAGGTGCAGATGAAAGTGCAGGTTCCTTCATCAGGTGGGGGGAGGAATACTAGTTGGCGACGTCACTGGCACAGGGCCTCTCATAGTACGCAAAAGTGTTGCTGCCGGTGGGAGGCGCCCCCGCCGTGCAAACACACCGCTGTACTTTGAGGGGCCCTGTGCCAGTGCCAATGCCAACTAGTGGGCCCCCCCTGCTTGCTCAGGATCACAGCACTTGCAAAGTTGAAATACTTACCTCTCCCTGCTCCACTGCCGTGATGTGTTCCAGATTTCCTGGGCCCACTAATTACTTGAACCAGCCCTACCCCCCACAACTTTAGCCAAATGACCCCCAATTTCAAATGCCTTCCAATTATTATAAGCTAAATTACGATTGACAAGCTTCAGTAACAAGAATGGATGTTTTTGCCATTAAAATGGGAAGTGTAGGTGTTTTCCTGGCCTCCACTCACTGCTGACTATGCTCCCCCATTGACTTGCATTGGGTTTCGTGTTTCGGGCGATACCCGACTTTTCGCAATAATCGGCCGATTCCACTCGACTCGACTTCTAATATAGTCGGGTTTCGCGAAACACGACTCGACTCTAAAAAGGTCAAGATCGCTCAACCCTACACAGCAGTGATTAGAAAATGTGACAAGATATGTAGTGGGGACTGTGAGGAGCAGAAGGGTTGGAGAGATGAGAAGTAAGGTCATTATATTTTTTTTCACTTTTTAACCTTTTGATGGCCCTTTATGGTTCAACAAAATAGTGGACAGAGGCTGCCACTTTTCTGAATCCTCCCAGAAAGTGAATTACAGAAAATCTGCCACTTGACGATTGTGGATTTGTATGATATTCAATTGCACTTGAATATATTCGCTAATCTCTTATAGTGGCATTTAAAAACTTGGAAAAAGAGATAGTGTTAAGGCTCTAAAAATAAGTGAACTTGATCAATTGGCCATTAGTATATACACCTGCTTAGGCCTTTGTCTAATTTTTAATCATTCAATACTAGTTTTAGAGGAAGAATGGTACAGCCAAATAAATAAAATTAGGCATAAAGCAATATCTAGGTGAAACAACTAGAGTTGCATACTATCTTAACAATGCTTAGAGCAACAGATGCAGGAGATCATTCAATGTGAAAGGCTGGGCAATGGTGCCTAGATTTATCTGGCAGTTTAATCAGAGAGAAGAATTGCAAAAGAAAAGAACAGAGACGGCTAGAGGCTGCAAAGTTATGTGTTTGACCTTTTTACAACTGATTCCCCCAAGCACGGGGAGAAATGGAAAGGGCAAGTGAATTTTAATGCATCAACATTGCAATTATCCAATGAGTATGTTCTGATGCCTCTTTTTGCAAGGATGCAGATGAAGTGAAGGAACATGATGGATGCTAAATGCCATTAAAGTAGGTTTGCTACTTGAACTAGCTTCTTCTCACTTTAAAAGAGATATCAAAAGACACATGTTAGGTCAAGCAGCTTCTATGATAAGCTTTGCAGAGCAACAGACCATAATCCTAGCTTCAGCTAAAAAAAAGTTTGTAGGATATTTTTTTGCGTCTATTTGTTCTATTCAAATACAATGCTGTTACATGAATAAAGTCCATTACACGTGGAAACATAACATGCAAGAATTACAGGTGGCATTAGGGTTAGTCTATCATGGGGCCAACAAGCATTAAGGAATTAAGATTATTTTACAAGTATAGGTCCCAACATCAGATATACTGTAACATAGTAACATAGTAACATGGTTAGTAAGGCCGAAAAAAGACATTTGTCCATCCAGTTCAGCCTATATTCCATCATAATAAATCCCCAGATCTACATCCTTCTACAGAACCTAATAACTGTAAGATACAATATTGTTCTGCTCCAGGAAGACATCCAGGCCTCTCTTGAACCCCTCGACTGAGTTCGCCATCATCACCTCCTCAGGCAAGCAATTCCAGATTCTCACTGCCCTAACTGTAAATGAAGAAAATTATCAATAATTGTAAAGTACAACATATTACGCCAGCTTTGTTGGATGATTTTCTCCGGTGAACAACGGTGTCAAATTGAGAGTAAGTGCAATGTGATAGACAGGTAGAATACAAGCTTAAGGCTTTATTAACATATCAGTATTTTTGACTAGTAGTTCATCAGTTTTTGTATGCCAACACCAGGAGTGTCTTTAAAACACGGAAGAGGTGTTATTCTGTGGTATACTGGGACCATAATGGTAACTGGAAATACCCACCATAAAGAGAAAACTTATACCCTCTGGCAATAAAAATGTCCAGGAATAAAACCATTATGGATAAATTAGAAAGTACAAAGTTTAATAAGACTAAAACAAAGGGCATTCAAAATCTTGAAGGCAGAGAATACAGAAATTGCATTTCAGTAGTATAAAAATCTCAATAAGAAATGTAAAAAAGAAATAAATCTAGCAAAGATATCCAAAGAGAAACAAATCGCCAGCGACAATAAAATATATCAATGCCAAAAAGAAAATAAAAGATAGTATAGGCCCCATAAAATACATTAATAAGATAATTTTACAGGAGAAAGAAAAGGCTTTTATTAAACAGCCACTTTTCAACCATGTTCACCAGTGAATTGACTGTTTCAGGGATCATTCAACAAGACAAAAACCAAAGTTCACCACTTGATATAACTAGTTTAGCACAAGAAGAAGTTCGCTTGCATCTGAGCAAATTAAACATTGACAAATCCCCCAACCCAGATGGCATTCATCCACGGAGACTGGGAGAATTAAGCTCACTAACTGACAGACCACTGTATCTCATATTAGTAGCCTCTCTTGTAACAAGCCAGCATCATCTGTGACGTTGCCCCAGATGCTCGTAGCGGCTCTGCAGGTCAGGGGGAAATTCCCAGTGATGTCAGTGACCCGCTCGCATCATCTCGAAATCATCCTGAATGCAGTAGTGAGGATCATATTTATGTCCAGGTGCAACACAGGTGCCTCCTCCTTATGCCAGTCATTGCACTAGTTACACATCCACTATTGTATTTTATAAACTCATAGCTCTTACCCCCTAAGCTCTCCATAGTTCTGCACCACTCTACATCTCCTCCCTCATCTGTCTATTACCTACCCATGAGATACATTCTGCATCTGATATAAGACTACCATACTATGACCGACAACTTCCATCTCCAAAACTTCTCTTGTGTCGTACCAGTTTTCTGTAATGCACTACCCCTGAAGATCCAATAAATACCCAGCCCCATCATTTTTAAGTGTGCTTCAAAAACACATTTCTTTACACAGTCTTATCTCCTCAGTGTAACAACTCTGCTGGCATCATGGCATAGCCTCACATCTCTCACACAATCTTACCCACTGCTCCAGGCCATGATGTGGTTTCTGTTTCATGCCAGCTCCATGTTCTGTGCCTCTGCTCTCTGCATGCCTCATGGCTATGTGTATAGGGGGCCGGCGCCTGAACTCTCTGGTTCTTATAGGAATCAGGTGCATCTGTCTAATCAGTTCCTGACCAATTACCAAGAGGCCTCCTGTATATAGTGCAGCTCCACCCTGTGGTCTGGGCCTGTGCAATGTGTTAGCTCAGTTACTGTTTAGCTTCTGAGTTTGCCTGGCCTTGCTCTGAGTTACTCCCTCTCTGGAGGTTTTTCTCTGTGCTATTGCCTTGATCTTGTAGTCTGCCCTCCAGGAGGCAGAATATCCTGGTCCCTGTGTCTTTGTCCCTGTGTCTTGTTCCATTGCCTTGTCTGTACTTTGTCTTTTCTCGGTCTCCTTGTCTGTGGCTTCCTTCCCTGCTTTGTCTTTCCTTGTGTTCTCAGTCTGCTTACACTCCACACTCTTGCGGCTCTGCACTCAGTCCTTGCTTCGTACTCTCTGGCTTTGCTCTGTGGCTCCGCTCTTTGCGTTTCTATCTGGCTCCCCCTCCTGTGTTTCTGCACTTGGCTCCGTCTCTGCTCTTGGCTCCGCCTACAGCATCTCCGCTCTTGGCTCTGCCTCCAGCGTCTCCGCTCTTGGCTCTGCCTCCAGCGTCTCCGCTCTTGGCTCTGCCTCCAGCATCTCAGCTCTTGGCTCCGCCTCCAGCATCTCCGCTCTTGGCTCCGCCTCCAGCGTCTCCGCTCTTGTCTCCGCTCTTGGCTCCGCCTCCAGCGTCTCCGCTTTTGGCCCCACCTCCAGCATCTCCGCTCTTGGCTCCGCCTCCAGCGTCTCCGCTCTTTGCTCCGCCTCCAACGTCTCCGCCTCTTGCAGCCCTGCCTTCTCAATCTCTTCTCTTTGCTCCACCTTCTACTCGTACTCAGCCTCCTGCGTTTCTGTTCTTGGTTCTAGCTCTTGTGCTTTCGCTCTGAATCCGCTCTTGCGGTCTTTCTCTACTTGTTACTTGGTCCTCCTGTCTGAACAGGTTCCAACCTGTTTCACATACCTGCCTGCAGACCGGTCCCTACCGGTTCTTCCTATGTTCCAGCCGTACCTGCCTGCCTACCAGAGAGCCAGCCGTGTCCGCCTGCCCGCTAGTGTCTCTATTGTACCCGTCTGCCTGCCTGTGTCCCAGCCGTGCCCACCTGTCAGCCAGAGTGCCAGCCGTGCCCGCTCCGTTCCTTAGTGGGATCAGCAGCCACAGCCAGACATCACCCTGCAGTGGCACCTGGTAGCTTCCTATTGTACAAGTCTGACCTCACCATCAGAGGCTCCAGCGAACACCTAGGAAGCTACTTAGTTACGCCCCTTCCAGGGAAGTTTGGTCTGTGGTCCAGTGGGGCCACACCCCCGTTTGCCCGCGCCAACCAGTCTGGGCGTGTGCGTGACACTCAGTTTATGTATTAACTCTCCCATGCTCTCCCTTCTATTTTTCCTCAGAACAGTACAGACCAAAAGTTTGGACACACTTTCTCATTTAAAGATTTTTCTGTATTTTCATGACTATGAAAATTGTACATTCACACTGAAGGCATCGAATCTATGAATTAACACATAGATTAACACATGTGGAATTATATACTTAACAAAAAAGTGTGAAACAACTGAAATTATGTTTTATATTCTAGGTTCTTCAAAGTAGCCACCTTTTGCTTTAATGACTGATTTGCACACTCTTGGCATTCTCTTGATGAGCTTCAAGAGGTATTCACCGGGAATTATTATTATTATTATTATTATTATTTATTTGTCTAGCACTAGGGTTGAGCGAAACCGGTCGGCCAGATTCAGAAGTCGCCGACTTTTGGCAAAGTCGGGTTTCATGAAACCCGACCCGACCCCTGTGTGGGGTCGGCCATGAGGTCGGCGATCTTCTGAATCTGGAATCGGAATTCCGATACCGATTCCCGATATGTTTAAGATATCGGGAATCGGTATCGGAATTCAGATTTAAGTGTAAAATAAAGAATAAAAATAAAATATATTGCTATACTCACCCTCGGACGCGCCCTGGTTGTAACCGGGAGCCTTCCTTCCTAAGAATGAGCGCCTGAAGGACCTTTCGATGACGTCGCAGCTTTTGATTGGTCCCGTGAGCGGTCACATGGGCATCACGCGACCAATCACAAGCCGCGACGTCATCGAAAGGTCCTTCAAGCGTTGATTCTTAGGATGGAAGGCTGCGGGTTAGAACCAGGGTGTGTCCGAGGGTGAGTATATACCTATTAGGCTATTTGACCAAGAAGGAGAGTGATGGGGTGCTATGCCAGATGACCTGGCCTCCACAGTCACCAGACCTGAACCCAATCCAGATGGTTTGGGGTGAGCTGGACCGCAGAGTGAAGGCAAAAGGGCCAACAAGTGCTAAGCATCTCTGGGAACTCCTTCAAGATTGTTGGAAGACTATTCCCGGTGACTACCTCTTGAAGCTCATCAAGAGAACGCCAAGAGTGTGCAAAGCAGTCATCAAAGCAAAAGGTGGCTACTTTGAAGAACCTAGAATATAAGACATAATTTCAGTTATTTCACACTTTTTTGTTAAGTATATAATTCCACATGTGTTAATTCATAGCTTTGATGCCTTCTAATCTATATATATAATTGTCTAAGGGTTTTTCCGTCTGTCTGTCTGTCTGTCTTTCTGTCTGTCTGTCCTGGAAATCCCGCGTCTCTGATTGGTCGAGGCCACCAGGCCTCGACCAATCAGCGACGGCACAGCGACGATGATGTCATAATGGTTGCCATGGCGACGATGATGTCATAAAGGTTGCCTTTACCAATCAGCAACGGGCACAGTCTGCCGCAAATTCTGCAATCATCATTGTCCATATACTACGGGGACATGCATATTCTAGAATACCCGATGCGTTAGAATCGGGCCACAATCTAGTCTATATATATAATTGTCTAAGCGTTTTTCCGTCTGTCTGTCTTTCTGTCTGTCTTTCTGTCTGTCTGTCTGTCCTGGAAATCCCGCGTCTCTGATTGGTCGAGGCCGCCAGGCCTCGACCAATCATCAACGGGCACAGCGACGATGATGTCATAAAGGACGTAGACATCCCGCGTCTGATTGGTCGAGGCCTGGCGGCCTCGACCAATCAGCAACGGGCACAGCAACGATGATGTAAAAAAAAACGTAGAAATCCTACGTTTCTGATTCAGCGACGGGCACAGTATTGACGTAGATGTCATAATGGTTGCCATGGCGACGATGATGTCATAAAGGTTGCGTCGACCAATCAGCGACGGGCACAGTCTGCCGCGAATTCTGGAATCATCATTGTCCATATACTACGGGGACATGCATATTCTGGAATACCCGATGCGTGAGAATCGGGCCACAATCTAGTATATATATATATATATCTATATATATAATTGTCTAAGGGTTTTTCAGTCTGTCTGTCTGTCTGTCTGTCCTGGAAATCCCGCGTCTCTGATTCTAGAATACCCGATGCGTTAGAATTGGGCCACAATCTAGTATATATATATATATATATATATATACAGTGGGGCAAAAACGTATTTAGTCAGTCAGCAATAGTGCAAGTTCCACCACTTAAAAAGATGAGAGGCGTCTGTAATTTACATCATAGGTAGACCTCAACTATGGGAGACAAACTGAGAAAAAAAAATCCAGAAAATCACATTGTCTGTTTTTTTAACATTTTATTTGCATATTATGGTGGAAAATAAGTATTTGGTCAGAAACAAAATTTCATCTCAATACTTTGTAATATATCCTTTGTTGGCAATGACAGAGGTCAAACGTTTTCTGTAAGTCTTCACAAGGTTGCCACACACTGTTGTTAGTATGTTGGCCCATTCCTCCATGCAGATCTCCTCTAGAGCAGTGATGTTTTTGGCTTTTCGCTTGGCAACACGGACTTTCAACTCCCTCCTAAGGTTTTCTATAGGGTTGAGATCTGGAGACTGGCTAGGCCACTCCAGGACCTTGAAATGCTTCTTACGAAGCCACTCCTTCGTTGCCCTGGCGGCGTGCTTTGGATCATTGTCATGTTGAAAGACCCAGCCACATTTCATCTTCAATGCCCTTGCTGATGGAAGGAGGTTTGCACTCAAAATCTCATGATACATGGCCCCATTCATTCTTTCATGTACCCGGATCAGTCGTCCTGGCCCCTTTGCAGAGAAACAGCCCCAAAGCATGATGTTTCCACCACCATGCTTTACAGTAGGTATGGTGTTTGATGGATGCAACTCAGTATTCTTTTTCCTCCAAACACGACAAGTTGTGTTTCTACCAAACAGTTCCAGTTTGGTTTCATCAGACCATAGGACATTCTCCCAAAACTCCTCTGGATCATCCAAATGCTCTCTAGCAAACTTCAGACAGGCCCGGACATGTACTGGCTTAGGCAGTGGGACACGTCTGGCACTGCAGGATCTGAGTCCATGGTGGCGTAGTGTGTTACTTATGGTAGGCCTTGTTACATTGGTCCCAGCTCTCTGCAGTTCATTCACTAGGTCCCCCCGCGTGGTTCTGGGATTTTTGCTCACCGTTCTTGTGATCATTCTGACCCCACAGGGTGGGATTTTGCGTGGAGCCCCAGATCGAGGGAGATTATCAGTGGTCTTGTATGTCTTCCATTTTCTAATTATTGCTCCCACTGTTGATTTCTTCACTCCAAGCTGGTTGGCTATTGCAAATCCAGTCTTCCCAGCCCGATGCAGGGCTACAATATTGTTTCTGGTGTCCTTTGACAGCTCTTTGGTCTTCACCATAGTGGAGTTTGGAGTCAGACTGTTTGAGGGTGTGCACAGGTGTCTTTTTATACTGATAACAAGTTTAAACAGGTGCCATTACTACAGGTAATGAGTGGAGGAAAGAGGAGACTCTTAAAGAAGAAGTTACAGGTCTGTGAGAGCCAGAAATCTTGATTGTTTGTTTCTGACCAAATACTTATTTTCCACCATAATATGCAAAAAAAATGATAAAAAAAACAGACAATGTGATTTTCTGGATTTTTTTTTCTCAGTTTGTCTCCCATAGTTGAGGTCTACCTATGATGTAAATTACAGACGCCTCTCATCTTTTTAAGTGGTGGAACTTGCACTATTGCTGACTGACTAAATACTTTTTTGCCCCACTGTATATATATATACTGGCTAATGACCAAATCATGCAGCTTTATATCATAACCCCTATTTATTATAATGATAACTGGACCAGACATGACAAGCACCATGTACTTATTGTGTCCCCCTATTTCCTTACAAATTGTTAGCTTGTGAGCAGGGCTCTCACTCCTCCTGTAACTGTTGATCTATGTGTTACTTTGCAATATCTTTATTATCTGTACGTGTCCCTGTGAATTGTAAATTGCTATGGAATATGTTGGCACTATAGAAATAAAAGTATTATTATTATTTACTAGATTGTGGCCCGATTCTCACGCATCGGGTATTCTAGAATATGCATGTCCCCGTAGTATATGGACAATGATGATTCCAGAATTCGCGGCAGACTGTGCCCGTCGCTAATTGGTCGAGGCAACCTTTATGACATCATCGTCGCCATGGCAACCATTATGACATCTACGTCGATACTGTGCCCGTCGCTGATTGGTCGAGGCCTGGCGGCCTCCGCCAATCAGAGACGCGGGATTTCCAGGACAGACAGACAGACAGAAAGACAGACAGGCAGACAGACAGACGGAAAAACCCTTAGACAATTATATATATAGACTAGATTGTGGCCCGATTCTAACGCATCGGGTATTCTAGAATATGCATGTCCCCGTAGTATATGGACAATGATGATTCCAGAATTTGCGGCAGACTGTGCCCGTCGCTGATTGGTCCAGGCAACCTTTATGACATTATCGTCGCCATGGCAACCATTATGACATCATCGTCGCTGTGCCCGTCGCTGATTGGTCGAGGCAACCTTTATGACATCATCGTCGCCATGGCAACCATTATGACATCTACGTCGATACTGTGCCCGTCGCTGAATCAGAAACGTGGGATTTCTACGTCCTTTATGACATCATCGTCGCTGTGCCCGTTGCTGATTGGTCGAGGCCTGGCGGCCAATTGAAGTTTCTAAGCATCTAATGAGAGCACACAGACAGGAACAACAGTGAGTCTTCAGTAGAGTAGTGTGTGCGATTAAACACATCTGATAGATTAGCAATGTGTTTTTTGTTACTAAGGAACTTAAATATAAAGGTTAGAAATTTCTGGAGCTTCCTCAAGCATGGCCATTGAATAGAGATGAGCAAATAACTTTGTGGGACTCAGGTCAAGCAAACGAATCTGTGAGCCCTGTGAGCTGCCTCCTACCTGCTGGCATCCTCGGCTTTGCTTTCATTAAGTTGGCCTGGTGAATCATTATCATTACGGTGTTAGGGTACCGTCACACTATACGATTTACCTACGATCACGACCAGCGATATGACCTGGCCGTGATCGTAGGTAAATCGTAGTGTGGTCGCTGGGGAGCTGTCACACAGACAGCTCTCCAGCGACCAACGATGCCGAGGTCCCTGGGTAACCAGGGTAAACATCGGGTAACTAAGCGCAGGACCGCGCTTAGTTACCCGATGTTTACCCTGGTTACAAGCGTTAAACTAAAAAAAAAAAAAAACAGCACATACTTACATTCTGGTTTCCGTCAGGTCCCTTGCAGTCTGCTTCCCGCACTCAGTGACTGCCGGCCGTAAAGTGAAAGTGAAAGCACAGCCGCTGTGCTCTGCTTTCACTTTACGGCCGGCAGTCACAGTGCGGGAAGCAGACAGCAAGGGACCTGACGGACACCAGAATGTAAGTATGTGCTGTTTTTTTTTTTTTAGTTTAACGCTTGTAACCAGGGTAAACATCGGGTAACTAAGCGTGGTCCTGAGCTTAGTTACCCGATGTTTACCCTGGTTACAAGCAAACGCATCGCTGGATCGCATCGCTAGATCGCTAGATCGGTGTCACACACACCGATCTAGCGATGACAGCGGGAGATCCAGCGATGAAAGAAAGTTCCATACGATCTGCTACGACGTACGATTCTCAGCAGGATCCCTGATCGCTGCTGCGTGTCAGACACAACGATATCGTAACAATATCGCTGGAACGTCACGAATCGTACCGTCGTAGCGATCGAAATGTTATAGTGTGACGGTACCCTTACACACACGACAGATTCTGCAAGCCGACTAATCAAATGAGGAGCAGAGGATGCCGAAAGGTATGAGGCAGCTTGCAGTGCTCCTGTCCGATGACCACAGAATGTAGATTTGTCGCTAGACCAAGGCACTGTTAATTGATTTGCTCATCTCTACCACTGAATTATATTTAAAAGGTGAAATGCAATTAGAGTAACCTTTTAAGTGTTCCTGTACATCCCAGAGGAAAGACGTCACAGGATTCAACATTCGAACTTTCACTTTCTTTGCTCTTGAAGCTATATACAGTAAAAGAGTTTATCCACTATTCTGTACAACATAGATAGGGGGTATATGCACTCTCCTGTAAAGCTTATGGAATTTAAAAAAAGTGATAGTTTAAAGAATGGTGAGCAACGCGGTACATACGTGACCGTTATCTCATTTCAATGTACAACTTCATTCCTGGTAATCTGCTGTCCCTAGAACTTGGTTGTGAGGTATTGTAGCTCTGGATAAATGTTGTAAAAACTAAGACAAAGTATCATTTATCAGAACAGGTGCTTGCAAGTTGCACTGGAACATAGCCATAATAGTCTAGCATTGTCATCAAAAGAGATTGAGATAGTCAGGATCAAAGGGACAAAAGTGTAGTCTGACAAATGGTTTTCAGCAACAATCAAGCTGCATAGTATAGAATCATAGAAAAGACTGAGTTGGTATACCTGGCAGAAAATCAGCACTGGTTTGGCAAGTTTACTGCATTAGACAAGGGAATGGTCAATAACAATTCAGGTAAAAAATTGCAGGTCAAAAATATCAAGAAACAAACAAATACAAAACTAGAAAAAGGAATCTTATTGCTACATATTGTATTAAGCAAATCTGCTCAATTCAGGGGTAAAATTTGACACATTGAATACATTCAGAGTGAATTAAATTGTCTTTGAAGGGACTAGCAATAAAAATTATACTCTCCTATCCACAAACCTTTCTCACCACCACAAATTCTCTAATTGCTCTTCTGTCTTTTCAGTCAACAATCATTTTGCCTAGAATAGAGATGAGTGGATTGATCTGTAGAGGATCAAGTTTACGTCAAATTTCATGAAATTCGCAGTTTTTGATTTCGCAAAAGAAGAAAAATCACCATTTCCCACACAGCTGAAGCATTAGAGAGAAGGCAAACATCATTTTCCAGAGTCATATGGGCTTCCCCATAATGCCCTGCAGCCGTGGTATCTTAATGATTATCATGGTGTATACAGTTGTGGTCATTACCTGGTTTATCACAGATAAGGAAAGCACAGTTTGTACTGCAGTCGTTTTCCATCTACAGAATCTCTGGGTAAGGCTAGGGTCACATTGCGTTAGTGCAACCCGTTTAGCGCTAGCGCTAGCGGGTTGCGCTAACGCAATGTTTTTAATGTGGCCGCGTCCCGGGGTCGCGGTAACGTCCCCGCTCTCGCAGATCCCTGATCTGCGAGAGCGGGGAACGGACCGCGAACGCGCCTCGGACACTGCGAGCAGCGTCCGCGGCGCGCCAGGAAACACCGGCGCGTCGCTAGCGCGTGCCGAACATGGCACGCACTAGTGCTGCGCGTTCCCATTGCCACGAATGGACGCGCTAACGGACGCGTTGCACGGCGTTAATTTCGCCGTGCAACGCTGTCCGTTAGCGCTTTCCCATTAACGCAATGGGAACCAAGCCTAAGTCTTTCTCTTGTGTAGAGTGAAAGCTGGTATAGCCAGCGGGGTCCTCACTTCTCCTGTAGTGTGTAAGCTCTTATGGTCATTGAGGTCCTCTCTGCTGTAAAATGTTAGCTTTTGTGATCAGCAAGGTCGTCTCTCCACCAGAGTGTAAGCCCTTGTGGTCAGCGGGGTCCTCTCTCTTTCCCATAGTGTGTAAGCTCTTATGGTCAGCTGGTTCCTCTCTCTGAAGTAGAGTTTAAGCTCTTCTGATCAGCAAGTTCCTCTCTCTCTTTCACACTTGTAAATTGTAAACTCTTATGACCAACAGAGTTCTCTCATTCCCCTAAAGTGTAAGCTCTTATGGTAAGCGAGGTCCTCCTTTTCTGTCTTGTAAGTTGTAGGCTCTTCTGATCACTGGGGTCTTCTCTCTCACGTGTAAAGTGTAAGCTATAATGGTCAATGATGTTCTCACTATCCTCCACATCATGTGTATTTTATGAGCAATTACATGCTTTCCAGAATTGAAATTTGCGCAAATTTATTTACCGTAAAACAAATATATGGGGAAAATTCAGAAAAATTTTAATTTTAAAAGACTCGCTCATCTCTAATCCAGAGCAAATAATAATAATTTTTATTTATATAGTGCCAACATTTTCGGCAGCGCTTTACAATTCAACACTTTATATACAAGTCATTAGTAACAATGTTAAAGATATTACAATAATTAAAGCAAAATAATGACAAACCTGCTCGTAAGAGCTTACAATCTACAATGAAGAGTTAGTAGACACAAAGTACAGGTGCTGTAAGGGGTTGATTCACCCAGCTGCTTTCAGAAATAGACACAGGAACCCTTCTTGAGACAAGTGGCTGAGCACAGGGTGAATGAGCTGCAGAAGGAAGTCTCGGAGCTCAAAGGTCACCTTTCAACGTGGCAAAGCGTGACCAAGGCTCTAAGGAAAAATGTGGAAGTCCTCAGAGAAGCATTAAAAGGTCCTCTACAAGAGAAAGAGATGGTGATCGCAGACTTAACACGGCAGAGTGGTAACAAGGCGCAGCTGCCAATGCCCATCTTGGTGAAGGCTCGTGCAAAAGATCAAGCTGAGGAAGGGGTCACACTAAGAGCGGAACAAGACAATCACCCGATCGTGGCAGATGTCTTGACGGAAAGGTCCATGGCAAAGCGGGAGCCATCCGTCCATGGAGAGAATGAGACTTTGCTCTTCAAATGCGTGATAGATGTACCCAAAGATGTGCGAGAAGCATGTATCAGTGAGGATGTGCATGAGGCCTTTAAAAAGGCAGTAGAGGCATACAGTGTAAACTGTGCACCAGAGACGAAACAGTAGGTGATACTGTCGACTAGGGAAGTCACAGTGAAGCGGGTGGCTATCCTGAAGGATATGCACCCACAGTGCATCTGCACGAAACAGATGATCCTGTTGAGAAGTAAGGAAGCCACTCAATGTCTGGAGCTAGCGAGAGAAGCTCAAAATCATCTGGGCTTTGTGGAAGACATTGTTCTGGTACCCAGAAATTTGGTGAGGAACGTCATCGGAAGATTTGGGAAAGTGATGCAGGAGATTGTGAATAGATCTGGGGTGAAGAGACTGAGGATTCTGGCTGATGACGAGGCCCAGGTCGAGGGTGAAGATGCCATGGTTCCATTCCTTGTTATCGGGTACATGGAGGGTCTTGGGAATATCAGGAGTGCCCTGGTCACAAGGACAGTGATTCCCGTAAGGCAGCTCCCCAGGAGAAAGGACTAACAGGAAGTCAGTGTGTGGAGTAGGAGCTCCAGAAAGGTAACACCCGGGAAGGGGGTTATTATAAAGGCAGAGAAATATCTGCCAGTGGAACAGTCTATTGGTGCCTGTTGTGTTCCATGGACATTGATGAACTGTTCACTTGAAGCGTGGTGTGTTTATCCAATAAAGGATCAAGTACATATTTAGCAACTGGATAAAAAATAATCTTTATTTAGGTATATTAAAAGCCAATTCTTGGTAAGATTTGAAGACAAAAATAAAAAATAAAAAATATGAGAACCCTGGTGTGATTTGTGCCCTATTACCAACACAGAATGGGGAAACAAGAGCAAGACAAACAACAATTAGAGACTTAATGAAATCTGACAGTGCTGAAAATGACTCCAACTTATATGCTCCTATTGTCCAGTGTAGGCATAGGCCGTCTGGATATGTATGAACCAGACTCAGGGAGCATAGGTATATGGAATTAAGTTTCCCGCTTTTTAGACCAAATCAAGCCATAAAGTTATATCAAGCGATGTCTTAACAACCAGGCCTGTCTAGTTTTTGGCCTTTGAAACTTGTCTTTATACAATTTATGGATGATGCAATTTTGACCATCTGTCTCATCAACGATTTCTAAAAAAACCACATACCGTTATTCTACTCATATGACCAATGAAAAATATACACATGCCATATATAAGTATAAAGCTCTGTCAGTACAAAAACAGCACTTCCTTAGCACTCCAACATGCCATTGAAAAGTGAATAACCATCCATATATTTATGGGATTCAGTTTTCTCATTTAAGCAATATGAGTGTCCCTTTGTGCCTTGTGCTCAGAGGCTGACATAAGTGGAGCAATACATTTGGAAGCTGATACGCATGAGACAGTATCGACCCCACTCAACGGAGGCTATCCCTGCCAGTAAATCCCTAACAGGTACTGCATATTGAAATATTGGGAAATAAACCTATAGGATTGATATAAGGATGGATTTTATAAGAAACAGCTGTATGATTGCAGCTCATTCAACCCAGAAGGTTGTACAGTTTTTAACGTGAATATCCATCTTGTCTCCTTTTGGAGTATTTGTTTGTCCCAATCTCTCCCTCTTGGTGGAGGCACTATCTTGTCAATGCCCACGAAATTGATTTTTTAGGGTTACGTTGATGGAAAAGTTTCATATGGGTTGCCACTGCGGTTTCTCTTTTATTTGCAATGTCACGAAAGTGTTCGCAAATCCTTTTGTGAAACTCCCTTTTTTTCTTGCCCACGTGTTCTAAACCACATTCACATGTGTTCTTATAGATGACACCTTTTGTGCGACAATTGATGAAGTCCCGAATTGTATACGTGGTGCCTGTGACATTGCTTGAGAAGTTTTTAGTGGGTCTGATGAAGGCACAACCCTTGCAACCTCCACATTTGTAACAGCCCTTAATTTGGTTTGTTGTTAGGCCAAAACTGCTTTCAGAATGATAATGGCTGTGAACCAACCTATCACGAAGGGATCCACCCTTTCTGTTTGTAATCTGAGGTACTGGTGGGACGTATTTCTTTATGTCTCTATCCATCTGAAGCTTTGACCAATGTTTTTGAAGAGTTTCTCTAATATGGTTAGCTCCATTGGAATATCTGGTAATGAAGCGTATAATATTGTCTTCCTCAGGTTTGGGTTTTGGTGTCAACAATTATTTTCTTTCTTTTCTCAGGGACTCTTTATATGCTCTATTTAGTACACCCTCAGGATCCCCCCTCTCCAAGAACCTGTTTTTTAGGTCATTTGCTTGTTCCTGGAACATATCCATGTTGGATCAATTTCTACGTATTCTGAAATATTGTCCCTTCGGAATACCGCTTTTGAGTGGGGCAGGGTGACTACTTTCCCACCTGAGGAGGGAATTGCTGGCTGTGTCCTTTCTATGTGTTTTTGTGATCAATTCTCCATTAGGACATCTTTCAATACGAATATCCAGAAATGCCAAACTGGTTGAGCTGACCTCATAGGTAAAGTGGACGCCCACGTCATTGATATTTAGACCCTCAACAAAATTGCCAAACTCAGTGGCTCCTCCGCTCCAGATAACAAAAACATCATCGATGTATTTTAGCCACAAGATTATTCTCTCCTCAGGGTGGGCTATTGTGTCCCCGAAAACGACCGTTTCCTCCCACCAGCCCAGGAGCAGATTTGCATACGAAGGCGCACAAGGGCTGCTCATCGCGGTGCCCCTGAGCTGGTGGAAGTACTTACGGTCGAACAAAAAAACATTTCGAGTCAGACAAAATTCCAAAGCTTTCATAACGAAGTTATTATGTCTTTCATATTGTGTGCCTCTAGTGCCCAGATAGTGGTTCACAGCCATTAAACCCTTATCATGTGGGATAGACGAATACAGTGCCTCCACATCTATACTGCCCAGAATCATGTCTGGGTCAAGGTAGATGTCCTCCAATTTACCCAGGAGGTCTGTGGTGTCCCGCACATAGGAATTTAAAGCTCCCACAAATGGTTTGAGGATCTTATCGATATAGATACCAAGTTATTCAGTCAGACTGTTATTACCTGAGACAATTGGTCTCGCCTTTAAGGGGTTTATGCCTTTATAGATCTTTGGAAAGCAATAAAAGTTGGAGTCACTAGATATTTCGGTAAAAGATAATCTTTCTCGTCCTTGCTCACTACTCCATCCCTGTAACCCTCTTCAATGATGGATTTCAGTTCGCGCTCGAACTGTGCCAGGGGACTATGTGGTAATACACTATACTCCTCTTTCACCTCCAATAATGAGAGACATAGAGTATGGCAATTTGTGGTGTCCATCACTACCACATTTCCCCCTTATCGGAGGGTTTTATGGTGATATTTTTGTCCTTCGAGGTTACATAAGCAACTCATTTCACTTTTAGATAAATTATAAAAGCTCTTGTTCTTTTTACCTGATGATCTCTGTTATGGTCTGGTGATTAAGGAGCGACATGCGACTAGCTCTGAGCAGGTGGTAACTATACTGACCGCAGTCCCTAAGCTCAACACAACACTAGAAGTAGCCGTGGGATGCTCCTAACTCTCCCTAGGCACCTCGTCACAGCCTAAGAGCCAACTACCCCTAGAAGCAGGAAAACTATCTTGCCTCAGAGAAAATCCCCAAAGGATAGATTAGCCCCCCACAAATAACGACTGTGAGAGGAGAAGGAAATGACATACGTAGAATGAAACAAGATTTAGCACAGGAGACCACTTCTAGCTAGATAGAAATAGTACAGGAAAGAACGCTGTGCGGTCAGTAAAAAACTAGAAAAAGTCCACCGCAGAGAAATACAAAAATCTCCACACCTGACTAGAGGTGTGGAGGGCAAACTCTGCTGCCCAGAGCTTCCAGCTTAGCTGAATAGATCCATACTGATAAGCTGGACAAATGAGCAAAACATAGAAAGTGCTGAACAAGAAAGTCCACAACAAGTGAACTGCAAAGGACAAGCAAGGAATTAGCTTTGCTGAACAGGTCAGAGTGTCAGGAAAATCCAAAGAGCAATGACTCCAGGCTGGAACATTTGACAACTGGCATTGAATGAGGGATAAGGCCAGACTAATATAGCCGAGCCAGAAAGACGATCAGTGAAAACAGCTGCAGAAGCTAAATCCAAGAAGCAGCCATACCACTCAAAACCACAGGAGGGAGCCCAAGAGCAGAACTCACAAAAATGCTACTTACAACCACCGGAGGGAGCCCAAGAGCGGAATTCACAACAGATCTCAAAAGGTCCTCCGTGACCAGATTCAGAAAAATATCAATAGAGCCCAAATCCCCCATAGGATGGGGCATATTTGAGCTCTTATTTTTCATTTTCATAAAGGGACCCAGCCCTTCCATATTTGGATCTGGATCTCCTAGATGAAACAATAAGCGGACATCTTGCAGTAAGTCCTCTGCAATGCCTAAATCAGTACATTGTCTTTTATCTTCTTTGAGAAAAAACTTTTTCCATTTTAGGCGTCTTACAAAGAGATTCAAGTCTTTAATCACTTCAAATGTGTCCGTGCCTGAGCTGGGTACAAAGGATAGGCCTTTATTTAGTAGTGATATTTCATTCTCTGACATTGCAAATAAAAGAGAAACCCCAGTGGCAACCCATATGAACCTTTTCCATCAAGGTAACCCTAACAAAATCCATTTTGTGGGCATTGACAAGATAGTGCCTCCACCAGGAGGGGGGGATTGGGACAAACAAATACTCCAAAAGGAGACAAGATGGATATTCACGTTTAAAACTGTACAACCTTCTGGGTTGAATGAGCTGCAATCATACAGCTGTTTCTTATAAAATCCATCCTTATATCTATCCTATAGGTTTATTTTCCATTATTTCAATATGCAGTACCTGGCAGGGATAGCCTCCGTTGAATGGGGGCGCCACATGCGTAGGATTCTAGGGTGCCAACCCCCACGACAGGCAGGGATACACAAATAGGGGGAGTTTCTAATAACCAATATCATCTACCCTTATATACACCCAAAACCCACTCACCATTCGGCCTCAGAATATAAGGGTCTATCTTTCTAGCTGTCCTTTCATAGGCTTGAGGGTCCAATAGGGAAAGCTTTTTTGGGACAGTCGACGTTGAGTGGGGGCACCATATGCGCAGGTTTCTATTAGGGTGCCAACCTCCATGATAGGTAGGTAAAAGGAGTTTAGACAAATATAAAACTAGGGCATCCCTAGGGTCACTCACTATTTTCCACGTTTTATGGAGATAGGTGTTGCCCCGCTCATATAAATTTTCCCTTCAGGCTATAGATTTCTTTTTCTTTTTGAGTTTTTTGCATATTTCTAATTACATGATTTTTCCGTCCTTTGCTCGCTCTCCTTATCCAATAGAAAATGGAGTAATCAAGTATGATAGGGAAGCATCCAGCCTTTGTTTAACACAATAGGTGTCATAAAAATACACTGAGAAATTTCTGAATCATATCAACCGGTGAATAGGATTAAGTTGAATTTACATAACTCTTCCTATTTCCAAGGTGTCAGAGATGTATGCAGTATAAAGAATAAGTGCTAAAATGCTTACTGTAACAAAAAAGGGGGCACTTTGGGGGACGATATAGCATTAACATATGCTTCTACGTCCCATTGTTTAAATTTACCGGTAGGAGTTAGTTCACATATCCCGAGCCACGCACTTGCACTCCACAGCAGGGAATCCCTGCGCTTCATTGCTCGGGAGAACGGCTCCTTAGGACCGGAAACACATGTTGAGCTCATGGTACGCGTCAGATGCCAAGGGACGGAGCCTATTCAACGTGGCATTGAGCAAAATCTATTAATATCACAGAGGGGTGAGACCCGCAAGAGCAGCGGACAGGATTAACATTCTCCCCTGATGAATCCGTAAGGAAGAAACGTGTCGGGAGACGCTTTACACAGCACTAAGCTTCAACATAGAGGTCCAGTACAAAGTGGACAGGGACAGAGGAATGGCTGGGGATGACCAGTGTGTGGTGAGATCCACCCATGTATATGGGTTTATTTAAACATACTGTCTCATGCGTATCAGCTTCCGAATATATTGCTCCACTTATGTCAGCCTCTGAGCACAAGGCTTATATAAATTGCCATGAATGAATCCATAGGGGACACTCATATTGCTTAAATGAGAAAACTGAATCCCATAAATATATGGATGGTTATTCACTTTTCAATGGCATGTTGAAGCGCTAAGGAAGTGCAGTTTTTGTACTGACAGAGCTTTATACTTATATTTGGCATGTGTATATTTTTCATTGGTCATATGAGTAGAATAACGGTATGTGGTTTTTTAGAAATCGTTGATGAGACAGATAGTCAAAATTGCGTCATCCATAAATTGTATAAAGACAAGTTTGAAAGGCCAAAAACTAGACAGGCCTGGTTGTTAAGACATCGCTTGATATAACTTTATGGCTTGTATTGGTCTAAAAAGCGGGAAACTTAATTACATATACCTATGCTCCCTGAGTCTGGTTCATACATATCCAGTCGGCCTATGCCTACACTGGATAATAGGAGCATATAAGTTGGAGTCATTTTCAGCACTGTCAGTTTTCATTAAGTCTCTAATTGTTCTTTGTCTTGTTCTTGTTTCCCCATTCTGTGTTGGTAATAGGGCACAAATCACACCAGGGTTCTCATTTTTTTTTCTTTTTTCTTTTTGTCTTCAAATCTTGCCAAGAATTGGCTTTCAATATACCTAAATAAAGGTTATTTTTTATCCAGTTGCTAAATGCGTGATGAACTGTTCAGCGTACAGTCACACATGGCAACTGGACGAAGTGAGAAGTCTGGCGTGTTTAGTGACTGTGAGTTGAAGCCATATAAAATGTATATAATGACCTGGGCATGACTCGATTTTATGCTGCATAAATTAGCCGGATAGTCTGTTTAAGTGGAAACCCGTGCCTGTGTGACTGGATCCCGTGCTAAGCGAGTGTCCCCCAACACACTCAGTAAGTGCTATCTCACAATTGTTAAAAACAAAAATGACACCGTGATCTGAGTAAACAAATGTCCTTTTGTTCTTGAACATCTGTCCCCAAATTACAATGGACACCAAATTTAATAAATATTATAATTTTAGGGATAGATAATATGATACTATAATTGAGATCCTGGTCAGTATTTATCATTTTTTTCTTTATATGCTTCCTGCATACCTATCTTTAACACTGGGTACGCAGGACATGCGGATGTATACGAATGCGTTGTTTTGATGAGCCCGTTTTGTGTGGATGGCGGGCACGTCAAAACGACACATCCGCATACATCCGCATATATCCGCATACAGTACATCCGCATGTCCTGCGTACCCAATGTTAAAGATAGGTACGCAGGACGCATGACACATGCAGAAGTCTACGGAAGTAGGCTTGGCTTAATGGAGGACGTAAGCAGCCCTCAAACGCAAATGTGAACCTAGCCTTAGTGTACTCTTAGGATAGGTCATCAATATCAGATTGGTGGTGATGCAATAACAGCTACTCCCGGTGACAGCCAGATGTGATCAGTTGCAAAAGTGCACAGCAGAACTCCTTCAGCTGTATAATTTAAAGCCCCCGGAAACTAATAAGAATGGGGGCACATGGGAATATTGGACTTAGATATTCTTCTGTGTTGTGCTTTTAATACTGTGCTTTGACCAATTTGTCTTTGTGAGCTTTCATTAAGGATTAGTGAAATTTGAAACTTACCAGGTTACTGGGCTGAATTAGAATACCTGGGGATGGTTTTCCTGGAAAATCTGGCCCAGTTGATTGGATGTTTTCATGGAAGGCAGGATCATCACCATGCATGAGCTGCTGCGATGTTTAATAGAAAAATCATGAATGGCTGGTGAAGAAAAGTGGCTTTGGCAGTGTTTGGAGCCAGAACTAACTTCCAGTACCAGCGCAGCTGTGTCAGTAGCTCCTATACCAACCACAGGAGAACAGAGCACGAAGCAACAGGAATAGGTGGGCAGTACTGATGGCAGCAGGCTGTCTGTCAGGGTAAGAAGACACTGGGCTGCCTATTCACCACCTGTAAGAAGAAGAGAACACCAAGTGGAGATGAGACCTGAAAGGTCTCTGTGGGCTGATGCAGGATGGGGGTCACACTCTCTAGTTTGGAGGAATTCTCAACCTGGATGGTCTCCTACACTGTGCTGTGAGCAGCAGGCAGGCTGTCTGATAAAGAAGCCCATTTTACTTATGCTGCAAGTCCCAATGTGTAGCACACAGGTGGAGCTGCAGATTCTGGTTATGTGCATTTACTGTAAAATTGACTGGGGTTGCAGAATTTTTTGGTTTTCCACTAGCTACTAAAAAGAAGATTTTTCCAACATGTTCCATCAAAATGTTGGGTATCATGCTTAATTCAGTACATATGGTATTTAGACTTCCCCTCTCCAAAAATTGTCACAATCTTAGATGCTATTGTTATTCTGATTAGACGAAAGTAGTTCTTATTAAAGGAGTGGCAATCCTTACTTGATCATTTAGATTTTGCATTAAGAATCATTCCAATGGGTAAAATATTTTCAAGAAGGTTGTACTTTGCCATGAGTGGTTTAATATCGCCAGGTTCTCATATCAGGTTAACAAAGGATTTAAAAGAAGACTTCTATATGTGGTATTATTTTCTTTGCAGATTTAACGGTTGCAGTATTATACAATAGGAATTTGTTTCTGATATTTCCTTAACGTCTTTTACGGCAGCCTGTGCGATCGGTTTCAGGTATTTTTAGTCAGGACATTGGTGGGCAGAATCTTGGCATTTGTCATGGCAGCATAAACAGATTTTAACCCTCCGTCACATACCATATTCGGACTAAAGAGTTCACATACAATGTGCCTGTCAGGCGCCTGCTGGAAAAATTCCTATAATATCTAATGTTTGCAATTTCAGTGCTCTAAAAGTGATCAGTGACCTTCATAGGGATGTAATAAAAGAGACTACACATAATCAGTTGCAAAAAAAAACATTTACTTAACATAAAACTAATAACTATGAAATACAAACTTTTCAAAACTCCCGCCAAATAGTCCCCAGTTCGACTCTCTCAAAAAAATGTACAAAGAAAATTTTTGAACACAAACTTAATTTTAAGGTACCTTAAGTACTATTAAAAACATATTCAATCAGAAGTAGATGCTGAGGTTTCCCCAGAAAAGTCACACTTGCAGAGCAAATAGCAAGAATTACACACCATTTTTGCATGCGTCAGGCAAATTGCTTTATGACATTTGAGACATTCATAATTTGAAAGCCTTCTGGTTCCGCTTTCCGTTTGGCAGGTGGTGCATCTCCTTCTTTTGTGAGGTGGTGCAGATGGTGACTTTTCACCATCATCTTCTGGGCGGAACCTTTTGAGCTGAACTTGAAGGCGAGAGGGGATACCGATTGTTTTCACGCTTCTCCTGCGTAGCTCTCCAAGTACTAGTTCATGGGCCAATTTTTTCAGATACAATCGTCTACGGAGTAGTTCAAGCTTGTTTTCAAGATAAATTACTTGTGAATTTATACCACCCAAATTCAACATAGCAAAAAATATGACCATTGGCCAGCGTTTGATGTTTCTGCTGACGTTGAAAGTGGAGCACATCTGATCTGCTGTATCCACACCCCCTTTGGTGGCATTGTAAAATGTAATTATCTCCGGTTTTTTTTCTGCCCCAGTCCCAGGATCAATGGCAGCATCATCATGAAGTGTTGATAGAAGAAGTACGATTTTTTTGGCATGTGGTACATAGGAAACTAAAGCCTTTCCATTATGGAATGCAAACATACTGCTGTACTGTTGTCTCTCTTTCACACTTACAAACTGTGGCGGCAATTCCCTTTTGTTTTTTCTTACAGTTCCCACATATGACAGCTTCTGAATTTTCAGATAATCAATCAGATCACAACTTGTAAACCAATTGTCAGCTGTAATATTGCGACCCGATCCAAATAAGGGTTCAGCCAGTCTTTTTACAACATCAATGGGTTTGTTGCTCACACAGTAAGGACCTTCTGGTTGTTTTCCTGCATAAACTTCCAGGTTGTAAGTGTAGGTCTTACTGGCATCAACAAGGGCATACATTTTTATTCCATATTTGTTTGGCTTTGATGGAATATATTGACGAAAGGCACATCTACCACGAAAACCAGGGAGCATTTCGTCAATAGTGAGATTCTCTCCAGGGTAATAACTTTGTTTACAGTTTACAACAAATCTTTGAAATATATCACGAATTGGAGCAAGTCGGTTATGTGTTTTGCGTTCGGTTCGGGTAGTTCTGTCGTCAAACCGAAGGCAACGAATTAGAATCTTGAATCTGTTTATGGACATAACAAGGCTAAATTTTTCAACTCCATCCCCATCTTTACCCCAAAGTTCCTCCAAACTTTGTCTATTTGCCCTATAAGCTCCTGCAAGGTACAGTAATCCAAAAAAAGCACGCAGTTCTATTTCATCTGTGGGCTTGATGGTTCTGTTGCAGATGTACTTGTCCTTTATAATGTCTATATATTGGTTGGTATATGTGACAATAGAGTCCAGAATGTCATCTGTAAATATACTGTTCCAGCATTCAACTGCAGTTTTTGCATTACGTGCAGTTCCTATTACTGCAGGAAGGTGAGTAATAATGTTTAATTGAACCTACACATTGGTTCACACCACAAAATTGACCAAAAGATACAAGACAAAAACTGTGCTCACACACAAACACTGAATTTAAAAATGGGGTATACTAGGCTTCCCTAGTGAGCACTGAACTCACCCCTGCCTGACTGCGGGGGTTGGCACCCTACAGGGAAACGTTGTGGCGCCCCCACTCCACGGTGGCTGTCCCTAGAGGCCCTGTTGCACCCTATAACCACTACGGAACACCCACTACCCGCAGCCTAGGGAACCACTGTAGGCTATACAAAGATATTCCTACACTAAAGGAATGCTAGATCCCCACACATAAAAACATGTATAAAGAACACAGAAGGCAAAGAAACATTGGCGTGCTAGCAAGGGAGTTTTCTTGGGGCACAGTCCTTTACAGGTTCATCATATTTGTTGTAGATGAGCCTACTGCGATACACTACCAAAGATTCATAAATGTGTGACTACATATATAGATAGAACAGTCCAAACACTTATCTCCCTTCATACGCCATTTGCCCAAGTCCACAGCGCCTCTACGCGTTTCGCCCCATTTGGGCTCCTCAGGAGGCTAGATTCATGTATACGATGTGTCCTGATGTGGTGCAGTAGCTGCACAACCCGGATACATCCCGCTTTTTAAACCCACCACCACAATGCTAGTTCCCCGAGGCGTGTCCAGCCCCTCGCCTGTTCATTTCCGGTGCGCAGTGCGTCCCTCCATGTAGCGGCGCATGCTCCGGGTGAGCCACAGATGCTGCATCGTCGCTTATGTAGCGTCAAAGCCACTGCAGCGCTACCCTTCCTGGTGCGCAGCCGCCACGGCCCGAACTGCTTCCGGGTCTCTCCTCACATGTAAACACTGCGCATACCCCAACCTCCGGCTCACCCGGAGCATGCGCCGCTACATGGAGGGCAAAACGCGTAGAGGCGCTGTGGTCTTGGGCAAATGGCGTATGAAGGGAGATAAGTGTTTGGACTGTTCTATCTATATATGTAGTCACACATTTATGAATCTTAGTTCATAGTTTAACATTGTGATCAGACTGTATGAAGATCACTGCACATTGCGGTGAACATCTCAATGGGTCCTAACTTTTATTGCCTTAAAGGAATGTCATCATGCTCTAACCACCGCTGTAGCGACAATGTGCCAGTAGTGCAGGTGGCCTGTTGCCTCACAGTGCCCATGCTGCAAGACTGAGTCCCCATGAATATAGACCGCACCGCCCTGTAAGCACAAAATGACAACACAGCATCAACACCAAATAAAAGGAGCATTGAATCTCACCTTGCTCAAGCTTTGCAGTCTCCTGCTAAATAAAAATACCTGTGCCAAATGGGAAGACTGCACATCCAAAAAAAGGACAGAACATGCAATATGCTAAAAATAAAATGGACAGCACTTCCAAAAATCATACATTGATCTAATTATGCTAGACAAAAATATATTATAACTGTTCATGAGGTTCTTAATTTAACATTCTGATTAGACTGTACAAAGCCCACTTCCACGTCATGGCGAACCTCTCAGAGGATCCTAAGTTTTATTTTCTTACAAGAGCAACGTCGTTATCTAACCACTGCCACCAAAGCTCACACCACACTTGCTGCAAGACTGAGTCCCCATGACTCCAGACCGCACCAGTTTGGAGGTGCTGTCCTTGCTCATTTTTTAGCCTATCCTAAGAATAGGCCATCAATATTAAAGTCAGGAGGAGGAACTGGGGAGGAAAAGAGTGCAATAGGGTTTTATCCGAGGGCATACATAAAAAGGATATAGAAACCTTGCTCACCTGGTGAGGTTGTGATCACACAACACTTTTCTGAGCAAATTGAATCATCTGCAAGCGACAGTTTGAAAATCGGAATACTATTCAATTGGAAAGTATAGACGGTTTTCTGCGTCGCTGATGAAGTGTAACGCATGAACCAGGACCCACAGGATGAAGGAATATGCTGTTTTTATTTTCTACGCATTTTAAAGTTAACTTGACAATATGGAAAGGAGTCTTCTGCTCACTGAGCAGACGCTCAATGGGATAGATGAGGGGGAATGGAGGATGGAGCTGCAGGACAGTGGAGCAGCAAGCTGGGTGACAGTTAGAAGGCCGGGTAGAGGGAAGAGTGCCAGGGAGGCTAGTCCTGATCTGGCACACCCCAATAAGTTTGCTAAGTTGGCAGATGAGGGGCTGCCAGTACAGGGGTAGCATTGCTGCAGCCAGGCATGTTCTCTGAAAGCCGGAGGAGTGTCTGCTCCAGTAAGGAGGGAAATAGGAGAGCAGGGCAGGCCAGACAGGTGCTGGTAGTGGGGGATTCAATTATTAGGGTAACAGATAGGGCAATCTGTCACAAAGACAGGGATTGTTGAACGGTGTGCTGCCTACCTGGCACTCGAGTCCGACACATCGCTGATCGGGTTGACAGATTACTGGGAGGGGCTGGTGAGGACCCAGCGGTCATGGTGCACCTTGGCACAAATGACAAAGTTAGAGGTTGGTGAAAGGTCCTTAAAAACGATTTCAGGGAATTAGGCTGCAAGCTGAAAGCAAGGACCTCCAATGCACCAATGTACCACGTGCCACATGAGAGGCAACGGGAGATTAGGGAGGTTAATAAGTGGCTCAAGAATTGGTGTAGGGAGGAAGGGTTTTGGGGTAAGTGACAAAAAGAAAGCATTTAGAGAATTAATGGAAGTACGTAGTGATGAGTAGTGTTGAGCGATACCTTCCGATATCGGAAAGTATCGGTATCGGTTTGGATCGGCCGATATTCAAAAAATATCGGATATCGCCGATACCGATACCCGATCCCAATGCAAGTCAATGGGACCAAAATATCGGAATTAAAATAAACCCTTTCTTTCCTTGTAGGTTCATTCTACCTGAAGGAAAACAACTAAGAATAATGTAGGATGTATGGGGGAGGTGGCGGAGACATTAAAGGCAATGAGGATTAGTCCAATCAAATAGAATAGCATGTTTTTTTTTTTTTTAAAGAAGTTCGGATTGAAAAAGATATTGAGTATGTAAATTTTTTTTATTTTGTCAGATATTGATGTTTCACTATTCCACGCCCTTCCCCTTCTTTTTTTTCTTTTTTTTTTTTTTCTTTTCCCACACTTTCATCTTCATCATCATCAGCATCCTTGACATCAACTTCTTCACCTTATTCATCTTCTTCTTCATCTTCTACCTATTTTTTTTTTTATTACATTCTTCATATTCATTTTCTTCAACTATTATTATTCTTCCTATTCTACATATTCTTTTTATTCCACTGTTATTATTCTTCCTATTCTACTTCTTCATCATATTCTCATTTGTGACAGGCATTCCCGTAGTTGTTATCTATAAAAGTTGGAAGATTACACCTTCCGTTCTGCCAGTCACAAAAGTTACATTTGTCCGCGTTCAGTTTGGCCTGCAGCATCAGGCTTTATCCAGGGGCACCACGAGGAGGAACGGACTCACCCCCATACACTGCTTAGTCTTCTTCTGCATATAATTTAGATAATATCTTTTGCTCTGATATTAAGTCTTATGCTTAATGTTCTTCTGCTCTTTGTTCTGCAGCCTCTTGTTCTTCTGCTTCTCGGTCTTCCATGTTGTCGTCTCCAGGGTCTTCGTCTCCAGTGTCGTCATCTCCGCCGTCGTCGTCTCAGCCGTCGTCGTCTCCGCCGTCGTCGTCGTCGTCGTCATCGGGGTGGTCTTCCGGGTCGTCGTCATCGGGGTGGTCTTCCGGGTTGTCGACGTTAGGGTCTTCAACTTGGAAATGTAGCAGAAGGTACAAGAAGGCTGAGAAAATGCCAAGAACCAGCTGATGGAACTGGAACTCGGATGGCTACCCGAAGGTTCAAGAGCCTATGGAACTACCGAGGACCAGCTGACGTTACTGGAACCCGGTTACTAAGCAGGAGGTACCCGTGCTAAAAAGCACTACCAAGGACCGCCTGACGTTGGCGGAACTCGGATACCCAGAAGGAGGCACCTAAGCCAAAGGCTCTGCCCGGAACCAGATGACGTTACTGGAACCAGGATGGGGAGCAGAAGGTACAAGAGCAAAAGACACTGCCGAGAACCAGCTGACGGTACTGGAACCCGGATGGGTAGCCGAATGTCCAAGAGCCAATGGAACTACCAAGGACCAGCTGACGTTACTGGAACCCGGTTACTAAGCAGGAGGTACCCGTGCCTGAAAGCACTACCAAGGACCACCTGACATTGGTGGAACTTGGATACCCAGAAGGAGGCACCTAAGCCAAAGGCTCTGCCCGGAACCAGCTGACGGTACTGGAACCAGGATGGGGAGCAGAAGGTACAAGAGCAAAAGACACTGCCGAGAACCAGCTGACGGTGCTGGAACCAGGTGGTGGACCCGAAGGCCCACAGGAGAGGAGAGAACAGCTAGGCTGCGAGGCAGCCGCAGTTACCGAACCCCAACAGTCCTACAGGGGGAGCTGGGCCTACTGGCACTACAGAACCAGCCTTGACTACCAGTTCACGCAGCCCACATAGGAAGCTCCTAAACTGGAGGCACCCTGGAGTTGGCTAACTCGACCGCCCCACGACGGGGCAAGCATAGGCGTCTCAGTGAAGTTGACACAACCCGGAAACAGCTGACGGTGCTGAAACCAGGCTTGGCACGAGGGAGTACCTGTGACAAGAACACTGCCGAGAACCAGCTGGCGGTGCTGGAACCCGGATGCGTTGCCCCAGTGTGCAAGAGCCAATGGCACGACCGAGGACCAGCTGACGGTGCTGGAACCCGGTTACTAAGCTGTAGGTGCCCGCGCTTAAAAGCACTACCAAGGACCGCCTGGCGTTGGCGGAACTCGGATACCCAGGAGGAGGCACCTAAGCCAAAGGCTCGGCCCGGAACCAGCTGACGGTGCTGGAACCAGGTGGTGGACCCGAAGGCCCACAGGAGAGGAGAGAACAGCTAGGCCGCGAGGCAGCCGCAGTTACCGAACCCCAACAGTCCTACAGGGGGAGCTGGGCCTACTGGCACTACAGAACCAGCCTTGACTACCAGTTCACGCAGCCCACATAGGAAGCTCCTAAACTGGAGGCACCCTGGAGTTGGCTAACTCGACCGCCCCACGACGGGGCAAGCATAGGCGTCTCAGTGAAGTTGACACAACCCGGAAACAGCTGACGGTGCTGAAACCAGGCTTGGCACGAGGGAGTACCTGTGACAAGAACACTGCCGAGAACCAGCTGGCGGTGCTGGAACCCGGATGCGTTGCCCCAGTGTGCAAGAGCCAATGGCACGACCGAGGACCAGCTGACGGTGCTGGAACCCGGTTACTAAGCTGTAGGTGCCCGCGCTTAAAAGCACTACCAAGGACCGCCTGGCGTTGGCGGAACTCGGATACCCAGGAGGAGGCACCTTAGCCAAAGGCTCGGCCCGGAACCAGCTGACGGTGCTGGAACCAGGTGGTGGACCCCAAGGCCCACAGGAGAGGAGAGAACAGCTAGGCCGCGAGGCAGCCGCAGTTACCGAACCCCAACAGTCCTACAGGGGGAGCTGGGCCTACTGGCACTACAGAACCAGCCTTGACTACCAGTTCACGCAGCCCACATAGGAAGCTCCTAAACTGGAGGCACCCTGGAGTTGGCTAACTCGACCGCCCCACGACGGGGCAAGCATAGGCGTCTCAGTGAAGTTGACACAACCCGGAAACAGCTGACGGTGCTGAAACCAGGCTTGGCACGAGGGAGTACCTGTGACAAGAACACTGCCGAGAACCAGCTGGCGGTGCTGGAACCCGGATGCGTTGCCCCAGTGTGCAAGAGCCAATGGCACGACCGAGGACCAGCTGACGGTGCTGGAACCCGGTTACTAAGCTGTAGGTGCCCGCGCTTAAAAGCACTACCAAGGACCGCCTGGCGTTGGCGGAACTCGGATACCCAGGAGGAGGCACCTAAGCCAAAGGCTCGGCCCGGAACCAGCTGACGGTGCTGGAACCAGGTGGTGGACCCCAAGGCCCACAGGAGAGGAGAGAACAGCTAGGCCGCGAGGCAGCCGCAGTTACCGAACCCCAACAGTCCTACAGGGGGAGCTGGGCCTACTGGCACTACAGAACCAGCCTTGACTACCAGTTCACGCAGCCCACATAGGAAGCTCCTAAACTGGAGGCACCCTGGAGTTGGCTAACTCGACCGCCCCACGACGGGGCAAGCATAGGCGTCTCAGTGAAGTTGACACAACCCGGAAACAGCTGACGGTGCTGAAACCAGGCTTGGCACGAGGGAGTACCTGTGACAAGAACACTGCCGAGAACCAGCTGGCGGTGCTGGAACCCGGATGCGTTGCCCCAGTGTGCAAGAGCCAATGGCACGACCGAGGACCAGCTGACGGTGCTGGAACCCGGTTACTAAGCTGTAGGTGCCCGCGCTTAAAAGCACTACCAAGGACCGCCTGGCGTTGGCGGAACTCGGATACCCAGGAGGAGGCACCTTAGCCAAAGGCTCGGCCCGGAACCAGCTGACGGTGCTGGAACCAGGTGGTGGACCCCAAGGCCCACAGGAGAGGAGAGAACAGCTAGGCCGCGAGGCAGCCGCAGTTACCGAACCCCAACAGTCCTACAGGGGGAGCTGGGCCTACTGGCACTACAGAACCAGCCTTGACTACCAGTTCACGCAGCCCACATAGGAAGCTCCTAAACTGGAGGCACCCTGGAGTTGGCTAACTCGACCGCCCCACGACGGGGCAAGCATAGGCGTCTCAGTGAAGTTGACACAACCCGGAAACAGCTGACGGTGCTGAAACCAGGCTTGGCACGAGGGAGTACCTGTGACAAGAACACTGCCGAGAACCAGCTGGCGGTGCTGGAACCCGGATGCGTTGCCCCAGTGTGCAAGAGCCAATGGCACGACCGAGGACCAGCTGACGGTGCTGGAACCCGGTTACTAAGCTGTAGGTGCCCGCGCTTAAAAGCACTACCAAGGACCGCCTGGCGTTGGCGGAACTCGGATACCCAGGAGGAGGCACCTTAGCCAAAGGCTCGGCCCGGAACCAGCTGACGGTGCTGGAACCAGGTGGTGGACCCCAAGGCCCACAGGAGAGGAGAGAACAGCTAGGCCGCGAGGCAGCCGCAGTTACCGAACCCCAACAGTCCTACAGGGGGAGCTGGGCCTACTGGCACTACAGAACCAGCCTTGACTACCAGTTCACGCAGCCCACATAGGAAGCTCCTAAACTGGAGGCACCCTGGAGTTGGCTAACTCGACCGCCCCACGACGGGGCAAGCATAGGCGTCTCAGTGAAGTTGACACAACCCGGAAACAGCTGACGGTGCTGAAACCAGGCTTGGCACGAGGGAGTACCTGTGACAAGAACACTGCCGAGAACCAGCTGGCGGTGCTGGAACCCGGATGCGTTGCCCCAGTGTGCAAGAGCCAATGGCACGACCGAGGACCAGCTGACGGTGCTGGAACCCGGTTACTAAGCTGTAGGTGCCCGCGCTTAAAAGCACTACCAAGGACCGCCTGGCGTTGGCGGAACTCGGATACCCAGGAGGAGGCACCTTAGCCAAAGGCTCGGCCCGGAACCAGCTGACGGTGCTGGAACCAGGTGGTGGACCCCAAGGCCCACAGGAGAGGAGAGAACAGCTAGGCCGCGAGGCAGCCGCAGTTACCGAACCCCAACAGTCCTACAGGGGGAGCTGGGCCTACTGGCACTACAGAACCAGCCTTGACTACCAGTTCACGCAGCCCACATAGGAAGCTCCTAAACTGGAGGCACCCTGGAGTTGGCTAACTCGACCGCCCCACGACGGGGCAAGCATAGGCGTCTCAGTGAAGTTGACACAACCCGGAAACAGCTGACGGTGCTGAAACCAGGCTTGGCACGAGGGAGTACCTGTGACAAGAACACTGCCGAGAACCAGCTGGCGGTGCTGGAACCCGGATGCGTTGCCCCAGTGTGCAAGAGCCAATGGCACGACCGAGGACCAGCTGACGGTGCTGGAACCCGGTTACTAAGCTGTAGGTGCCCGCGCTTAAAAGCACTACCAAGGACCGCCTGGCGTTGGCGGAACTCGGATACCCAGGAGGAGGCACCTAAGCCAAAGGCTCGGCCCGGAACCAGCTGACGGTGCTGGAACCAGGTGGTGGACCCAAAGGCCCACAGGAGAGGAGAGAACAGCTAGGCCGCGAGGCAGCCGCAGTTACCGAACCCCAACAGTCCTACAGGGGGAGCTGGGCCTACTGGCACTACAGAACCAGCCTTGACTACCAGTTCACGCAGCCCACATAGGAAGCTCCTAAACTGGAGGCACCCTGGAGTTGGCTAACTCGACCGCCCCACGACGGGGCAAGCATAGGCGTCTCAGTGAAGTTGACACAACCCGGAAACAGCTGACGGTGCTGAAACCAGGCTTGGCACGAGGGAGTACCTGTGACAAGAACACTGCCGAGAACCAGCTGGCGGTGCTGGAACCCGGATGCGTTGCCCCAGTGTGCAAGAGCCAATGGCACGACCGAGGACCAGCTGACGGTGCTGGAACCCGGTTACTAAGCTGTAGGTGCCCGCGCTTAAAAGCACTACCAAGGACCGCCTGGCGTTGGCGGAACTCGGATACCCAGGAGGAGGCACCTTAGCCAAAGGCTCGGCCCGGAACCAGCTGACGGTGCTGGAACCAGGTGGTGGACCCCAAGGCCCACAGGAGAGGAGAGAACAGCTAGGCCGCGAGGCAGCCGCAGTTACCGAACCCCAACAGTCCTACAGGGGGAGCTGGGCCTACTGGCACTACAGAACCAGCCTTGACTACCAGTTCACGCAGCCCACATAGGAAGCTCCTAAACTGGAGGCACCCTGGAGTTGGCTAACTCGACCGCCCCACGACGGGGCAAGCATAGGCGTCTCAGTGAAGTTGACACAACCCGGAAACAGCTGACGGTGCTGAAACCAGGCTTGGCACGAGGGAGTACCTGTGACAAGAACACTGCCGAGAACCAGCTGGCGGTGCTGGAACCCGGATGCGTTGCCTTGCCTATTAAAGATTGTCTTCCTAGAGCCCCAACTAGCGGTGTTGGAGCAAAGGGTAAGCAGGGGGAGATGAGTGTAGGCCGAAGCCTGCACTGGAGGCAGCTTTGTGTCTGCGTTGCGTTTGCAGGACACTTTGCCGGCTACACACTGGGGGAACAGCTGGCGTTGCTGAACCCCACTAACACAATGGCGTGTGTTTTTATCTGTGCAGCTAGCACTTGCGGGCAAAAACTTGCGATGTTAGAGCCCGTGTTGAAGCAGGAGGAGGAGGAGAGGAGCAGAGTGTAGGCCGAAGCCTAGTTGAACCAATTTCAAAGGAAACCTTTAACCCCCCCCTCAGGTGTTACAAAGTACAAGAGACACACCTTGTGCAGTATTAATGCTGCACAAGTGAAAGGTTGCTCTATTAATTTGTCTACTTGCACACGCTGAATGAAAGACATACACAATTTACCCCATTCTACAGTAAAACTGTAGTGGATGCGTGACTTGGTTTTTTGATGAGACGCAGCACAGGTGTCCAAAATAACGCCTTGGTGCTTGGCGCAGCTTCCTGAGCGTTGTTATTTGCTGTACAGGAGTCTGCGCTCTTGTGTTATCCCTTGGCAATGCCCTGTTAGCGCTGCCCATCTTATGACCTCATTTCATGTTGGCCGGTGCGGTTAACGATGGCCATAAATCCCAGACCCACAGTGGCTTTTCCTAAAGTCACACTGCGGTGCTGGGATTCGTGGCCTTGAGCAGTAAATATTTTGGCCGCTCACACACGTCCTTACACCTGCTTCAGACTGGGCGGCCTCTGCTGATCCCTTCTCGCATGCCGCGGCCATGAGGCTGCACAGTCTGAAGAAGGCGGAAGGAGATGAGTTAAGACAGGCGAAGATATGCACTGCTCGTGCCCATCAATCACACCCTCGCAGTCAAAATAATTAAGACAACGAGGAGCATTTTATTCAGGCAGGGCGGACGAACAGGCGCAAGTAGCCAACCAATGATGTCAGAAGACGGGAAGCGCTACCAAGGGGGGTGCTGCGTATCATTAGAAAGGAAAGTCACACCTCAGGGACAGTGGAATGGTCTCAAAGAGACACATTTTGTACGTGTTGAGTTCCACGTGGGCAAGGAGAAAACGTCAGCCACCTTGTACAAATGCAGCAGTACTGCTGTACAAGGTGGCTGTTATACATAGAAACACCTGGGGGTGGTGGCCAGGCTCCCTTCAATTTCAGTTCATGTGCCTGCGTGGCGTTTGCAGGTCACGTTGCAAGCTACACAGCAGGGGAACAGCTGGCGTTGCTGAACCCCACTGACACATTGACTGGTGTTTTTCTCTGTGCAGATTGCATGTCCGGGCAAAAACTAGCGGTGTTAGAGCCCAGGGTCAGCAGGAGGAGGAGGAGAGGAGCAAAGTGTAGGCCGAAGCCTGCACTGGTGGCAGCTTTTGGTCGGTTGTGCCAGCGTGGCTTGTGCTGGACACGATGCCGGCTACACAGCGGGGGAACAGCTGGCGGTGCTGAACCACACTAACACATTGGCTGGTGTTTTTCTCTGTGCAGCTAGCATGTCCGGGCAGAAACTGGCGTTGTTTGAGCCCAGGGTCAGCAGGAGGAGGAGAGGAGCAAAGTGTAGGCCGAAGCCTGCACTGGTGGCAGCTTTTGTTCTGTTGTGCCAGCGTGGCTTGTGCTGGACACGTTGCCGACTACACAGCAGGGGAACAGCTGGCGGTGCTGAACCCCACTAACACATTGGCTGGTGTTTTTCTCTGTGCAGCTAGCATTTCCGGGCAAAAACTAGCGGTGTTTGAGCCCAGGGTCAGCAGGAGGAGTAGAGGAGCAGAGTGTAGGCCGAAGCCTAGTTGAACCAATTTCAAAGGTTACCTTTAACCCCCCCCTCAGGTGTTGCAAGGTACAAGAGCCACACCTTGAACAGCATTAATGATGCACAAGTCAAAGGTTGCTCTATTTAATTTTGCTCCTTGCACACGCTGAATTAAACACGTACACTATTTAGCCCATTATACTGTCAAACAGTAGTGGAGGCGTGACTACTAGTCTTTTTAAGGAGACGCAGCACAGGTGTACAAATTTACACCTAGGTGCTGTGCGCAGATTCCTTACCGTTGTTATTTGCAGTACAGGAAACTGCGCTCTTGTGTTATCCCTTGGCAATACCCTGTTAGTGCAGGCCGTCTCATGACCTCATTTCATGTTGGCCGGTGCGGTTAACGATGGCCATAAATCCCAGACCCACAGTGGCTTTTCCTAAAGTCACACTGCGGTGCTGGGATTCGTGGCCTTGTGCAGTAAATATGTTCGCCGCTCACACATGTCCTTACACCTGCTTCAGACTGGGCGGCCTCAGCTGATCCCTTATCGCATGCCGCGGCCATGAGGCCGCACAGTCAGAAGAAGGCGGAAGGAGGGGAGTGAAAACAGGGGAACATATGCACTGCTCGTGCCCATCAATCACACCCTCGCAGTCAAAATATATGAGACAACGGGGGGCGTTGTGTCGGGCAGGGGGGACGCACAGGCACAGCCAGCCAACCAATGATGTCAGGAGACGGGCAGCGCTAACAATGGGGGTGCTGCGTGTCATTAAAAAGGAAAGTCACACCTCAGGGACATTGTAATGGTCTGTAATGAGACACATTTTGTACTTGTTGAGTTCCACGTGTGCAAGGAGAAAAAGTCAGCCACCTTGTACAAATGCAGCAGTACTGCTGTACAAGGTGGCTGTTATACATAGAAACACCTGGGGGGGTGGGGGGCAGGCTCCCTTCAATTTCAGTTCATGTGCCTGCGTGGCGTTTGCAGGTCACGTTGCAAGCTACACAGCAGGGGAACAGCTGGCGTTGCTGAACCCCACTGACACATTGACTGGTGTTTTTCTCTGTGCAGATTGCATGTCCGGGCAAAAACTAGCGGTGTTAGAGCCCAGGGTCAGCAGGAGGAGGAGGAGAGGAGCAAAGTGTAGGCCGAAGCCTGCACTGGTGGCAGCTTTTGGTCGGTTGTGCCAGCGTGGCTTGTGCTGGACACGATGCCGGCTACACAGCGGGGGAACAGCTGGCGGTGCTGAACCACACTAACACATTGGCTGGTGTTTTTCTCTGTGCAGCTAGCATGTCCGGGCAGAAACTGGCGTTGTTTGAGCCCAGGGTCAGCAGGAGGAGGAGAGGAGCAAAGTGTAGGCCGAAGCCTGCACTGGTGGCAGCTTTTGTTCTGTTGTGCCAGCGTGGCTTGTGCTGGACACGTTGCCGACTACACAGCAGGGGAACAGCTGGCGGTGCTGAACCCCACTAACACATTGGCTGGTGTTTTTCTCTGTGCAGCTAGCATTTCCGGGCAAAAACTAGCGGTGTTTGAGCCCAGGGTCAGCAGGAGGAGTAGAGGAGCAGAGTGTAGGCCGAAGCCTAGTTGAACCAATTTCAAAGGTTACCTTTAACCCCCCCCTCAGGTGTTGCAAGGTACAAGAGCCACACCTTGAACAGCATTAATGATGCACAAGTCAAAGGTTGCTCTATTTAATTTTGCTCCTTGCACACGCTGAATTAAACACGTACACTATTTAGCCCATTATACTGTCAAACAGTAGTGGAGGCGTGACTACTAGTCTTTTTAAGGAGACGCAGCACAGGTGTACAAATTTACACCTAGGTGCTGTGCGCAGATTCCTTACCGTTGTTATTTGCAGTACAGGAAACTGCGCTCTTGTGTTATCCCTTGGCAATACCCTGTTAGTGCAGGCCGTCTCATGACCTCATTTCATGTTGGCCGGTGCGGTTAACGATGGCCATAAATCCCAGACCCACAGTGGCTTTTCCTAAAGTCACACTGCGGTGCTGGGATTCGTGGCCTTGTGCAGTAAATATGTTCGCCGCTCACACATGTCCTTACACCTGCTTCAGACTGGGCGGCCTCAGCTGATCCCTTATCGCATGCCGCGGCCATGAGGCCGCACAGTCAGAAGAAGGCGGAAGGAGGGGAGTGAAAACAGGGGAACATATGCACTGCTCGTGCCCATCAATCACACCCTCGCAGTCAAAATATATGAGACAACGGGGGGCGTTGTGTCGGGCAGGGGGGACGCACAGGCACAGCCAGCCAACCAATGATGTCAGGAGACGGGCAGCGCTAACAATGGGGGTGCTGCGTGTCATTAAAAAGGAAAGTCACACCTCAGGGACATTGTAATGGTCTGTAATGAGACACATTTTGTACTTGTTGAGTTCCACGTGTGCAAGGAGAAAAAGTCAGCCACCTTGTCCAAATGCAGCAGTACTGCTGTACAAGGTGGCTGTTATACATAGAAACACCTGGGGGGGTGGGGGGCAGGCTCCCTTCAATTTCAGTTCATGTGCCTGCGTGGCGTTTGCAGGTCACGTTGCAAGCTACACAGCAGGGGAACAGCTGGCGTTGCTGAACCCCACTGACACATTGACTGGTGTTTTTCTCTGTGCAGATTGCATGTCCGGGCAAAAACTAGCGGTGTTAGAGCCCAGGGTCAGCAGGAGGAGGAGGAGAGGAGCAAAGTGTAGGCCGAAGCCTGCACTGGTGGCAGCTTTTGGTCGGTTGTGCCAGCGTGGCTTGTGCTGGACACGATGCCGGCTACACAGCGGGGGAACAGCTGGCGGTGCTGAACCACACTAACACATTGGCTGGTGTTTTTCTCTGTGCAGCTAGCATGTCCGGGCAGAAACTGGCGTTGTTTGAGCCCAGGGTCAGCAGGAGGAGGAGAGGAGCAAAGTGTAGGCCGAAGCCTGCACTGGTGGCAGCTTTTGTTCTGTTGTGCCAGCGTGGCTTGTGCTGGACACGTTGCCGACTACACAGCAGGGGAACAGCTGGCGGTGCTGAACCCCACTAACACATTGGCTGGTGTTTTTCTCTGTGCAGCTAGCATTTCCGGGCAAAAACTAGCGGTGTTTGAGCCCAGGGTCAGCAGGAGGAGTAGAGGAGCAGAGTGTAGGCCGAAGCCTAGTTGAACCAATTTCAAAGGTTACCTTTAACCCCCCCCTCAGGTGTTGCAAGGTACAAGAGCCACACCTTGAACAGCATTAATGATGCACAAGTCAAAGGTTGCTCTATTTAATTTTGCTCCTTGCACACGCTGAATTAAACACGTACACTATTTAGCCCATTATACTGTCAAACAGTTGTGGAGGCGTGACTTGTCTTTTTAACGAGACGCAGCACAGGTGTCAAAATTTGCACCTAGGTACTGGGCGCAGATTCCTGAGCGTTGTTATTTGCTGTACAGGAGTCTGCGCTATTGTGATCCCTTGGCCATGCGCTGTGAGCGCTTCCTGTCTTCTGACCTCATTTCATGTCGGCCGTTGCGGTTAGCGATGGACATGAATCCCAGACCCACAGTGTGTTTTTAAAAAATCACACTGCGGTGCTGGGATTCGTGCCCTGGTGCACTAAATATGTTTGCCGCTCACACATGTCCTTACACCTGCTTCAGACTGGGCGGCCTCATCTGATCCCTTATCGCCTGCCGCGGCCATGAGGACACCCAGTCTGAAGAAGGATGAAGGAGATGAGTGAACACAGGCAAACATATGCACTGCACATGCCCATCAATCACACCCTCGCTGTCCAAAAAAATAAGACACCGAGGGCCGTTGTTTCGAGCAGGGGAGATGCACAGGCGCAGCCAGCTAACCAATGATGTCAAAAGACGGGCAGCGCTAACAAGGGTGGTGCTGCGTGTCATTACAAAGGAAAGTCACACCTCAGGGACATTGTAATGGTCTCTAATGAGACACATTTTGTACGTGTTGAGTTCCACGTGGGCAAGGAGAAAAAGTCAGCCACCTCGTACAAATGCAGCAGTACTGCTGTACAAGGTGGCTGATATACATAGAAACACCTGTGGGTGGGGGGCAGGCTCCCTTCAATTTCAGTTCATGTGCCTGCGTGGCGTTTGCAGGTCACGTTGCAAGCTACACAGCAGGGGAACAGCTGGCGTTGCTGAACCCCACTGACACATTGACTGGTGTTTTTCTCTGTGCAGATTGCATGTCCGGGCAAAAACTAGCGGTGTTAGAGCCCAGGGTCAGCAGGAGGAGGAGGAGAGGAGCAAAGTGTAGGCCGAAGCCTGCACTGGTGGCAGCTTTTGGTCGGTTGTGCCAGCGTGGCTTGTGCTGGACACGATGCCGGCTACACAGCGGGGGAACAGCAGGCGGTGCTGAACCCCACTAACACATTGGCTGGTGTTTTTCTCTGTGCAGCTAGCATGTCCGGGCAGAAACTGGCGTTGTTTGAGCCCAGGGTCAGCAGGAGGAGGAGAGGAGCAAAGTGTAGGCCGAAGCCTGCACTGGTGGCAGCTTTTGGTCGGTTGTGCCAGCGTGGCTTGTGCTGGACACGTTGCCGACTACACAGCAGGGGAACAGCTGGCGGTGCTGAACCCCACTAACACATTGGCTGGTGTTTTTCTCTGTGCAGCTAGCATTTCCGGGCAAAAACTAGCGGTGTTTGAGCCCAGGGTCAGCAGGAGGAGGAGAGGAGCAGAGTGTAGGCCGAAGCCTAGTTGAACCAATTTCAAAGGTTACCTTTAACCCCCCCCTCAGGTGTTGCAAGGTACAAGAGCCACACCTTGTGCAGCATTAATGCTGCACAAGTAAAAGGTTGCTCTATTTGTTTTGCTCCTTGCACACGCTGACTAAAACACGTACACTATTTAGCCCATTATACTGTCAAACAGTTGTGGAGGCGTGACTTGTCTTTTTAACGAGACGCAGCACAGGTGTCAAAATTTGCACCTAGGTACTGGGCGCAGATTCCTGAGCGTTGTTATTTGCTGTACAGGAGTCTGCGCTATTGTGATCCCTTGGCCATGCGCTGTGAGCGCTTCCTGTCTTCTGACCTCATTTCATGTCGGCCGTTGCGGTTAGCGATGGACATGAATCCCAGACCCACAGTGTGTTTTCAAAAAATCACACTGCGTGGCTGGGATTCGTGGCCTTGTGCAGTAAATAGGTTTGCCGCTTACACATGTCCTTACACCTGCTCCAGACTGGGCGGCCTCAGCTGATCCCTTATCGCCTACCACGGCCAGGAGGCCGCACAGTCTGAAGAAGGCGGAAGGAGATGAGTTAAGACAGGCGAACATATGCACTGCTCGTGCCCATAAACCACACCCTCGCTGACAAAATAAATATGACAACGAGGGGCGTTGTTTCTAGCAGGGCGGATGCACAGGCGCAGCCAGCTAACCATGATGACAAAAGACGGGAAACGCTACCAAGGGGGGTGCTGCGTATCATTACAAAGGAAAGTCACACCTCAGGGACAGTGGAATGGTCTCAATGAGACACATTTTGTACGTGTTGAGTTCCACGTGGGCAAGGAGAAAAAGTCAGCCACCTTGTACAAATGCAGCAGTACTGCTGTACTAGGTGGCTGTTATACATAGAAACACCTGGGGGGGTGGGGCCAGGTTCCCTTTTAATTTCAGTTCCTGTGCCTGCATGGCATTTGCAGGTCACGTTGCCGGCTACACAGCAGGGGAACAGCTGGCGTTGCTGAACCCCACTAACACATTGGCTGGTGTTTTTCTCTGTGCAGCTAGCACTTCCGGGCAAAAACTAGCGGTGTTTGAGCCCAGGGTCAGCAGGAGGAGGAGAGGAGCAGAGTGTAGGCCGAAGCCTGCACTGGTGGCAGCTTTTGTTCTGTTGTGCCAGCGTGGCTTGTGCTGGACACGTTGCCGACTACACAGCAGGGGAACAGCTGGCGGTGCTGAACCCCACTGACACATCACCTAGTGTTTTTTTCTGTGTAGACAACACTTCCAGGTGGCAACTGACAGTGTTGAAACCCAGGGAATCAAAGAGGAGCAGAGTGTAGGCCGAAGCCTGCAGTGGAGCAAGTTGAAAGGGAACCTTTAACCCCCCCCCCCCAGGCATTTGTTGCTGAAAGAGCCATCTTGTACATGGAAAATGGTGGCTCCGAAAATTATGCTCCTTGCAAACGCTGAAGTACACACTCATATAATGTGTCCCCTCACACCGTCAAACCATCCCGGAAGTGGGACTTTCCTTTGTAATGTGACACAGCACAGCCGTCATTCCAACCCCCTTGGTGCCGGGCACCACCTCCTCAACGTTGTTTGGTTCTGTCACGGAGCCCGCACTGTAATGTTATCCCTTGGCCATGCACAGTTAGCGGTGCCCGTCTTCTGACATCATGTAGGTGTCAGGCTGGCAGTGCCTGTGCGTCCAAGCTGCCCGAGATCCAACCTTGCAGTGTCATCTAATGTAGTCCCACTGCGGGCCAGGGATCCATGGGCATGCGCAGTGCATATCATCGCCTCTCACTCACCTCCTTCCTGCTTCTTCAGACTGTGCGGCGTCACGGCCGTGGCATGCTATTAGGGATCAGCTGACGCCGCCTAGTCTGAAGAAGCGTGAAGAAGGGGAGTGAGAGGCTAGTATATGCACTGCGCATGGCCATGGATACCAGGCCCACTGTGGGATCACATTAGACGACACTGCGAGGTGTGATTTCGGGCAGCGTGGACGCACAGGCGCAGCCAGGACGACAACAAATGATGTCAGAGGACGGGCAGCGCAAACTGTGCATGGCCAAGGGATAACATAACAGCGCAGGGTCCATGACGGAATCAAACAACGCTAAGGAGGCAGCGCACGGTGCCAAGGGGGTAGCAATGACGGCTGTGCTGCGTCACATTACAAAGGAAAGTCCCACCTCCAGGACGGTTGGACGGTGTGAGGGGACACATTACATGAGTGTGTAGTTCAGCATTTGCAAGGAGCATAATTTCAAGAGCGACCTTTCCCTTGTGCAGTATTAGTGCTGCACATGGTGGCTCTTTCAGTAACAAACGCCTAGGGGGGGGGGGGGGACAGGTCCCCTTACATTTTAGTTGTGCCAGCGTGGCGGTCGCATGACACGTTGCCGGATACACAGCTGGGGATCAGCTGACGTTACTGAACCCCAATAACAGAGGAGCGACTGTTGACTGTGCACACAGCACTTCCAGGCACCAACTGGCGGTGTTAGAGCCCAGGGACAGCAGGAGGAGCAGATTGGAGGTATTGCCGCACACACAGCTGGGGATCAGCTGACGTTACTGAACCCCAATAACAGAGGAGCGACTGTTGACTGTGCACACAGCACTTCCAGGCACCAACTGGCGGTGTTAGAGCCCAGGGACAGCAGGAGGAGCAGATTGGAGGTATTGCCGCACACACAGCTGGGGATCAGCTGACGTTACTGAACCCCAATAACAGAGGAGCGACTGTTGACTGTGCACACAGCACTTCCAGGCACCAACTGGCGGTGTTAGAGCCCAGGGACAGCAGGAGGAGCAGAGGAACAGAGTGTAGGCCGAAGCCTGATTGGAGCAAGTTGAAAGGAAACCTTTAACCCCCCCCCCAAGACGTTTGTAGCTGAAAGAGCCATGTTGTGCAGCACTAAGGATGCAAAAGGAAAAGGTTGCTCTTTTAATTATGCTCCTTGCAAACACCGAAGTAAACACTAAAAATGTGTCCCTTTATACCGTTAAACCGTTCCGGAGGTGCGAATTTCCTTCGTAATGGGACACAGCACAGCTGTCATTCCTATCCCCTTGATGCCGTGCGCTGCCTCCTCAGCGTTGTTTTAAGCTGCCACGGAGCCTGCGCTGTTCTGTTAGCCCTTGGCCATGCCCAATTAGCGCTGCCTGTCTTCTGACATAATTTGGTGTCAGGCTGTCAGTGCCTGTGCGTCCACGCTGCTCCAGATCCCACCTCGCAGTCTCATCTAACGTAATCCCACTGCGGGCCTTGGAACCATGGGCATGCACAGTGCATAACCTCGACTCTCACTCCCCTCCTTCCCTCTTCTTCAGACTGTGCGGTGTCACGGCCGTGGCATGCTAGGGATCAGCTGACGGCGCACAGTCTAAAGAAGGCGGAGGGAAATGAGCGAGAGCCCGAGGGGAAGATATGCACTGCGCATGCCCATGGATCCCAGGCCCGCAGTGTGACTCAATCAGAAGACACTGCGAGGCGGGATCTCGGGCACCGCGGCCGCACAGGCGCAGCCAGCCTGACACCAAATTATGTCAGAAGACAGGCAGCGCAAATAGGGCATGCCCAAGGGATAACAGAACAGCGCAGGCTCCGTGACAGCTTAAAACAACGCTGAGGAGGCAGCGCATGGCACCAAGGGGGTAGGAATGACGGCTGTGCTGCGTCACATTACGAAGGAAAGTCCCAGCTCCGGGACGGTATAACGGTATCAGTGAACACATTTTATAAGTGTTAAGTTCTGCGTGTGCAAAGAGCTAAAAAAAAAGAGCTACCTTTTCCTTGTGCAGCATTACTGCTGCACAAGATGGCTCTTTCAGTAACAAACGACGGGGGGGGGGGGGGGGACAGGTTCCCTTACATTTAGGTTGTTGTGCCAGCGTGGCGGTCGCAGGACACATTGCCGGCTACACAGCTGGGGATCAGCTGACGTTACTGAAACCCAATAACACTGGGTCGTATGTTTTTACTGTGCAGCCTGCACTTCTGAGCCGCAACTGGCGGTGTTGGAGCCCAGGAATAGCAGTTCAGGTGGTAGAAAGATGAACACAGCAGGAGACCTGGATGACACCCAATTACTTAATCAGGCAGAGGAGTGGCAAATTCCTGCGAGATCCAGGCCTGGTTCATTTTCAGGAAAGTAAGCCGGTCAACGTTATCGGAGGATAGTCGCATGCGACGGTCTGTTAGTACACCACCTGCGGCACTAAAGACACGTTCCGATAAGACACTAGCCGCAGGGCAAGCCAGCACCTCCAATGCATACTGGCTTAGCTCTGGCCATGTATCCAGCTTAGAGACCCAAAACTTGAACGGGGAAGAGCCGTCTGGGAGTACAGTAAGAGGGCAAGCCATGTAGTCTGTCACCATCTGACGGAACCGTTGCCTCCTGCTGACTGGAGCCGCCGGTGATGGTGTAGACATTTGGGGCGGGCACACAAAAGTGTGCCAGAGTTGTGCCATACTGGGCTTGCCTTGGGCAGAGGCACTGCTTCTGCTCCCTCTTTGGGCAGAGCCTCCCCCACTGCCTCGACGCACTGAGCTGCTTTGTAAAGCACTAGCAGCACTCCTCTCAGTTGGACAGGAGAAGATGATGGAATTCACCAGTGTGTCGTGGTACTCCCGCAATTTACGCTCCCGGGTCAACGCAGGGATGAGGTTTTGGACGTTGTCCCGGTAGCGAGGATCGAGGAGGGTGAACACCCAATAATCAGGCATGTTGAGAATGTGGTCGATGCGGCGGTCGTTTCTCAGGCACTGCAGCATGAAATCCACCATGTGCTGCAGAGTGCCAACCGGCCCAGAAACGCTGTCCCCTGCTTGAGACATGATCTCTGCCCGCTCGTCATCACCCCACCCTCGCTGTACACACTGACCACTGGACAATTGTGTCGCTCCCTCCTCTGGACGGAGCTCTTCCTCCTCCATTGACTCCTCCTCATCCTCCTCACAAATTGGCCCCTGCGTACCCCTTTGTGAGGAACCACGTGGCGCTGACTCTCCAGAAGCTGATGGAAAAGGTGACTCCTCATCCTCCACCTCTTCCACCACATCATCCCTTAACCCTTGCAAAGTTTGCTGAAGCAGGCAGATAAGGGGGACAGTCATGCTGACTAGTGCATCATCTGCACTTGCCATCCGCGTGGAATAATCAAAAGGACGCAAAACCTGGCAGACGTCCTTCATAGTGGCCCACTCTGTGGTTGTGAAGTCTGATCGGCGCTGACTGCGACTTCTTTGCGCCTGATGCAGCTGGTACTCCATAACTGCTTGCTGCTGCTCACACAACCGCTCCAACATATGTAACGTGGAATTCCACCGGGTAGGTAGGTCACATATGATGCGGTGTTCCGGAAGGCGGAATCGGCGCTGCAGAGCAGCAATGCGGGATCTGGCCAAGCTGGAACGCCGCAAGTGAGCACACTCTAGGCGGACCTTGTGCAGCAGGGCATCAAGATCCGGATAGTCCCTCAGAAAACTCTGCACAACCAAATTGAGCACATGTGCCAGACATGGGATGTGAGTGAGGTTGCCAAGGGCCAAAGCTGCCACCAGATTTCGGCCATTGTCACACACTACCATGCCTGGCTGGAGATTCGCTGGCAGTAACCACACATCGCTCTCCTGCTTTATAGCATTCCAGAGCTCCTGCGCTGTGTGGCTTCGATGCCCCAATGAAACTAGTTTCAAGACGGCCTGCTGACGTTTGGCCACGGCTGTGCTCATGTCGGTCATAGGTAAACGTTCACGGGTCCATGTGGGGGTGGACTGTGACGGATCCTGCAGAGAGGAATCAGAGGAACTGGTGTAAGAGGAGGAGTCGATGCGTACAGACTGGATTCCTGCAATCCTTGGAGTGGGCAGGACACGTCCTGCGCCACTCGCACGATCTGTACCTGGCTCAACAACATTAACCCAATGGGCAGTGAGGGAAACATATCGCCCCTGTCCATGCTGACTGGTCCACGCATCGGTGGTGAGGTGGACCTTGCTACTGACGGCGTTCAGTAGCGCATGTTTTATGTTTGCCTCAACATGCCTGTGCAGGGCAGGGACAGCCTGCCTGCTGAAGTAAAAGCGGCTGGGCACCTTGTACTGTGGGACTGCCAATGCCATCAAGTCACGGAAGCTGTCAGTCTCCACCAGCCTGAACGAGAGCATTTCCAGGGACAACAGTTTGGCAATGCCTGCATTCAGAGCCTGTGCTCGGGGGTGGTTGGCCGAGAATGCCCGCCTTTTCTCCCATGCCTGTACTACCGATGGCTGTAGAGTAGACTGGGAGTGTGAGGATGACTGGGAAGGTGGTGCTGTGGGTGGAATTACACAAGGTCTCTGGGAGGAAGCCAAACCAGCTGTGCGTGAGCTGGAGGAAGAGGCAACACGAGCTGAAGAGGTGGTAGCTGCCGCTGTTGGTTGGCCTACATCTTCAGTGTGTTTCTGTAACTCCACCGCGTGCCTGGTCCGCACATGTTTCCACATATTTGTGGTATTGAGGTTGCTGACATTTTTCCCTCTTTTTACTTTATGATGACACAGCTTGCATTTGACAAAACAAATGTCATCTGCAACTGTGTCAAAAAAGGACCAGGCACTGCAAGTCTTGGGAGCGCCCTTTTTGGCTTTGGAAAGAGACAGGCTCCTAACGGGTGCCAAAGTGGAGGCTACAGGCTCCGCAGTCTTCCCCCTCCCTCTCCCTCTTTGGCCCGTAAGAGGAAGCTCTTCCTCTGAGCTGCTCCCACCACCTTCCTGTTCCTCACGCCACGATGGGTCAAGGACCTCATCATCTCCACTACCCTCTGCCACCAACTGCTCCTCCTGGGTAGTCTCAGCAGCACAGTACGCACGAGAAAGCGGCACCTGAGTTTCATCATCAGATGCGTACTGCGCTGTGGTCACCGGAGGCACTGGCCCACCTGCCTCTTCAGAGTCAGAGAGAAAAAGGTGTTGGGCATCACTGCACACTGCCTCTTCTTCCATTTCTCCAATGCTGCTTGGCTGGCCCCCTGTTTCCAAGCCAAGAGATTCAGAGAACAGAAGTAGAGACGGCTCCTGTCCTGGGCTCTCTGACTGCCTGGCCAATTTGGCAGGTGGTGAAGAGACAGATGGCTGCTCTCCAGTGCTCTGTGCCTGAGAGGATGTGGCACTAACTGAAGTCGATGCCGAGGCGTTAGCTGCCATCCACCCGACAACGGCTTCAATTTGGTCTTCACGCAGCAGCGGTGCACGGCGCTCTCCGACAAAGCTGCGCATGAAGGACTGTTCCCTGCTGAAACTGAGTGACGACGAGTCACCGGCGCCCGCAGCAGGCACAGAATCACCACGTCCTCTCCCTGCTCCTCTCCCTGCTCCGCGCCCACGCCCACGTGCCTTACTCCCTGCCCTCTTCATCTTGGTTGACAGATAAAGATAAGCAGAAAAGTACTAAGGCCTTAGTGTGCTTATTCCTGTAATGCTCCTCCTAACAGGTGTAAGAAACACTAATGTTGTAAATTGTGGACTAAACTTTATTATTTTGCAAATGTGGCCTACACAAGTGTAAGTTGTGTTTGGTGAACTTAACCTTTTTTTTGGTGCAGATCGGGCTACAGAGCTAGTTTAAATCACACGGAGACCGTGCAGACAGCCGTAAACGGCGCTGCAAGGCCAAGAAACCCTCCTCTCGGTTATCCTATATAGTGTTTTTCCACTATTTAGCTGGATACGAGTGGAAAGACACTAATAGGAATTTTTTTTTTCAAATTTTAAACTGGCTGCACTATTTGAAAAAAAGGAAATTGTTTTTCAAGGTATGAGGCAGTAACGCACCCTGAGCTGAATCCAACCGGCTATGGCTGCACACAGACTACAGGGCGAGCTGCGCTCACACAGAGACCGTGCAGACAGCCGTAAACGGCGCTGCAAGGCCAAAAAACCCTCCTCTAGGTTATCCTATATAGTGTTTTTCCACTATTTAGCTGGATACGAGTGGAAAGACACTAATAGGAATTTTTTTTTTCAAATTTTAAACAGGCTGCACTATTTGAAAAAAAGGAAAATTTTTCTCAAGGTATGAGCCAGTAACGAACCCTGAGCTGAATCCAACCGGCTATGGCTACACACAGACTACAGGGCGAGCTGGGCTCACACGGAGACCGTGCAGACAGCCGTAAACGGCGCTGCAAGGCCAAAAAACCCTCCTCTCGGTTATCCTATATAGTGTTTTTCCACTATTTAGCTGGATACGAGTGGAAAGACACTAATAGGAATTTTTTTTTTCAGATTTTAAACAGGCTGCACTATTTGAAAAAAAGGAAAATTTTTCTCAAGGTATGAGCCAGTAACGAACCCTGAGCTGAATCCAACCGGCTATGGCTGCACACAGACTACAGGGCGAGCTGGGCTCACACGGAGACCGTGCAGACAGCCGTAAACGGCGCTGCAAGGCCAAAAAACCCTCCTCTAGGTTATCCTATATAGTGTTTTTCCACTATTTAGCTGGATACGAGTGGAAAGACACTAATAGGAATTTTTTTTTTCAAATTTTAAACAGGCTGCACTATTTGAAAAAAAGGAAAATTTTTCTCAAGGTATGAGCCAGTAACGAACCCTGAGCTGAATCCAACCGGCTATGGCTGCACACAGACTACAGGGCGAGCTGGGCTCACACGGAGACCGTGCAGACAGCCGTAAACGGCGCTGCAAGGCCCAAAAACCCCCCTCTAGGTTATCCTATGTAGTGTTTTTCCACAATAGAGCTGGAGACTGGTGGAAAAACACTAATAGGAAATTTGAGAAAAAATGTGCAGCAGGCTGCACTAAGAGCAAAAAAGAACAACTGTGTGAGGCAGTGTGAACCCCCCCTGAGCTGAATACAACCGGGTATATGGCTGCACACAGACTACAGAGTGAGCTGCACACACACACACACACAGAGACCTTGCAGAACGCTGTTAAAACAGCGCTGCAAGGCAAGAGCAAGGTGAACAGTGAAGAACACACAGCGTTTTGCTAAATTAGCCTTTGGAAAGGAAAATAAAGCAATTAGCTAGCTCGACTGGCCCTCAGTTAGAACACAGCGTCCTGTCCCTAACTGAAATCACAGCAGAGTGAGCGCAAAATGGCGGCAGCGCTTTTTTATAGTGCAGAGTGACATCATTTCAGCAGCCAATCCCAGCCTTGCCAGTACTTACATGCCCACCATGCTAAACAGGATGTGCCCACACTTTCATTCATTCCTCATTGGCTGCTGCGTTCAATTTGAATTCTGGGAACTTCCGATTCCGGTATCCGATACGCGGGAAGTATCGGAATTCAGTATCGGAATTCCGATACCGCAAATATCGGCCGATACCCGATACTTGCGGTATCGGAATGCTCAACACTAGTGATGAGGCATTAAATAAATACAGAAAATTAAATAAATTCTGTTAAAAAGCAAATCAAGGCAGCAAAGATTGAGACAGAGAGACTCATTGCCAGAGAGAGTAAAAATAATCCCAAAATATTGTTTAACTACGTAAATAGTAAGAAACTAAAAAATGATAGTGTTGGCCCCCTTAAAAATAGTCTGGGCGAAATGGTGGATGAGGATGAGGAAAAAGCCAATATGCTAAATTACTTTTTTTCATCAGTATTTACACAAGAAAATTCCATGGCAGACAATATGATCAGTGATAACAAAAATTACCCATTAAGTGTCACCTGCTTAAAGGGCCACTGTCACCCCCCTGCAGCCGTTATAATCTAAAAGAGCCACCTTGTGCAGCAGTAATGCCGCATTATAACAAGGTGGCTCTTTTAGTTTTGTGTTCAGGTATTACTAAAATAAAGCGTTTTGAAACTTTGCAAAAATACCTGTCTTTGTCCTCAGCCCCCAGTTTGAAGGGTATTCTGCCGTCACTCACATTTTCAGGGGCTTTCGGCGCCACCCCCTCCGCGCTGTTTTCTTTTCAAATCCGGCGCCAGCGCTGTGTAAATGTTTGTGGGGCAGGCGCAGAAAGCTCTGGCGGTCTGATGTCCCAGCCAGGCTTGCAGACTGCGCCTGTGCTGGCAGTGGGGCCACCCACCTCGGTAATCCCTGCCCCGCACTGTGTTATGCATTGTGCACAGTGCGGGCTAGGATTCCTGGGCATGCGCACTGCGCTTCTCAGCCTGTCACCCAGGTCTCCCGCCCCCCGCCTTACAGCGTCTTTATACTGTAATCAGCTGATCGTGCCTCCTCCTTCTCCCACTAGCAGTCGCCGGGAAAGAACCAACATTGCCAACTTGCCTGCTAGCTGGTGTGTGTTTTTTCTAGGTGTATTCTTTAGGTGTATGGATATGTTACTAAATTGGTGGCGAAATTTACCCAGCGAGAATGAACGTTATATACTGATGTGGACATAACTTATACCGCACTGTAGATGCATATTGGTTGTTGGGGGGCATTAGACTACACTGCAGCTGAATATACGGAGATATTGGGGAGCACTATGCCGCACATATGCCGTATATTCAGCCGAAAGCCCCTGAAAATGTGAGAGACGGAAGAATACCCTTCAAACTGGGGGCTGAGGACCCACCTCCGTGGACAAAGACAGGTATTTTTGCAAAGTTTCAAAACGCTTTATTTTAGTAATACCTGAACACAAAACTAAAAGAGCCACCTTGTTAGAATGCGGCATTACTGCTGCACAAGGTGGCTCTTTTAGTTTATAACGGCTGCAGGGGGGTGACAGTGGCCCTTTAACCCAGCAGGAAGTACGGCAGCATCTAAAAATTCACTAAAATTGACAAATCTCTGGGCCTGGATGGGATACACCCCCGAGTACTGCAAGAATTATGTACAGTCATTGATAGACCATTATTTTTAATCTTTAATGACTCCATAATAACAGGGTCTGTACCAAAGGACTGGCGTATAGCAAATGTAGTGCCGATATTCAAAAAGGGGACAAAAACTGAACTCGGAAATTATAGGCCAGTAAGCTTAACCTTTACTGTGGGTAAAATCCTGGAGGGCATTCTAAGGGATGCTATACTGGAGTATCTGAAGAGGAAAAACCTCATGACCCGCGTTTGTACCTTGATCAAATTTCTGTTGGGCGAGGTTGGGGGGAGAGGGCAGACGAAGGAAGCATGATCCTCACCTTGCCACCAACAAGACAACAAGGACTTGGTCCTCCTGTATGCGCAAGACACATGAGTGCCTTCTTGCTGCACTACCTGAAACATGATCCTTGGATTGTCAGAATCCAAAGTAATGCCGACCACTAGGTTGCCACACTCTTAGATCCCCGGTACAAAAGCAAATTTGGCGAAATAATTCCTGCCATAGAAAGGGATTTACACATGCAGGAGTATCAGCAGAGACTGTTGCAGAATCTAACATCTGCTTTTCCACAAAACACCAGTGGTGCACGTAGTGAATCTCTGAGTTCCAACTTGCCAACCGTGGGACTATCGAGTCATCACTCAAACCATAACAGTAACATCGTATCTGGTGGTAACAGCAATTTTTTCCAATCATTTTAAGAATTTTTTAAACCATCCTTTGCAAGGCCACAGGAGACAAGAAGTCTGATGCACAGCCAACGCCTAGACAGGATGGTACAAGAGTATCTCCAAGTTAACATCGATGCCATGACTGTGGAACTGGACCCTTGCTCATTTTGGGCTTCCAATCTTGAAAAATGGCCTGAGCTCGCCACTCACACCTTGGAGATCTTGTCGTGTCCCGCAGCCAGCGTTCTCTCTGAACGTGTGTTCAGCGCCGCTGCTGGTGTGCTGACAGATAAGCGCACGCGGCTGTCCAGTGACAATGTAGACAGACTAACATTCATCAAGATGAACAAATCCTGGATCCGCAAGGACTTTTCTACCCCTGTGTCATCTTGGGGAGACTAAAAGCTTGATGATTTTTAAAATCACCTTACTAACCGTTTTAAAAAACTCTGGAAAAATTGATGCCACTTAAGTGGTGTCTGTGGCCGAATTTTTGGAAAAATGGAGACTCTTTATTTAGTCACCTTGCTGAGTTTTACATGACATTGCCATCGTCAATTCCAGGTGGGTGGGGTCGTCGGCAGAGTTGTTTACTCATACTATGGCTTGGGAGTCTGCTCCAAAGCTTCAGTGTCTGCTAGTCAGCAGAGTAGCCCAGCCACCCACCACCTGTTTACCTAAGTACTATTTTTAACAGCATCTGGCCCAGGAAATCCTTTTGGGCCTAGTACAATTTGGTGCTACTCAGCAGCGTACCCCACCCATGAAGCAAGCTACACCGCCTGTTTACCTAACTACTATTTTTTAACGGCATCTAGCCCAAGAAATCCTTTTGGGCCTAGTAGAATTTAGTGCTACTCAGCAGTGTACCCCACCCATGAAGTAAGCTACACCGCCTGTTTACCTAAGTACTATTTTTTAATGGCATTTGGCCCAGGAAATCCTTTTGGGCCTAGTAGCAATTTCTGCTACTCAGCAGAGTACCCCACCCATGAAGCAAGCTACACTGCCTTCTTTCTTTCTCAATCTAACCCCTCGGCTCTGGGGTGTCCACTCTCCCTCCAGCTCTCTCCTCACAGGTGGACTACCGCGTGTTTTCACTCTGTGGCGAATCTTTTGAGCCCAGGCATAAGAAGTCGTCGAGATAATGGATAATATGTGCCGCCTTACAAACATCCATGGCAACACATTCGAGGAAGCAACTAAATGCCTCAAATTGTGAGCAGGATATGGAGAACCCCATGGGCAAACAGCGATATGTAGTATGCTCCTTCGCAGAAGCAGCCAAATGGGAGGACACTATTCGGAGGCACAGGTAGTAACCGGAACGCCCCCTCAATGTCTGTTTTGGCCATTAGGGTACCCCTTACCAACTTCCTGACCCGCCTGATTGCCTCGTCAAAGGAGGTACAGTACATAGTACTGTCCTTGGTTCCACATCGATGTTGTTGTTTACTGACCTGCCCCTTGGATATGACAAATGGTGGATTAGTCTGAATGTATTGGGTTCATTCTTTGGCACAGCTCCCAATGGGGGTACCACTACGTCTTCTAAGGAAAGTATTCTGAATGGACCCGCCGCCATTCTACCTAAAGATATTTATTTTTTTATTTTTTTTGTCAAGACGTCTGGGTGTTGGTAGTGTGAGTTTAGATTTTTACTCCAGCCTTTCTTGATTTTAGAAGGGCATGACATTCCTATATCTGTGTCTCCTCCTCCTTTTACTCCTCCACCTCTTTTCTTTTCGCATGACTATATGTAGTTGTGACTTTTCCATGTGTCTGTTGTGTCTTCTGAGCAGTTTGTCAGCATTTTGACACCTTTTAAGGTGTTTTCTATGTGTTTTCCATGTGTTTGTATGTGTTTGTGTTTGCCTGCCATTGGTTTCAATGGGGTTCGACGGTGTTCGTCGAACGTTCGACGAACATTTCATCGAACACGTCCCTGTTCGATGAACCTAACCGAAACCGAACACTAGGGAGGTGGCTCAACACTACTCAAGATACAACCACAGTAAAAACTTTGAAACACAGGGCCTATTGTGGGGGCCATCATATGGTGTGGAGATAATTGTTGGAGCCATTATACAGTTTAAAATCTAATTGGGGGCCATTATACAGTTTGTAGACTGTGGGGGCCATTGTAAAGCTTTAAGGCTACTGTGGTAGGCCCTCATACAGTGTTGGGACTTTCATAAAGTGTGGGGACAAGTTTGGGAGCCAATATACAGTGTGGGGCCCCTTATACAGTGTAGTACATTTCTGTGCTTTGTGGTATATTTTTGTGGCAAAAAAAGGTAGAAAATACTCTTAACAAACTTTATTTACTTTAAATCTTATTTTTATTTGTTTTTTCAAAAACAAATAAGACAATACAAATAAATGAAAATATCATATGTGATTACATAACGTGACAGTAAACACAATTTGTCTGATATTAAGCGTCCCACTCCAAATCGGGGTTCAGGACACCCAAATGTTTTATAAGAGACAAAGCCGGAAGTCTCCTTCTTGACTCAGTCTTATAACATCGATGATCTGTTCCATCGACAGACGTCATCCGGTATCTCCATTCACGTTAGTGTATACTGCCAGGACTGATCCTATATTAAAAGCAGGATGTCTGCAATTCCAATTTCCATATTTTCCACATACATTACATAATATCATTTTCAATCAAGAAACAAAACACATATAGTAATTGTTTACTATATGTGTTTTGTTTCTTGATTGAAAATGATATTATGTAATGTATGTGGAAAATATGGAAATTGGAATTGCAGACATCCTGCTTTTGTCATGTTGTCATAAGGAAGTAAGATAGAAAAGATATAAAGGAAAACAACAAGAATTTTAGATAACTATCTAGAATAAGGATAGATGAGGAGGGGTGGGGAAGGGGTAAGAAATGGAGGTGCACACTGATAACGTTATTACTCTCTGAGGGTATATTAATAAAGCATATTGATGAAAATCATTAGTTATGATTGTTTGTTTAAAAGTAAATGATTCATGTGGAGGTGGATGGTTGACTCCCTGTCAGTTCTATATATTCTTTTGATTGCTGATATACTTTCCATGGGGTCCAGATTTTACTGAATTTGTTGTGTGAGAAGTGGGCATAGGCTGACTTTTTCAACGTAATAGAGTTGTTCAACCTTATGAATCCATTCCGAAATTTTCGGGCAGTTTTGCTTACGGCACTTTGGGGGTATTAAAAGCTTGGCTGCCGCCAGTAGGAATAGTAGTAAGGTTTCATTTCTAGCTTGTAGAGTACTTTCAGACCTGTTAAGGAAGATAAGACTCACTTGAGGGGGTTCAGAAAGTGAGCACATCCTAGTAATGATTTTTAATACATCTTTCCAAAATGGCTTTATCTTCTCACATAACCACTATATGTAGGAACATCCCATTAGCCAGCCCACAGTGCCAGCATTTTGGGGCAATGTTATGAAATGCTTAACAAACTTTAATTTGTATTTTTAAAATACCAATAAGTACCCAATAATAAATCAGGACATCTGAGGGTCATACGAAAATATGATGTCAGGTAAGAATCATGAGGTTAATACCCCCAAAATACAGTCTTTCACACTGCTTCTGGAGAAAAAATGTAAGCAGTTCTTCTTTGTTTGATGGCTTGTGACTATCCATCATCCTCTTGATTACATTCCAGAAGTGTTCAATGGGGTTCAAGTCTGGAGATTGGGCTGCCCATGACACGGTTTTGATGTGGTGGTTAGGGTTGAGCGACCTTCACTTTTATAGGATCGGGTCGGGTTTCACGAAACCCGACTTTTGGAAAAGTCGGGTCGAGTGAAATCGGCCGATCCTATAAAAAAGTCGGGGTCGGGGTCGGCCGAAACTCGAAACCCAATGCAGTGCATTGGGTTTCCATGGTTCCCAGGGTCTGAAGGAGCGGAAACTCTCCTTCAGGCCCTGGGATCCATATTTAAGTGTAAAATATAGAATTAAAATAAAAAATATTGCAATACTTACCCTCTGACGCGCCCTGGTACTAACCGGCAGCCTTCCTCCTTCGAATCCGCGCTTCTAGGACCTTGCCGTGACGTCGCGGTGACGTCGCGGCTTGTGATTGGCCGCGCGGCCGCCCATGTGACCGCTCGCGCGGCCAATCACAAGCCGCGACGTCACCCGCGACGTCACCGAAGGTCCTGGAAGGGCTGATTCTTAGGAAGGAAGGCTGTCGGAAGGAAGCAGGGCGCTTCCGAGGGTGAGTATATTCCTATTAGGTATATACTCACCCTCGGAAGCGCCCTGCTTCCTTCCGACAGCCTTCATTCCTAAGAATCAGCCCTTCCAGGACCTTCGGTGACGTCGCGGGTGACGTCGCGGCTTGTGATTGGCCGCGCGAGCGGTCACATGGGCGGCCGCGCGGCCAATCACAAGCCGCGACGTCACCGCGACGTCACGGCAAGGTCCTAGAAGCGCGGATTCGAAGGAGGAAGGCTGCCGGTTAATACCAGGGCGCGTCAGAGGGTAAGTATTGCAATATTTTTTATTTTAATTCTATATTTTACACTTTAATCTGAATTCCGATACCAATTCCCGATATCTTAAACATATCGGGAATCGGGATCGGAATTCCGATTCCAGATTCAAAAGATCGCCGACTTCATGGCCGACCCCCCACTGGGGTCGGGTCGGGTTTCATGAAACCTGACCTTGCCAAAAGTCGGCGACTTTTGAACAATTTCGACCCGTTTCGCTCAACCCTAGTGGTGGTCTCTTACTTTTTGCCAGAGCTGTATATTATGTTTTTGATGTACTAGATATTCAAATAAAGAATATAAAATTGTTAATTATTTATTGTATATCTTAAGCTTTTCTGCTTCCAGATTGTCCATAGACTTCAAATGTCACAGCGGTCCACTCTCCTACTCAGTGATATTCTAAGAGAAGATATTATAAGAGAAGAACTATGTATATAGTAATAGGAAGTGCTGATGTTGAGTCCTTCTCCTTACACATTGGCCACAGCTGTATTTGTGAAATGTAAATTAAGTAATACATGATTTTCTAATTATTTAAAAAATATAAATCTTAACATTCTAATGTTCATTTGTATTCAGTCCCCTGTAGACTAATACCTCTAAATAAGATCCTGAGTGACTAATTGCCTCCAGAACTCACATTAATAAATTCAGTCCACCTGTGTGTAGTTTATTCTCAGTATAACTTGAGCTGTTTTGTAAATCCCTCAGAGAAAATTAAGGTTTATTCAGTATCATGAAAACCAAGTAACACACCAGACAGGATAGTGAAAAAGTTGTGAAAAAGAGTAAAGCAGGATTAGGTTATAAAAAACATCCCAAACCCTTAACATCTCATGGAGAACTTTTTAATCCATCATCCAAAAATGGAAAAAGAGTATGGAACAACTGAAAACCTACCACCAAAACAAGGCCTTCCATTTAAACTAACATCCCAAGCAAGGAGAGCACAGCATTGATGAGTGAGGAAGCGTGACACATCAATCCCCCTTTCCCATCAATTCCCCTCTGCTTTTGATGTCACTGACGCAGACAATGACAGCGGGTACAATGATGCTACTTCATAGAGACCACTGTGCTGAGATGTGCGGACGCTCGCTGCAGAGACCGGAAAGCAGCGGGAGAACAAGGAGGAGAGGTGAGTATTGTATATATACAGTATACATACAGTATATATATATAGGAACAGGAGGTTGACATATGTGGTGTCGAAACATGCCGTACATAAGAGATTGAATGCATGCAATACTGTTATTGAAGAAATCTGGAACTTTTTAATGGATAAATAAAAGGTACAGTGGTGCAAAAAAGTATTTAGTCAGTCAGCAATAGTGCAAGTTCCACCACTTAAAAAGATAAGAGGCGTCTGTAATTTGCATCATAGGTAGACCTCAACTATGGGAGACAAACTGAGAAAAAAAAATCCCGAAAATCACATTGTCTGTTTTTTTAACATTTTATTTGCATATTATGGTGGAAAATAAGTATTTGGTCAGAAACAAAATTTCATCTCAATACTTTGTAATATATCCTTTGTTGGCAATGACAGAGGTCAAACGTTTTCTGTAAGTCTTCACAAGGTTGCCACACACTGTTGTTGGTATGTTGGCCCATTCCTCCATGCAGATCTCCTCTAGAGCAGTGATGTTTTTTGGCTTTTCGCTTGGCAACACGGACTTTCAACTCTCTCCAAAGGTTTTCTATAGGGTTGAGATCTGGAGACTGGCTAGGCCACTCCAGGACCTTGAAATGCTTCTTACGAAGCCACTCCTTCGTTGCCCTGGCTGTTGTGATCTGGTGGTTAGAACTAATAGTGGACCTGGTAGTTAGAGCACCAGAAAAGACCTGATAGCACATTGATACAGGACCAGCTCTGGGAAGTGGAACCTCTGCTGACCGCAATCCCTAATCCTATCACGTACACTAGAAATAGCCGTGGAGCGCTCCTATCATGACCTAGGCGCCTCGTCACAGCCTCAGAACTAGCTAGCCCTAGAGATAGGAAAAATAAGCCTATCTTGCCTCAGAGAAAATTCCTCAAAGAAAAAGGCAGCCCCCCACATATATTGACTGTCAGTAAGATGAAATCACAAACACAAAGATGAAATAGATTTAGCAAAGAGAGGCCCAACTTACTAAACAGACAGAAGATAGGAAAGGTCACTTTGCAGTCAGCACAAAACCCTAAAAAGCCACACAGAGAGTGCAGGGAAAAATACCTTCTGCACCGACTAACGGAGCGGAGGCGCCCCTCTGCGTCCCAGAGCTTCCAGCAAGCAAGGCAAAATTCACATAAGCATGCTGGACAGAAAAAATAACAAACAAGAAAAAAGCAAAGCGAAACTTAGCTTCTGCTGGAGAAAACAGGAAACCAGGAAGATCCAGGAGCGAACTAGACCAATGCTACAACATTGACAGCTGGCATCGGACAAGGATCCAAGTGGAGTTAAATAGAGCAGCCCACTAACGAATTAGCCTCGTCACCTGTGGAAGGAAACTCAGAAACACCCACAGGCACCAGAGAAAGTCCATGGACAGAACCAGCCAAAGTACCATTCACGACCACAGGAGGGAGCCCGAAAACAGAATCCACAACAGTACCCCCCCCTTGAGGAGGGGTCACCGAACCCTCACGAGAGCCCCCAGGCCGACCAGGATGAGCCAAATGAAAGGCACGAACCAGATCGGCCGCATGAACATCAGAGGCAAAATCCCAGGAATTATCCTCCTGACCATAACCCTTCCACTTGACCAAGTACTGGAGTTTCCGTCTCGAAATACGAGAATCCAAAATCTTCTCCACCACATACTCCAACTCTCCCTCAACCAACACCGGAGCAGGAGGGTCAACGGATGGAACCACAGGCGCCACGTATCTCCGCAACAACGACCTATGGAACACATTATGGATGGCAAAAGAATCTGGAAGGGCCAAACGGAATGACACAGGATTGATAACCTCAGAAATTTTATACGGACCAATGAAACGAGGCTTAAACTTAGGAGAGGAAACCTTCATAGGAACATAAGGAGACGACAACCAAACTAAATCCCCAACACGAAGTCGGGGACCCACACAGCGCCGGCGGTTAGCGAAACGTTGAGCCTTCTCCTTAGACAATGTCAAATTGTCCACCATATGAGTCCAAATCTGCTGCAACCTATTCACCACAGTATCTACACCAGGACAGTCCGAAGACTCAACCTGCCCTGAAGAGAAACGAGGATGGAAACCAGAATTGCAGAAAAACGGCGATACCAAAGTAGCCGAGCTGGCCCGATTATTAAGGGCAAACTCAGCCAACGGCAAAAAGGACACCCAATCATCCTGATCAGCAGAAACAAAGCATCTCAGATATGTTTCCAACGTCTGATTAGTTCGTTCGGTTTGGCCATTTGTCTGAGGATGGAAAGCCGAGGAAAAAGACAAATCAATGCCCATCCTAGCACAAAAGGATCGCCAAAATCTCGAAACAAACTGAGAACCTCTGTCCGAAACGATGTTCTCCGGAATGCCATGTAAACGAACCACATGCTGGAAAAAAAATGGCACCAAATCAGAGGAGGAAGGCAATTTAGACAAGGGTACCAAATGGACCATCTTAGAAAAGCGATCACAAACCACCCAAATGACCGACATCTTTTGAGAGACTGGGAGATCCGAAATAAAATCCATAGAAATATGCGTCCAGGGCCTCTTCGGGACCGGCAAGGGCAAAAGCAACCCACTAGCACGAGAACAGCAGGGCTTAGCCCGAGCACAAGTCCCACAGGACTGCACAAAAGAACGCACATCCCGTGACAAAGAAGGCCACCAAAAGGATCTAGCCACCAAATCTCTGGTACCAAAGATTCCAGGATGCCCAGCCAACACCGAACAATGAAGCTCAGAGATAACTCTGCTAGTCCATTTATCAGGCACAAACAGTTTCTCTGCTGGGCAACGGTCAGGTCTATCAGCCTGAAATTTTTGCAGCACCCGCCGCAAATCAGGGGAGATGGCAGACAAAATTATCTTCTCTTTGAGAATACCTGCCGGATCAGAAACACCCGGAGAGTCAGGCACAAAACTCCTTGACAGGGCATCAGCCTTCACATTCTTAGAGCCCGGAAGGTACGAAACCACAAAATCAAAACGGGAGAAAAATAACGCCCATCGAGCCTGTCTCGGATTCAACTGTTTGGCAGACTCAAGATAAGTCAAATTTTTGTGATCTGTCAAGACCACCACGCGATGCTTGGCTCCTTCAAGCCAATGACGCCACTCCTCGAATGCCCACTTCATGGCCAACAATTCTCGATTACCAACATCATAATTGCGCTCAGCAGGCGAAAACTTTCTAGAAAAGAAAGCACATGGCTTCATTCCCGAGCCATCAGAACTTCTTTGTGACAAAACAGCCCCTGCTCCAATCTCAGAGGCATCAACCTCAACCTGAAACGGGAGCGAAACATCTGGCTGGCACAACACAGGGGCAGAAAAAAAACGACGCTTCAATTCCTGAAAAGCATCCACGGCCGCAGAAGACCAATTGACCACATCAGCACCCTTCTTGGTCAAATCAGTCAACGGTTTAGCAACACTAGAAAAATTAGCGATGAAGCGACGATAAAAATTAGCACATACCAGGAACTTTTGCAGGCTCTTCACAGATGTCGGCTGAGTCCAATCATGAATGGCCTGGACTTTAACAGGGTCCATCTCGACAGTAGAAGGGGAAAAAATGAACCCCAAAAATGAAACCTTCTGAACTCCAAAGAAACACTTTGACCCCTTCACAAACAAGGAATTCGCACGAAGGACCTGGAACACCATTCTGACCTGCTTCACATGAGACTCCCAATCATCCGAAAAGACCAAAATATCATCCAAATACACAATCAGGAATTTATCCAGGTACTCTCGGAAGATGTCATGCATAAAGGAATGAAATACTGATGGAGCATTGGAAAGCCCGAATGGCATCACCAGGTACTCAAAATGGCCCTCGGGCGTATTAAATGCTGTTTTCCATTCATCGCCCCGTTAATACGCACAAGATTATACGCCCCTCGAAGGTCAATCTTGGTAAACCAACTAGCCCCTTTAATACGAGCAAACAAGTCGGACAGCAAAGGCAAAGGATACTGAAATTTGACAGTAATTTTATTAAGAAGGTGGTAATCAATACAAGGTCTCAAAGAACCATCCTTCTTGGCCACAAAAAAGAACCCTGCTCCCAACGGTGATGACGATGGGCGAATATGGCCTTTCTCCAAGGATTCCTTTATATAACTCCTCATAGCGGCGTGTTCTGGCACAGATAAATTGAACAATCGGCCCTTAGGAAACTTACTACCAGGAATCAAATTAATTGCACAATCGCAATCCCTATGAGGAGGTAGGGCACTGGCTTTGGGCTCATCAAATACATCCCGATAATCCGACAAAACTCTGGAACTTCAGAAGGAGTGGAAGACGAAATAGACAAGAATGGAACATCACCATGTACCCCCTGGCAACCCCAGCTGGACACAGACATAGATTTCCAGTCCAATACTAGATTATGGACCTGTAGCCATGGTAACCCCAAAACGACCACATCATGCAGATTATGTAACACCAAAAAACGGATATCCTCCTGATGTGCAGGAGCCATGCACATGGTCAATTGGGTCCAGTACTGAGGCTTATTCTTGGCCAAAGGCGTAGCATCAATTCCTCTCAATGGAATAGGATGCTGCAAGGGCTCCAAGAAAAAACCACAGCGCCTAGCATACTCCAAGTCCATCAAATTCACGGCAGCGCCTGAATCCACAAATGCCATTACAGAATAGGACGACAGAGAGCAAATCAGAGTAATGGACAAAAGAAATTTAGACTGTACCGTAGTGCGCTTAGGACAATCGGAGATAGCATGAGTGGAATCACCACAGTAAAAACATAGCCCATTCCGACGTCTGTGTTCCTGCCGTTCAGTTCTGGTCAAAGTCCTATCACACTGCATAGGCTCAGGCCCATGCTCAGATAGTACAGCCAAATGGTGCACAGTTTTACGCTCACGCAAGCGCCGATCGATCTGGATGGCCAAGGACATAGACTCATTCAGACCAGCAGGCATGGGAAATCCCACCATGACATCTTTAAGGGCTTCAGAGAGACCCTTTCTGAAGATTGCTGCCAGGGCACATTCATTCCACTGAGTGAGCACAGACCACTTTCTAAACTTCTGACAATATATCTCTGCTTCATCCTGACCCTGACACAGAGCCAACAGTGTTTTCTCAGCATGCTCTACAGAGTTAGGTTCGTCATAAAGCAATCCGAGCGCCAGGAAAAACGCATCCACATCACACAATGCCGGATCTCCTGGCGCAAGGGAAAATGCCCAGTCTTGAGGGTCACCACGTAACAAAGAAATAATGATCCTTACTTGTTGAGCAGGATCACCTGAGGAGCGAGGTTTCAAAGCCAGAAACAATTTACAATTATTTTTGAAATTCAAGAACTTAGATCTATCACCAAAAAATAAATCAGGAATTGGAATCCTAGGCTCAGACATCGGATTCTGAACCACAAAATCTTGAATGTTTTGTACCCTTGTAGTGAGATTATCCATCCAAGAGGACAGACCTTGAATGTCCATGTCTACACCTGTGTTCTGAACCACCCAGAGGTAAAGGGGAAAAGTGAGACAGAACACGCTGCAAAGAAAAAAAAATGGTCTCAGAGCTTCACTTATCCCTCTATTGAGATGCATCAATACTTTTGGCCAGCTGTACTGTTGTGATCTGGTGGTTAGAACTAATAGTGGACCTGGTAGTTAGAGCACCAGAAAAGACCTGATAGCACATTGATACAGGACCAGCTCTGGGAAGTGGAACCTCTGCTGACTGCAATCCCTAATCCTATCACGTACACTAAAAATAGCCGTGGAGCGCTCCTATCATGACCTAGGCGCCTCGTTACAGCTTCAGAACTAGCTAGCCCTAGAGATAGGAAAAATAAGCCTATCTTGCCTCAGAGAAAATTCCCCAAAGGAAAAGGCAGCCCCCCACATATATTGACTGTCAGTAAGATGAAATCACAAACACAGAGATGAAATAGATTTAGCAAAGAGAGGCCCGACTTACTAAACAGACAGAAGATAGGAAAGGTCACTTTGCAGTCAGCACAAAACCCTAAAAAGCCACACAGAGAGTGCAGGGAAAAATACCTTCCGCACCGACTAACGGAGCGGAGGCGCCCCTCTGCGTCCCAGGGCTTCCAGCAAGCAAGGCAAAATTCACATAAGCATGCTGGACAGAAAAAATAACAAACAAGAAAAAAGCAAAGCGAAACTTAGCTTCTGCTGGAGAAAACAGGAAACCAGGAAGATCCAGGAGCGAACTAGACCAATGCTACAACATTGACAGCTGGCATCGGACAAGGATCCAAGTGGAGTTAAATAGAGCAGCCCACTAACGAATTAGCCTCGTCACCTGTGGAAGGAAACTCAGAAACACCCACAGGCATCAGAGAAAGTCCATGGACAGAACCAGCCGAAGTACCATTCACGACCACAGGAGGGAGCCCGAAAACAGAATCCACAACACCTGGCGGTGTGCTTTGGATCATTGTCATGTTGAAAGACCCAGCCACGTTTAATCTTCAATGCCCTTGCTGATGGAAGGAGGTTTGCACTCAAAATCTCACGATACATGGCCCCATTCATTCTTTCATGTACCCGGATCAGTCGTCCTGGCCCCTTTGCAGAGAAACAGCCCCAAAGCATGATGTTTCCACCACCATTACAGTAGGTATGGTGTTTGATGGATGCAACTCAGAATTCTTTTTCCTCCAAACACGACAAGTTGTGTTTCTACCAAACAGTTCGAGTTTGGTTTCATCAGACCATAGGACATTCTCCCAAAACTCCTCTGGATCATTCAAAAGCTCTCTAGCAAACTTCAGACGGGCCCGGACATGTACTGGTTTAAGCAGTGGGACACGTCTGGCACTGCAGGATCTGAGTCCATGGTGGCATAGTAAGTTACTTATGGTAGGCCTTGTTACATTGGTTCCAGCTCTCTGCAGTTCATTCACTAGGTCCCCCCGCGTGGTTCTGGGATTTTTGCTCACCGTTCTTGTGATCATTCTGACCCCACGGGGTGGGATTTTGCGTGGAGCCCCAGATCGAGGGAGATTATCAGTGGTCTTGTATGTCTTCCATTTTCTAATTATTGCTCCCACTGTTGATTTCTTCACTCCAAGCTGGTTGGCTATTGCAGATTCAGTCTTCCCAGCCTGGTGTAGGGCTACAATTTTGTTTCTGGTGTCCTTTGACAGCTCTTTGGTCTTCAAGCTTGAGGAGGCTAATTTGCATATTCCAGGTGCCTTCTGGGAAAAGCGAAGAGTCTCCCTAAGCTAGAAGATTGTTGGGTACAGACGGGACCAGCTGCTTGGAAAGAATCACCAAACCAGGGATTCAAGCTTGAGGAGGCTAATTTGCATATTCCAGGTGCCTTCTGGGAAAAGCGAAGAGTCTCCCTAAGCTAGAAGATCGTTGGGTACAGCCGGGACCAGCTGCTTGGAAAGAATCACCAAACCAGGGATTCAAGCTTGAGGAGGCTAATTTGCATATTCCAGGTGCCTTCTGGGAAAAGCGAAGAGTCTCCCTAAGCTAGAAAATCGTTGGGTACAGCCGGGACCAGCTGCATGGAAAGAATCACCAAACCAGGGATTCAAGCTTGAGGAGGCTAATTTGCATATTCCAGGTGCCTTCTGGGAAAAGCGAAGAGTCTCCCTAAGCTAGAAGATCGTTGCGTACAGCCGGGACCAGCTGCTTGGAAAGAATCACCAAACCAGGGATTCAAGCTTGAGGAGGCTAATTTGCACATTCCAGGTGCCTTCTGGGAAAAGCGAAGTGTCTCCCTAAGCTAGAAGATCGTTGGGTACAGCCGGGACCAGATGCTTGGAAAGAATCACCAAACCAGGGATTCAAGCTTGAGGAGGCTAATTTGCATATTCCAGGTGCCTTCTGGGAAAAGCGAAGAGTCTCCCTAAGCTAGAAGATCGTTGCGTACAGCCGGGACCAGCTGCTTGGAAAGAATCCCCAAACCAGGGATTCAAGCTTGAGGAGGCTAATTTGCATATTCCAGGTGCCTTCTGGGAAAAGCGAAGAGTCTCCCTAAGCTAGAAGATCGTTGGGTGCAGCCGGGACCAGATGCTTGGAAAGAATCACCAAACCAGGGATTCAAGCTTGAGGAGGCTAATTTGCATATTCCAGGTGCCTTCTGGGAAAAGCGAAGAGTCTCCCTAAGCTAGAAGATCGTTGGGTGCAGCCGGGACCAGCTGCTTTATAAAGAATCACCAAACCAGGGATTCAAGCTTGAGGAGGCTAATTTGCATATTCCAGGTGCCTTCTGGGAAAAGCGAAGAGTCTCCCTAAGCTAGAAGATCGTTGGGTGCAGCCGGGACCAGCTGCTTGGAAAGAATCACCAAACCAGGGATTCAAGCTTGAGGAGGCTAATTTGCATCTTCCAGGTGCCTTCTGGGAAAAGCGAAGAGTCTCCCTAAGCTAGAAGATCGTTGGGTGCAGCCGGGACCAGCTGCTTGGAAAGAATCACCAAACCAGGGATTCAAGCTTGAGGAGGCTAATTTGCATATTCCAGGTGCCTTCTGGGAAAAGCGAAGAGTCTCCCTAAGCTAGAAGATCGTTGGGTGCAGCCGGGACCAGCTGCTTGGAAAGAATCACCAAACCAGGGATTCAAGCTTGAGGAGGCTAATTTGCATATTCCAGGTGCCTTCTGGGAAAAGCGAAGAGTATCCCTAAGCTAGAAGATCATTGGGTGCAGCCGGGACCAGCTGCTTGGAAAGAATCACCAAACCAGGGATTCAAGCTTGAGGAGGCTAATTTGCATATTCCAGGTGCCTTCTGGGAGAAGCGAAGAGTCTCCCTAAGCTAGAAGATCGTTGGGTGCAGCCGGGACCAGCTGCTTGGAAAGAATCACCAAACCAGGGATTCAAGCTTGAGGAGGCTAATTTGCATATTCCAGGTGCCTTCTGGGAGAAGCGAAGAGTCTCCCTAAGCTAGAAGATCGTTGGGTGCAGCCGGGACCAGCTGCTTCGAAAGAATCACCAAACCAGGGATTCAAGCTTGAGGAGGCTAATTTGCATATTCCAGGTGCCTTCTGGGAGAAGCGAAGAGTCTCCCTAAGCTAGAAGATCGTTGGGTGCAGCCGGGACCAGCTGCTTGGAAAGAATCACCAAACCAGGGATTCAAGCTTGAGGAGGCTAATTTGCATATTCCAGGTGCCTTCTGGGAAAAGCGAAGAGTCTCCCTAAGCTAGAAGATTGTTGGGTACAGACGGGACCAGCTGCTTGGAAAGAATCACCAAACCAGGGATTCAAGCTTGAGGAGGCTAATTTGCATATTCCAGGTGCCTTCTGGGAAAAGCGAAGAGTCTCCCTAAGCTAGAAGATCGTTGGGTACAGCCGGGACCAGCTGCTTGGAAAGAATCACCAAACCAGGGATTCAAGCTTGAGGAGGCTAATTTGCATATTCCAGGTGCCTTCTGGGAAAAGCGAAGAGTCTCCCTAAGCTAGAAAATCGTTGGGTACAGCCGGGACCAGCTGCATGGAAAGAATCACCAAACCAGGGATTCAAGCTTGAGGAGGCTAATTTGCATATTCCAGGTGCCTTCTGGGAAAAGCGAAGAGTCTCCCTAAGCTAGAAGATCGTTGCGTACAGCCGGGACCAGCTGCTTGGAAAGAATCACCAAACCAGGGATTCAAGCTTGAGGAGGCTAATTTGCACATTCCAGGTGCCTTCTGGGAAAAGCGAAGTGTCTCCCTAAGCTAGAAGATCGTTGGGTACAGCCGGGACCAGATGCTTGGAAAGAATCACCAAACCAGGGATTCAAGCTTGAGGAGGCTAATTTGCATATTCCAGGTGCCTTCTGGGAAAAGCGAAGAGTCTCCCTAAGCTAGAAGATCGTTGCGTACAGCCGGGACCAGCTGCTTGGAAAGAATCCCCAAACCAGGGATTCAAGCTTGAGGAGGCTAATTTGCATATTCCAGGTGCCTTCTGGGAAAAGCGAAGAGTCTCCCTAAGCTAGAAGATCGTTGGGTGCAGCCGGGACCAGATGCTTGGAAAGAATCACCAAACCAGGGATTCAAGCTTGAGGAGGCTAATTTGCATATTCCAGGTGCCTTCTGGGAAAAGCGAAGAGTCTCCCTAAGCTAGAAGATCGTTGGGTGCAGCCGGGACCAGCTGCTTTATAAAGAATCACCAAACCAGGGATTCAAGCTTGAGGAGGCTAATTTGCATATTCCAGGTGCCTTCTGGGAAAAGCGAAGAGTCTCCCTAAGCTAGAAGATCGTTGGGTGCAGCCGGGACCAGCTGCTTGGAAAGAATCACCAAACCAGGGATTCAAGCTTGAGGAGGCTAATTTGCATCTTCCAGGTGCCTTCTGGGAAAAGCGAAGAGTCTCCCTAAGCTAGAAGATCGTTGGGTGCAGCCGGGACCAGCTGCTTGGAAAGAATCACCAAACCAGGGATTCAAGCTTGAGGAGGCTAATTTGCATATTCCAGGTGCCTTCTGGGAAAAGCGAAGAGTCTCCCTAAGCTAGAAGATCGTTGGGTGCAGCCGGGACCAGCTGCTTGGAAAGAATCACCAAACCAGGGATTCAAGCTTGAGGAGGCTAATTTGCATATTCCAGGTGCCTTCTGGGAAAAGCGAAGAGTATCCCTAAGCTAGAAGATCATTGGGTGCAGCCGGGACCAGCTGCTTGGAAAGAATCACCAAACCAGGGATTCAAGCTTGAGGAGGCTAATTTGCATATTCCAGGTGCCTTCTGGGAGAAGCGAAGAGTCTCCCTAAGCTAGAAGATCGTTGGGTGCAGCCGGGACCAGCTGCTTGGAAAGAATCACCAAACCAGGGATTCAAGCTTGAGGAGGCTAATTTGCATATTCCAGGTGCCTTCTGGGAGAAGCGAAGAGTCTCCCTAAGCTAGAAGATCGTTGGGTGCAGCCGGGACCAGCTGCTTCGAAAGAATCACCAAACCAGGGATTCAAGCTTGAGGAGGCTAATTTGCATATTCCAGGTGCCTTCTGGGAGAAGCGAAGAGTCTCCCTAAGCTAGAAGATCGTTGGGTGCAGCCGGGACCAGCTGCTTGGAAAGAATCACCAAACCAGGGATTCAAGCTTGAGGAGGCTAATTTGCATATTCCAGGTGCCTTCTGGGAGAAGCGAAGAGTCTCCCGAAGCTAGAAGATCGTTGGGTGCAGCCGGGACCAGCTGCTTGGAAAGAATCACCAAACCAGGGATTCAAGCTTGAGGAGGCTAATTTGCATATTCCAGGTGCCTTCTGGGAGAAGCGAAGAGTCTCCCGAAGCTAGAAGATCGTTGGGTGCAGCCGGGACCAGCTGCTTGGAAAGAATCACCAAACCAGGGATTCAAGCTTGAGGAGGCTAATTTGCATATTCCAGGTGCCTTCTGGGAGAAGCGAAGAGTCTCCCGAAGCTAGAAGATCGTTGGGTGCAGCCGGGACCAGCTGCTTGGAAAGAATCACCAAACCAGGGATTCAAGCTTGAGGAGGCTAATTTGCATCTTCCAGGTGCCTTCTGGGAAAAGCGAAGAGTCTCCCGAAGCAAGAAGATCGTTGGGTGCAGCCGGGACCAGCTGCTTGGAAAGAATCACCAAACCAGGGATTCAAGCTTGAGGAGGCTAATTTGCGTCTTCCAGGTGCCTTCTGGGAAAAGCGAAGAGTCTCCCTAAGCTAGAAGATCGTTGGGTGCAGCCGGGACCAGCTGCTTGGAAAGAATCACCAAACCAGGGATTCAAGCTTGAGGAGGCTAATTTGCGTCTTCCAGGTGCCTTCTGGGAAAAGCGAAGAGTCTCCCTAAGCTAGAAGATCGTTGGGTGCAGCCGGGACCAGCTGCTTGGAAAGAATCACCAAACCAGGGATTCAAGCTTGAGGAGGCTAATTTGCATCTTCCAGGTGCCTTCTGGGAAAAGCGAAGAGTCTCCCTAAGCTAGAAGATCGTTGGGTGCAGCCGGGACCAGCTGCTTGGAAAGAATCACCAAACCAGGGATTCAAGCTTGAGGAGGCTAATTTGCATCTTCCAGGTGCCTTCTGGGAAAAGCGAAGAGTCTCCCTAAGCTAGAAGATCGTTGGGTGCAGCCGGGACCAGCTGCTTGGAAAGAATCACCAAACCAGGGATTCAAGCTTGAGGAGGCTAATTTGCATCTTCCAGGTGCCTTCTGGGAAAAGCGAAGAGTCTCCCTAAGCTAGAAGATCGTTGGGTGCAGCCGGGACCAGCTGCTTGGAAAGAATCACTAAACCAGGGATTCAAGCTTGAGGAGGCTAATTTGCATCTTCCAGGTGCCTTCTGGGAAAAGCGAAGAGTCTCCCTAAGCTAGAAGATCGTTGGGTGCAGCCGGGACCAGCTGCTTGGAAAGAATCACCAAACCAGGGATTCAAGCTTGAGGAGGCTAATTTGCATCTTCCAGGTGCCTTCTGGGAAAAGCGAAGAGTCTCCCTAAGCTAGAAGATCGTTGGGTGCAGCCGGGACCAGCTGCTTGGAAAGAATCACCAAACCAGGGATTCAAGCATGAGGAGGCTAATTTGCATCTTCCAGGTGCCTTCTGGGAAAAGCGAAGAGTCTCCCTAAGCTAGAAGATCGTTGGGTGCAGCCGGGACCAGCTGCTTGGAAAGAATCACCAAACCAGGGATTCAAGCTTGAGGAGGCTAATTTGCATCTTCCAGGTGCCTTCTGGGAAAAGCGAAGAGTCTCCCTAAGCTAGAAGATCATTGGGTGCAGCCGGGACCAGCTGCTTGGAAAGAATCACCAAACCAGGGATTCAAGCTTGAGGAGGCTAATTTGCATCTTCCAGGTGCCTTCTGGGAAAAGCGAAGAGTCTCCCTAAGCTAGAAGATCGTTGGGTGCAGCCGGGACCAGCTGCTTGGAAAGAATCACCAAACCAGGGATTCAAGCTTGAGGAGGCTAATTTGCATCTTCCAGGTGCCTTCTGGGAAAAGCGAAGAGTCTCCCTAAGCTAGAAGATCGTTGGGTGCAGCCGGGACCAGCTGCTTGGAAAGAATCACCAAACCAGGGATTCAAGCTTGAGGAGGCTAATTTGCATCTTCCAGGTGCCTTCTGGGAAAAGCGAAGAGTCTCCCTAAGCTAGAAGATCGTTGGGTGCAGCCGGGACCAGCTGCTTGGAAAGAATCACCAAACCAGGGATTCAAGCTTGAGGAGGCTAATTTGCATCTTCCAGGTGCCTTCTGGGAAAAGCGAAGAGTCTCCCTAAGCTAGAAGATCGTTGGGTGCAGCCGGGACCAGCTGCTTGGAAAGAATCACCAAACCAGGGATTCAAGCTTGAGGAGGCTAATTTGCATCTTCCAGGTGCCTTCTGGGAGAAGCGAAGAGTCTCCCTAAGCTAGAAGATCGTTGGGTGCAGCCGGGACCAGCTGCTTGGAAAGAATCACCAAACCAGGGATTCATTCTTGAGGATGTTAATTTGCGTCTTCCAGGTGCCTTCTGGGAAAAGCGAAGAGTCTCCCTAAGCTAGAAGATCGTTGGGTGCAGCCGGGGCCAGCTGCTTGGAAAGAATCACCAAACCAGGGATTCAAGCTTGAGGAGGCTAATTTGCGTCTTCCAGGTGCCTTCTGGGAAAAGCGAAGAGTCTCCCTAAGCTAGAAGATCGTTGGGTGCAGCCGGGGCCAGATGCTTGGAAAGAATCACCAAACCAGGGATTCAAGCTTGAGGAGGCTAATTTGCGTCTTCCAGGTGCCTTCTGGGAAAAGCGAAGAGTCTCCCTAAGCTAGAAGATCGTTGGGTGCAGCCGGGGCCAGCTGCTTGGAAAGAATCACCAAACCAGGGATTCAAGCTTGAGGAGGCTAATTTGCGTCTTCCAGGTGCCTTCTGGGAAAAGCGAAGAGTCTCCCTAAGCTAGAAGATCGTTGGGTCCAGCCGGGGCCAGCTGCTTGGAAAGAATCACCAAACCAGGGATTCAAGCTTGAGGAGGCTAATTTGCGTCTTCCAGGTGCCTTCTGGGAAAAGCGAAGAGTCTCCCTAAGCTAGAAGATCGTTGGGTGCAGCCGGGGCCAGCTGCTTGGAAAGAATCACCAAACCAGGGATTCAAGCTTGAGGAGGCTAATTTGCGTCTTCCAGGTGCCTTCTGGGAAAAGCGAAGAGTCTCCCTAAGCTAGAAGATCGTTGGGTGCAGCCGGGACCAGCTGCTTGGAAAGAATCACCAAACCAGGGATTCAAGCTTGAGGAGGCTAATTTGCATCTTCCAGGTGCCTTCTGGGAAAAGCGAAGAGTCTCCCTAAGCTAGAAGATCGTTGGGTGCAGCCGGGACCAGCTGCTTGGAAAGAATCACCAAACCAGGGATTCAAGCTTGAGGAGGCTAATTTGCATCTTCCAGGTGCCTTCTGGGAAAAGCGAAGAGTCTCCCTAAGCTAGAAGATCGTTGGGTGCAGCCGGGACCAGCTGCTTGGAAAGAATCACCAAACCAGGGATTCAAGCTTGAGGAGGCTAATTTGCATCTTCCAGGTGCCTTCTGGGAAAAGCGAAGAGTCTCCCTAAGCTAGAAGATCGTTGGGTGCAGCCGGGACCAGCTGCTTGGAAAGAATCACCAAACCAGGGATTCAAGCTTGAGGAGGCTAATTTGCATCTTCCAGGTGCCTTCTGGGAGAAGCGAAGAGTCTCCCTAAGCTAGAAGATCGTTGGGTGCAGCCGGGACCAGCTGCTTGGAAAGAATCACCAAACCAGGGATTCAAGCTTGAGGATGTTAATTTGCGTCTTCCAGGTGCCTTCTGGGAAAAGCGAAGAGTCTCCCTAAGCTAGAAGATCGTTGGGTGCAGCCGGGGCCAGCTGCTTGGAAAGAATCACCAAACCAGGGATTCAAGCTTGAGGAGGCTAATTTGCGTCTTCCAGGTGCCTTCTGGGAAAAGCGAAGAGTCTCCCTAAGCTAGAAGATCGTTGGGTGCAGCCGGGGCCAGCTGCTTGGAAAGAATCACCAAACCAGGGATTCAAGCTTGAGGAGGCTAATTTGCGTCTTCCAGGTGCCTTCTGGGAAAAGCGAAGAGTCTCCCTAAGCTAGAAGATCGTTGGGTGCAGCCGGGGCCAGCTGCTTGGAAAGAATCACCAAACCAGGGATTCAAGCTTGAGGAGGCTAATTTGCGTCTTCCAGGTGCCTTCTGGGAAAAGCGAAGAGTCTCCCTAAGCTAGAAGATCGTTGGGTGCAGCCGGGGCCAGCTGCTTGGAAAGAATCACCAAACCAGGGATTCAAGCTTGAGGAGGCTAATTTGCGTCTTCCAGGTGCCTTCTGGGAAAAGCGAAGAGTCTCCCTAAGCTAGAAGATCGTTGGGTGCAGCCGGGGCCAGCTGCTTGGAAAGAATCACCAAACCAGGGATTCAAGCTTGAGGAGGCTAATTTGCGTCTTCCAGGTGCCTTCTGGGAAAAGCGAAGAGTCTCCCTAAGCTAGAAGATCGTTGGGTGCAGCCGGGGCCAGCTGCTTGGAAAGAATCACCAAACCAGGGATTCAAGCTTGAGGAGGCTAATTTGCGTCTTCCAGGTGCCTTCTGGGAAAAGCGAAGAGTCTCCCTAAGCTAGAAGATCGTTGGGTGCAGCCGGGGCCAGCTGCTTGGAAAGAATCACCAAACCAGGGATTCAAGCTTGAGGAGGCTAATTTGCGTCTTCCAGGTGCCTTCTGGGAAAAGCGAAGAGTCTCCCTAAGCTAGAAGATCGTTGGGTGCAGCCGGGGCCAGCTGCTTGGAAAGAATCACCAAACCAGGGATTCAAGCTTGAGGAGGCTAATTTGCGTCTTCCAGGTGCCTTCTGGGAAAAGCGAAGAGTCTCCCTAAGCTAGAAGATCGTTGGGTGCAGCCGGGGCCAGCTGCTTGGAAAGAATCACCAAACCAGGGATTCAAGCTTGAGGAGGCTAATTTGCGTCTTCCAGGTGCCTTCTGGGAAAAGCGAAGAGTCTCCCTAAGCTAGAAGATCGTTGGGTGCAGCCGGGGCCAGCTGCTTGGAAAGAATCACCAAACCAGGGATTCAAGCTTGAGGAGGCTAATTTGCGTCTTCCAGGTGCCTTCTGGGAAAAGCGAAGAGTCTCCCTAAGCTAGAAGATCGTTGGGTGCAGCCGGGGCCAGCTGCTTGGAAAGAATCACCAAACCAGGGATTCAAGCTTGAGGAGGCTAATTTGCGTCTTCCAGGTGCCTTCTGGGAAAAGCGAAGAGTCTCCCTAAGCTAGAAGATCGTTGGGTGCAGCCGGGGCCAGCTGCTTGGAAAGAATCACCAAACCAGGGATTCAAGCTTGAGGAGGCTAATTTGCGTCTTCCAGGTGCCTTCTGGGAAAAGCGAAGAGTCTCCCTAAGCTAGAAGATCGTTGGGTGCAGCCGGGGCCAGCTGCTTGGAAAGAATCACCAAACCAGGGATTCAAGCTTGAGGAGGCTAATTTGCGTCTTCCAGGTGCCTTCTGGGAAAAGCGAAGAGTCTCCCTAAGCTAGAAGATCGTTGGGTGCAGCCGGGGCCAGCTGCTTGGAAAGAATCACCAAACCAGGGATTCAAGCTTGAGGAGGCTAATTTGCGTCTTCCAGGTGCCTTCTGGGAAAAGCGAAGAGTCTCCCTAAGCTAGAAGATCGTTGGGTGCAGCCGGGGCCAGCTGCTTGGAAAGAATCACCAAACCAGGGATTCAAGCTTGAGGAGGCTAATTTGCGTCTTCCAGGTGCCTTCTGGGAAAAGCGAAGAGTCTCCCTAAGCTAGAAGATCGTTGGGTGCAGCCGGGGCCAGCTGCTTGGAAAGAATCACCAAACCAGGGATTCAAGCTTGAGGAGGCTAATTTGCGTCTTCCAGGTGCCTTCTGGGAAAAGCGAAGAGTCTCCCTAAGCTAGAAGATCGTTGGGTGCAGCCGGGGCCAGCTGCTTGGAAAGAATCACCAAACCAGGGATTCAAGCTTGAGGAGGCTAATTTGCGTCTTCCAGGTGCCTTCTGGGAAAAGCGAAGAGTCTCCCTAAGCTAGAAGATCGTTGGGTGCAGCCGGGGCCAGCTGCTTGGAAAGAATCACCAAACCAGGGATTCAAGCTTGAGGAGGCTAATTTGCGTCTTCCAGGTGCCTTCTGGGAAAAGCGAAGAGTCTCCCTAAGCTAGAAGATCGTTGGGTGCAGCCGGGGCCAGCTGCTTGGAAAGAATCACCAAACCAGGGATTCAAGCTTGAGGAGGCTAATTTGCGTCTTCCAGGTGCCTTCTGGGAAAAGCGAAGAGTCTCCCTAAGCTAGAAGATCGTTGGGTGCAGCCGGGGCCAGCTGCTTGGAAAGAATCACCAAACCAGGGATTCAAGCTTGAGGAGGCTAATTTGCGTCTTCCAGGTGCCTTCTGGGAAAAGCGAAGAGTCTCCCTAAGCTAGAAGATCGTTGGGTGCAGCCGGGGCCAGCTGCTTGGAAAGAATCACCAAACCAGGGATTCAAGCTTGAGGAGGCTAATTTGCGTCTTCCAGGTGCCTTCTGGGAAAAGCGAAGAGTCTCCCTAAGCTAGAAGATCGTTGGGTGCAGCCGGGGCCAGCTGCTTGGAAAGAATCACCAAACCAGGGATTCAAGCTTGAGGAGGCTAATTTGCGTCTTCCAGGTGCCTTCTGGGAAAAGCGAAGAGTCTCCCTAAGCTAGAAGATCGTTGGGTGCAGCCGGGGCCAGCTGCTTGGAAAGAATCACCAAACCAGGGATTCAAGCTTGAGGAGGCTAATTTGCGTCTTCCAGGTGCCTTCTGGGAAAAGCGAAGAGTCTCCCTAAGCTAGAAGATCGTTGGGTGCAGCCGGGGCCAGCTGCTTGGAAAGAATCACCAAACCAGGGATTCAAGCTTGAGGAGGCTAATTTGCGTCTTCCAGGTGCCTTCTGGGAAAAGCGAAGAGTCTCCCTAAGCTAGAAGATCGTTGGGTGCAGCCGGGGCCAGCTGCTTGGAAAGAATCACCAAACCAGGGATTCAAGCTTGAGGAGGCTAATTTGCGTCTTCCAGGTGCCTTCTGGGAAAAGCGAAGAGTCTCCCTAAGCTAGAAGATCGTTGGGTGCAGCCGGGGCCAGCTGCTTGGAAAGAATCACCAAACCAGGGATTCAAGCTTGAGGAGGCTAATTTGCGTCTTCCAGGTGCCTTCTGGGAAAAGCGAAGAGTCTCCCTAAGCTAGAAGATCGTTGGGTGCAGCCGGGGCCAGCTGCTTGGAAAGAATCACCAAACCAGGGATTCAAGCTTGAGGAGGCTAATTTGCATCTTCCAGGTGCCTTCTGGGAAAAGCGAAGAGTCTCCCTAAGCTAGAAGATCATCGTTGGGTGCAGCCGGGGCCAGCTGCTTGGAAAGAATCACCAAACCAGGGATTCAAGCTTGAGGAGGCTAATTTGCATCTTCCAGGTGCCTTCTGGGAAAAGCGAAGAGTCTCCCTAAGCTAGAAGATCGTTGGGTGCAGCCGGGGCCAGCTGCTTGGAAAGAATCACCAAACCAGGGATTCAAGCTTGAGGAGGCTAATTTGCATCTTCCAGGTGCCTTCTGGAAAAGCGAAGAGTCTCCCTAAGCTAGAAGATCGTTGGGTGCAGCCGGGGCCAGCTGCTTGGAAAGAATCACCAAACCAGGGATTCAAGCTTGAGGAGGCTAATTTGCATCTTCCAGGTGCCTTCTGGGAAAAGCGAAGAGTCTCCCTAAGCTAGAAGATCGTTGGGTGCAGCCGGGGCCAGCTGCTTGGAAAGAATCACCAAACCAGGGATTCAAGCTTGAGGAGGCTAATTTGCATCTTCCAGGTGCCTTCTGGGAAAAGCGAAGAGTCTCCCTAAGCTAGAAGATCGTTGGGTGCAGCCGGGGCCAGCTGCTTGGAAAGAATCACCAAACCAGGGATTCAAGCTTGAGGAGGCTAATTTGCATCTTCCAGGTGCCTTCTGGGAAAAGCGAAGAGTCTCCCCTAAGCTAGAAGATCGTTGGGGGCAGCCGGGGCCAGCTGCTTGGAAAGAATCACCAAACCAGGGATTCAAGCTTGAGGAGGCTAATTTGCATCTTCCAGGTGCCTTCTGGGAAAAGCGAAGAGTCTCCCTAAGCTAGAAGATCGTAGGGTGCAGCCGGGGCCAGCTGCTTGGAAAGAATCACCAACCAGGGATTCAAGCTTGAGGAGGCTAATTTGCATATTCCAGGTGCCTTCTGGGAAAAGCGAAGAGTCTCCCTAAGCTAGAAGATCGTTGGGTGCAGCCGGGACCAGCTGCTTGGGAAGAATCACCAAACCAGGGATTCAAGCTTGAGGAGGCTAATTTGCATATTCCAGGTGCCTTCTGGGAAAAGCGAAGAGTCTCCCTAAGCTAGAAGATCGTTGGGTAGCAGCCGGGACCAGCTGCTTGGGAAGAATCACCAAACCAGGGATTCAAGCTTGAGGGAGGCTAATTTGCATATTCCAGGTGCCTTCTGGGAAAAGCGAAGAGTCTCCCTAAGCTAGAAGATCGTTGGGTAGAGCCGGGACCAGCTGCTTGGGAAGAATCACCAAACCAGGGATTCAAGCTTGAGGAGGCTAATTTGCATATTCCAAGTGCCTTCTGGGAAAAGCGAAGAGTCTCCCTAAGCTAGAAGATCGTTGGGTAGAGCCGGGACCAGCTGCTTGGGAAGAATCACCAAACCAGGGATTCAAGCTTGAGGAGGCTAATTTGCATATTCCAGGTGCCTTCTGGGAAAAGCGAAGAGTCTCCCTAAGCTAGAAGATCGTTGGGTAGAGCCGGGACCAGCTGCTTGGGAAGAATCACCAAACCAGGGATTCAAGCTTGAGGAGGCTAATTTGCATATTCCAGGTGCCTTCTGGGAAAAGCGAAGAGTCTCCCTAAGCTAGAAGATCGTTGGGTAGAGCCGGGACCAGCTGCTTGGGAAGAATCACCAAACCAGGGATTCAAGCTTGAGGAGGCTAATTTGCATATTCCAGGTGCCTTCTGGGAAAAGCGAAGAGTCTCCCTAAGCTAGAAGATCGTTGGTAGAGCCGGGACCAGCTGCTTGGGAAGAATCACCAAACCAGGGATTCAAGCTTGAGGAGGCTAATTTGCATATTCCAGGTGCCTTCTGGGAAAAAGCGAAGAGTCTCCCTAAGCTAGAAGATCGTTGGGTACAGCCGGGACCAGCTGCTTGGGAAGAATCACCAAACCAGGGATTCAAGCTTGAGGAGGCTAATTTGCATATTCCAGGTGCCTTCTGGGAAAAGCGAAGAGTCTCCCTAAGCTAGAAGATCGTTGGGTACAGCCGGGACCAGCTGCTTGGGAAGAATCACCAAACCAGGGATTCAAGCTTGAGGAGGCTAATTTGCATATTCCAGGTGCCTTCTGGGAAAAGCGAAGAGTCTCCCTAAGCTAGAAGATCGTTGGGTACAGCCGGGACCAGCTGCTTGGGAAGAATCACCAAACCAGGGATTCAAGCTTGAGGAGGCTAATTTGCATATTCCAGGTGCCTTCTGGGAAAAGCGAAGAGTCTCCCTAAGCTAGAAGATCGTTGGGTACAGCCGGGACCAGCTGCTTGGGAAGAATCACCAAACCAGGGATTCAAGCTTGAGGAGGCTAATTTGCATATTCCAGGTGCCTTCTGGGAAAAGCGAAGAGTCTCCCTAAGCTAGAAGATCGTTGGGTACAGCCGGGACCAGCTGCTTGGGAAGAATCACCAAACCAGGGATTCAAGCTTGAGGAGGCTAATTTGCATATTCCAGGTGCCTTCTGGGAAAAGCGAAGAGTCTCCCTAAGCTAGAAGATCGTTGGGTACAGCCGGGACCAGCTGCTTGGAAAGAATCACCAAACCAGGGATTCAAGCTTGAGGAGGCTAATTTGCATATTCCAGGTGCCTTCTGGGAAAAGCGAAGAGTCTCCCTAAGCTAGAAGATCGTTGGGTACAGCCGGGACCAGCTGCTTGGAAAGAATCACCAAACCAGGGATTCAAGCTTGAGGAGGCTAATTTGCATATTCCAGGTGCCTTCTGGGAAAAGCGAAGAGTCTCCCTAAGCTAGAAGATCGTTGGGTACAGCCGGGACCAGCTGCTTGGAAAGAATCACCAAACCAGGGATTCAAGCTTGAGCGAGGCTAATTTGCATATTCCAGGTGCCTTCTGGGAAAAGCGAAGAGTCTCCCTAAGCTAGAAGATCGTTGGGTACAGCCGGGACCAGCTGCTTGGAAGAATCACCAAACCAGGGATTCAAGCTTGAGGAGGCTAATTTGCATATTCCAGGTGCCTTCTTGGAAAAAGCGAAGAGTCTCCCTAAGCTAGAAGATCGTTGGGTACAGCCGGGACAGCTGCTTGGAAAGAATCACCAAACCAGGGATTCAAGCTTGAAGGAGGCTAATTTGCATTTTCCAGTGCCTTCTGGGAAAAGCGAAGAGTCTCCCTAAGCTAGAAGATCGTTGGGTACAAGCCGGGACCAGCTGCTTGGAAAGAATCACCAAACCAGGGATTCAAGCTTGCAGGAGGCTAATTTGCATATTCCAGGTGCCTTCTGGGAAAAGCGAAGAGTCTCCGAAGCTAGAAGATCGTTGGGTACAAGCCGGACCCAGCTGCTTGGAAAGATCACAAAGGGATTCAAGCTTGAGGAGGCTAATTTGCATATTCCAGGTGCCTTCTGGGAAAAGCGAAGAGTCTCCCGAAGCTAGAAGATCGTTGGGTACAGCCGGGACCAGCTGCTTGGAAAGAATCACCAAACCAGGGATTCAAGCTTGAGGAGGCTAATTTGCATATTCCAGGTGCCTTCTGGGAAAAGCGAAGAGTCTCCCGAAGCTAGAAGATCGTTGGGTACAGCCGGGACCAGCTGCTTGGAAAGAATCACCAAACCAGGGATTCAAGCTTGAGGAGGCTAATTTGCATATTCCAGGTGCCTTCTGGGAAAAGCGAAGAGTCTCCCTAAGCTAGAAGATCGTTGGGTACAGCCGGGACCAGCTGCTCGGAAAGTATCACCAAACCAGGGATTCAAGCTTGAGGAGGCTTATTTGCATATTCCAGGTGCCTTCTGGGAAAAGCGAAGAGTCTCCCTAAGCTAGAAGATCGTTGGGTACAGCCGGGACCAGCTGCTCGGAAAGAATCACCAAACCAGGGATTCAAGCTTGAGGAGGCTAATTTGCATATTCCAGGTGCCTTCTGGGAAAAGCGAAGAGTCTCCCTAAGCTAGAAGATCGTTGGGTACAGCCGGGACCAGCTGCTCGGAAAGAATCACCAAACCAGGGATTCAAGCTTGAGGAGGCTAATTTGCATATTCCAGGTGCCTTCTGGGAAAAGCGAAGAGTCTCCCTAAGCTAGAAGATCGTTGGGTACAGCCGGGACCAGCTGCTCGGAAAGAATCACCAAACCAGGGATTCAAGCTTGAGGAGGCTAATTTGCATATTCCAGGTGCCTTCTGGGAAAAGCGAAGAGTCTCCCTAAGCTAGAAGATCGTTGGGTACAGCCGGGACCAGCTGCTCGGAAAGAATCACCAAACCAGGGATTCAAGCTTGAGGAGGCTAATTTGCATATTCCAGGTGCCTTCTGGGAAAAGCGAAGAGTCTCCCTAAGCTAGAAGATCGTTGGGTACAGCCGGGACCAGCTGCTCGGAAAGAATCACCAAACCAGGGATTCAAGCTTGAGGAGGCTAATTTGCATATTCCAGGTGCCTTCTGGGAAAAGCGAAGAGTCTCCCTAAGCTAGAAGATCGTTGGGTACAGCCGGGACCAGCTGCTCGGAAAGAATCACCAAACCAGGGATTCAAGCTTGAGGAGGCTAATTTGCATATTCCAGGTGCCTTCTGGGAAAAGCGAAGAGTCTCCCTAAGCTAGAAGATCGTTGGGTACAGCCGGGACCAGCTGCTCGGAAAGAATCACCAAACCAGGGATTCAAGCTTGAGGAGGCTAATTTGCATATTCCAGGTGCCTTCTGGGAAAAGCGAAGAGTCTCCCTAAGCTAGAAGATCGTTGGGTACAGCCGGGACCAGCTGCTCGGAAAGAATCACCAAACCAGGGATTCAAGCTTGAGGAGGCTAATTTGCATATTCCAGGTGCCTTCTGGGAAAAGCGAAGAGTCTCCCGAAGCTAGAAGATCGTTGGGTACAGTCGGGACCAGCTGCTTGGAAAGAATCACCAAACCAGGGATTCAAGCTTGAGGAGGCTAATTTGCATATTCCAGGTGCCTTCTGGGGAAAGCGAAGAGTCTCCCGAAGCTAGAAGATCGTTGGGTACAGCCGGGACCAGCTGCTTGGAAAGAATCACCAAACCAGGGATTCAAGCTTGAGGAGGCTAATTTGCATATTCCAGGTGCCTTCTGGGAAAAGAGAAGAGTCTCCCGAAGCTAGAAGATCGTTGGGTACAGCCGGGACCAGCTGCTTGGAAAGAATCACCAAACCAGGGATTCAAGCTTGAGGAGGCTAATTTGCATATTCCAGGTGCCTTCTGGGGAAAGCGAAGAGTCTCCCGAAGCTAGAAGATCGTTGGGTACAGCCGGGACCAGCTGCTTGGAAAGAATCACCAAACCAGGGATTCAAGCTTGAGGAGGCTAATTTGCATTTTCCAGGTGCCTTCTGGGGAAGCGAAGAGTCTCCCTAAGCTAGAAGATCGTTGGGTACAGCCGGGATCAGCTGCTTGGGAAGAATCACCAAACCAGGGATTCAAGCTTGAGGAGGCTAATTTGCATATTCCAGGTGCCTTCTGGGAAAAGCGAAGAGTCTCCCTAAGCTAGAAGATCGTTGGGTACAGCCGGGACCAGCTGCTTGGGAAGAATCACCAAACCAGGGATTCAAGCTTGAGGAGGCTAATTTGCATATTCCAGGTGCCTTCTGGGAAAAGCGAAGAGTCTCCCTAAGCTAGAAGATCGTTGGGTACAGCCGGGACCAGCTGCTTGGAAAGAATCACCAAACCAGGGATTCAAGCTTGAGGAGGCTAATTTGCATATTCCAGGTGCCTTCTGGGAAAAGCGAAGAGTCTCCCGAAGCTAAAGATCGTTGGGTACAGCCGGGACCAGCTGCTTTGAAAGAATCACCAAACCAGGGATTCAAGCTTGAGGAGGCTAATTTGCATATTCCAGGTGCCTTCTGGGGAAAGCGAAGAGTCTCCCGAAGCTAGAAGATCGTTGGGTACAGCCGGGACCAGCTGCTTGGAAAGAATCACCAAACCAGGGATTCAAGCTTGAGGAGGCTAATTTGCATATTCCAGGTGCCTTCTGGGAAAAGCGAAGAGTCTCCCGAAGCTAGAAGATCGTTGGGTACAGCCGGGACCAGCTGCTTGGAAAGAATCACCAAACCAGGGATTCAAGCTTGAGGAGGCTAATTTGCATATTCCAGGTGCCTTCTGGGGAAAGCGAAGAGTCTCCCGAAGCTAGAAGATCGTTGGGTACAGCCGGGACCAGCTGCTTGGAAAGAATCACCAAACCAGGGATTCAAGCTTGAGGAGGCTAATTTGCATTTTCCAGGTGCCTTCTGGGGGAAGCGAAGAGTCTCCCGAAGCTAGAAGATCGTTGGGTACAGCCGGGACCAGCTGCTTGGAAAGAATCACCAAACCAGGGATTCAAGCTTGAGGAGGCTAATTTGCATTTTCCAGGTGCCTTCTGGGAGAAGCGAAGAGTCTCCCGAAGCTAGAAGATCGTTGGGTACAGCCGGGACCAGCTGCTTGGAAAGAATCACCAAACCAGGGATTCAAGCTTGAGGAGGCTAATTTGCATATTCCAGGTGCCTTCTGGGAGAAGCGAAGAGTCTCCCGAAGCTAGAAGATCGTTGGGTACAGCCGGGACCAGCTGCTTGGAAAGAATCACCAAACCAGGGATTCAAGCTTGAGGAGGCTAATTTGCATATTCCAGGTGCCTTCTGGGAGAAGCGAAGAGTCTCCCGAAGCTAGAAGATCGTTGGGTACAGCCGGGACCAGCTGCTTGGAAAGAATCACCAAACCAGGGATTCAAGCTTGAGGAGGCTAATTTGCATATTCCAGGTGCCTTCTGGGAGAAGCGAAGAGTCTCCCGAAGCTAGAAGATCGTTGGGTACAGCCGGGACCAGCTGCTTGGAAAGAATCACCAAACCAGGGATTCAAGCTTGAGGAGGCTAATTTGCATATTCCAGGTGCCTTCTGGGAGAAGCGAAGAGTCTCCCGAAGCTAGAAGATCGTTGGGTACAGCCGGGACCAGCTGCTTGGAAAGAATCACCAAACCAGGGATTCAAGCTTGAGGAGGCTAATTTGCATATTCCAGGTGCCTTCTGGGAGAAGCGAAGAGTCTCCCGAAGCTAGAAGATCGTTGGGTACAGCCGGGACCAGCTGCTTGGAAAGAATCACCAAACCAGGGATTCAAGCTTGAGGAGGCTAATTTGCATATTCCAGGTGCCTTCTGGGAGAAGCGAAGAGTCTCCCGAAGCTAGAAGATCGTTGGGTACAGCCGGGACCAGCTGCTTGGAAAGAATCCCCAAACCAGGGATTCAAGCTTGAGGAGGCTAATTTGCATATTCCAGGTGCCTTCTGGGAGAAGCGAAGAGTCTCCCGAAGCTAGAAGATCGTTGGGTACAGCCGGGACCAGCTGCTTGGAAAGAATCCCCAAACCAGGGATTCAAGCTTGAGGAGGCTAATTTGCATATTCCAGGTGCCTTTCTGGGAGAAGCGAAGAGTCTCCCGAAGCTAGAAGATCGTTGGGTACAGCCGGGACCAGCTGCTTGGAAAGAATCCCCAAACCAGGGATTCAAGCTTGAGGAGGCTAATTTGCATATTCCAGGTGCCTTCTGGGAGAAGCGAAGAGTCTCCCGAAGCTAGAAGATCGTTGGGTACAGCCGGGACCAGCTGCTTGGAAAGAATCCCCAAACCAGGGATTCAAGCTTGAGGAGGCTAATTTGCATATTCCAGGTGCCTTCTGGGAGAAGCGAAGAGTCTCCCGAAGCTAGAAGATCGTTGGGTACAGCCGGGACCAGCTGCTTGGAAAGAATCCCCAAACCAGGGATTCAAGCTTGAGGAGGCTAATTTGCATATTCCAGGTGCCTTCTGGGAGAAGCGAAGAGTCTCCCGAAGCTAGAAGATCGTTGGGTACAGCCGGGACCAGCTGCTTGGAAAGAATCCCCAAAGCAGGGATTCAAGCTTGAGGAGGCTAATTTGCATATTCCAGGTGCCTTCTGGGAGAAGCGAAGAGTCTCCCGAAGCTAGAAGATCGTTGGGTACAGCCGGGACCAGCTGCTTGGAAAGAATCCCCAAAGCAGGGATTCAAGCTTGAGGAGGCTAATTTGCATATTCCAGGTGCCTTCTGGGAGAAGCGAAGAGTCTCCCGAAGCTAGAAGATCGTTGGGTACAGCCGGGACCAGCTGCTTGGAAAGAATCCCCAAAGCAGGGATTCAAGCTTGAGGAGGCTAATTTGCATATTCCAGGTGCCTTCTGGGAGAAGCGAAGAGTCTCCCGAAGCTAGAAGATCGTTGGGTACAGCCGGGACCAGCTGCTTGGAAAGAATCACCAAACCAGAGATTCAAGCTTGAGGAGGCTAATTTGCATATTCCAGGTGCCTTCTGGGAGAAGCGAAGAGTCTCCCGAAGCTAGAAGATCGTTGGGTACAGCCGGGACCAGCTGCTTGGAAAGAATCCCCAAACCAGGGATTCAAGCTTGAGGAGGCTAATTTGCATATTCCAGGTGCCTTCTGGGAGAAGCGAAGAGTCTCCCGAAGCTAGAAGATCGTTGGGTACAGCCGGGACCAGCTGCTTGGAAAGAATCCCCAAACCAGGGATTCAAGCTTGAGGAGGCTAATTTGCATATTCCAGGTGCCTTCTGGGAGAAGCGAAGAGTCTCCCGAAGCTAGAAGATCGTTGGGTACAGCCGGGACCAGCTGCTTGGAAAGAATCCCCAAACCAGGGATTCAAGCTTGAGGAGGCTAATTTGCATATTCCAGGTGCCTTCTGGGAGAAGCGAAGAGTCTCCCGAAGCTAGAAGATCGTTGGGTACAGCCGGGACCAGCTGCTTGGAAAGAATCCCCAAACCAGGGATTCAAGCTTGAGGAGGCTAATTTGCATATTCCAGGTGCCTTCTGGGAGAAGCGAAGAGTCTCCCGAAGCTAGAAGATCATTGGGTACAGCCGGGACCAGCTGCTTGGAAAGAATCACCAAACCAGGGATTCAAGCTTGAGGAGGCTAATTTGCATATTCCAGGTGCCTTCTGGGAGAAGCGAAGAGTCTCCCGAAGCTAGAAGATCGTTGGGTACAGCCGGGACCAGCTGCTTGGAAAGAATCACCAAACCAGGGATTCAAGCTTGAGGAGGCTAATTTGCGTCTTCCAGGTGCCTTCTGCGAAAAGCGAAGAGTCTCACTAAGCTAGAAGATCGTTGGGTGCAGCCGGGGCCAGCTGCTTGGAAAGAATCAACAAACCAGGGATTCAAGCTTGAGGAGGCTAATTTGCGTCTTCCAGGTGCCTTCTGGGAAAAGCGAAGAGTCTCCCTAAGCTAGAAGATCGTTGGGTGCAGCCGGGGCCAGCTGCTTGGAAAGAATCACCAAACCAGGGATTCAAGCTTGAGGAGGCTAATTTGCGTCTTCCAGGTGCCTTCTGGGAAAAGCGAAGAGTCTCCCTAAGCTAGAAGATCGTTGGGTGCAGCCGGGGCCAGCTGCTTGGAAAGAATCACCAAACCAGGGATTCAAGCTTGAGGAGGCTAATTTGCGTCTTCCAGGTGCCTTCTGGGAAAAGCGAAGAGTCTCCCTAAGCTAGAAGATCGTTGGGTGCAGCCGGGGCCAGCTGCTTGGAAAGAATCACCAAACCAGGGATTCAAGCTTGAGGAGGCTAATTTGCGTCTTCCAGGTGCCTTCTGGGAAAAGCGAAGAGTCTCCCTAAGCTAGAAGATCGTTGGGTGCAGCCGGGGCCAGCTGCTTGGAAAGAATCACCAAACCAGGGATTCAAGCTTGAGGAGGCTAATTTGCGTCTTCCAGGTGCCTTCTGGGAAAAGCGAAGAGTCTCCCTAAGCTAGAAGATCGTTGGGTGCAGCCGGGCCAGCTGCTTGGAAAGAATCACCAAACCAGGGATTCAAGCTTGAGGAGGCTAATTTGCGTCTTCCAGGTGCCTTCTGGGAAAAGCGAAGAGTCTCCCTAAGCTAGAAGATCGTTGGGTGCAGCCGGGGCCAGCTGCTTGGAAAGAATCACCAAACCAGGGATTCAAGCTTGAGGAGGCTAATTTGCGTCTTCCAGGTGCCTTCTGGGAAAAGCGAAGAGTCTCCCGAAGCTAGAAGATCGTTGGGTGCAGCCGGGGCCAGCTGCTTGGAAAGAATCACCAAACCAGGGATTCAAGCTTGAGGAGGCTAATTTGCGTCTTCCAGGTGCCTTCTGGGAAAAGCGAAGAGTCTCCCGAAGCTAGAAGATCGTTGGGTGCAGCCGGGGCCAGCTGCTTGGAAAGAATCACCAAACCAGGGATTCAAGCTTGAGGAGGCTAATTTGCGTCTTCCAGGTGCCTTCTGGGAAAAGCGAAGAGTCTCCCGAAGCTAGAAGATCGTTGGGTGCAGCCGGGGCCAGCTGCTTGGAAAGAATCACCAAACCAGGGATTCAAGCTTGAGGAGGCTAATTTGCGTCTTCCAGGTGCCTTCTGGGAAAAGCGAAGAGTCTCCCGAAGCTAGAAGATCGTTGGGTGCAGCCGGGGCCAGCTGCTTGGAAAGAATCACCAAACCAGGGATTCAAGCTTGAGGAGGCTAATTTGCGTCTTCCAGGTGCCTTCTGGGAAAAGCGAAGAGTCTCCCGAAGCTAGAAGATCGTTGGGTGCAGCCGGGGCCAGCTGCTTGGAAAGAATCACCAAACCAGGGATTCAAGCTTGAGGAGGCTAATTTGCGTCTTCCAGGTGCCTTCTGGAAAAGCGAAGAGTCTCCCGAAGCTAGAAGATCGTTGGGTGCAGCCGGGGCCAGCTGCTTGGAAAGAATCACCAAACCAGGGATTCAAGCTTGAGGAGGCTAATTTGCGTCTTCCAGGTGCCTTCTGGGAAAAGCGAAGAGTCTCCCGAAGCTAGAAGATCGTTGGGTGCAGCCGGGGCCAGCTGCTTGGAAAGAATCACCAAACCAGGGATTCAAGCTTGAGGAGGCTAATTTGCGTCTTCCAGGTGCCTTCTGGGAAAAGCGAAGAGTCTCCCGAAGCTAGAAGATCGTTGGGTGCAGCCGGGGCCAGCTGCTTGGAAAGAATCACCAAACCAGGGATTCAAGCTTGAGGAGGCTAATTTGCGTCTTCCAGGTGCCTTCTGGGAAAAGCGAAGAGTCTCCCGAAGCTAGAAGATCGTTGGGTGCAGCCGGGGCCAGCTGCTTGGAAAGAATCACCAAACCAGGGATTCAAGCTTGAGGAGGCTAATTTGCGTCTTCCAGGTGCCTTCTGGGAAAAGCGAAGAGTCTCCCGAAGCTAGAAGATCGTTGGGTGCAGCCGGGGCCAGCTGCTTGGAAAGAATCACCAAACCAGGGATTCAAGCTTGAGGAGGCTAATTTGCGTCTTCCAGGTGCCTTCTGGGAAAAGCGAAGAGTCTCCCGAAGCTAGAAGATCGTTGGGTGCAGCCGGGGCCAGCTGCTTGGAAAGAATCACCAAACCAGGGATTCAAGCTTGAGGAGGCTAATTTGCGTCTTCCAGGTGCCTTCTGGGAAAAGCGAAGAGTCTCCCGAAGCTAGAAGATCGTTGGGTGCAGCCGGGGCCAGCTGCTTGGAAAGAATCACCAAACCAGGGATTCAAGCTTGAGGAGGCTAATTTGCGTCTTCCAGGTGCCTTCTGGGAAAAGCGAAGAGTCTCCCGAAGCTAGAAGATCGTTGGGTGCAGCCGGGGCCAGCTGCTTGGAAAGAATCACCAAACCAGGGATTCAAGCTTGAGGAGGCTAATTTGCGTCTTCCAGGTGCCTTCTGGGAAAAGCGAAGAGTCTCCCGAAGCTAGAAGATCGTTGGGTGCAGCCGGGGCCAGCTGCTTGGAAAGAATCACCAAACCAGGGATTCAAGCTTGAGGAGGCTAATTTGCGTCTTCCAGGTGCCTTCTGGGAAAAGCGAAGAGTCTCCCGAAGCTAGAAGATCGTTGGGTGCAGCCGGGGCCAGCTGCTTGGAAAGAATCACCAAACCAGGGATTCAAGCTTGAGGAGGCTAATTTGCGTCTTCCAGGTGCCTTCTGGGAAAAGCGAAGAGTCTCCCGAAGCTAGAAGATCGTTGGGTGCAGCCGGGGCCAGCTGCTTGGAAAGAATCACCAAACCAGGGATTCAAGCTTGAGGAGGCTAATTTGCGTCTTCCAGGTGCCTTCTGGGAAAAGCGAAGAGTCTCCCTAAGCTAGAAGATCGTTGGGTGCAGCCGGGGCCAGCTGCTTGGAAAGAATCACCAAACCAGGGATTCAAGCTTGAGGAGGCTAATTTGCGTCTTCCAGGTGCCTTCTGGGAAAAGCGAAGAGTCTCCCTAAGCTAGAAGATCGTTGGGTGCAGCCGGGGCCAGCTGCTTGGAAAGAATCACCAAACCAGGGATTCAAGCTTGAGGAGGCTAATTTGCATCTTCCAGGTGCCTTCTGGGAAAAGCGAAGAGTCTCCCTAAGCTAGAAGATCGTTGGGTGCAGCCGGGGCCAGCTGCTTGGAAAGAATCACCAAACCAGGGATTCAAGCTTGAGGAGGCTAATTTGCATCTTCCAGGTGCCTTCTGGGAAAAGCGAAGAGTCTCCCTAAGCTAGAAGATCGTTGGGTGCAGCCGGGGCCAGCTGCTTGGAAAGAATCACCAAACCAGGGATTCAAGCTTGAGGAGGCTAATTTGCATCTTCCAGGTGCCTTCTGGGAAAAGCGAAGAGTCTCCCTAAGCTAGAAGATCGTTGGGTGCAGCCGGGGCCAGCTGCTTGGAAAGAATCACCAAACCAGGGATTCAAGCTTGAGGAGGCTAATTTGCATCTTCCAGGTGCCTTCTGGGAAAAGCGAAGAGTCTCCCTAAGCTA